>NC_141770.1:27438847-27756347 GCF_051362555.1 Lingula anatina | reverse complement strand
TTATTCAAAATGAATTATACTATGTACAAAATTATTATTACAATGTATCAATTTTGTCAGCTTGCTCTTATTATGAATGATAATACAAAGGTGCTGGAGTCTTATATGTGCTTTACAATATCCAGTCATTAGTGTGCCTCAGATTATACAAACATTCATAGCTATAATATCAGGTCATGTTATTAAACTATTGGCTACTGAACTTAAGCAAACTGCTGAGAAAAATTACAAATTTGGCTAAGAATAAAAAAAAAAAGGTAAAGCTTTCTAAGGCTCATCCTTGTCATGTTTTTAGTATTTTTGTGATGGAGTAATGTAAATGCACCTTTGTTGTAATCTAACAGACAAAAAAAAAGATACACTGTAGTTGTATTGTTATGCACTTTTTATGATTAGAGAAGCAAACTTTTTTGTAATCAAAAACAATAAAGATGTTGGTGTATAACTATATCCTTGTGTAACACATTGTAAAATGTTCAGTATACAACTTATACACTGCCTAGTAGCTTTTACCTTGTTAAGAACTAGGTTTAAACTCCAGATGTTAGTTGTTTGAAAACTGCAAGAAGTGAGCAACTCTGGAAAGATTTGTTGATTAATTTTACAAACTTAAGGCATTTGACAATAAAGAATCAAATTGCTGCCAGAAGCATTTTGTAAACATTTATTGCCTCCTGTACCATACAGACATTTTAGATATGCAATGTATTTTCTTTTATACAAAATTATTTTCTACTTATTAGTTTTCTTGCTCTTTAAGCACCAAGAAACATTCAAAACAAGGGTAGAAAAGATGTTGAAGAAGATTTGCAAGCAAAATATTATTGTTTGAGCATATATTTTTGCATTTGATGTAAAGTTAGGGTAGAGTTGTTTTGTAATATTTTGCAAGGTTGTACATGTAAATATTGATTGGTATTCATCGTTACTGTTTGTTGAATTCATTTCAATTTCATATCTGTTGCAATGAAAGTGCATTATTTGTATACATTTTTGTAGCTTTGTAAATATATGTTACCTGTTTCTTGTTATAGGGCTTTTCACAAACATTACAAAAAAATCCAAGATTTTTTAATCAAAAGTATCGTCAAGGTGATTTTCCACTTGAATGAGAGTCGAACGCTGGCAACAGTGATAACCTCATACTTTATGGAAGACTATGTGCTTTTGTTGTAGGGGGACGAGGAAGGAAAGGAAACATTTACATTCAAAAGGAGTATCATTTAATCATTTAACTGTAAATGAAATCGGCTTATGGCAAATATTTAGACAGCATTCAAGCTATCTCTGTATGGATTAAATCAATGTACATATTTGTTAGAGTGTGTTATAAGAAAAAACCCAACAAACCAGTGTTGTGGGTCTTCAGTAGGAAAAAGTATGACTGGACTAAATGTAAAGTGAAATGTTCCCTGGAAAGTGGACATTGGACCACAACCAGTTTGATCTGCAGTGACATACATGTAACTGTCAGGTTATAAAAGGTGTCTTTTTGGAATAAAAATCTTTGCAGAAAGGGGTGGAAAAAGAGAGGCAACGTGGTATGTTTTTACCAAAATTACACCCCTGATGTACTTACTGGAAGTGAATTTCCAGGAATGTGTTGTCATCACTTTACATTTGACCACCAGTACTGTACTAATATTTCTCTTCATAATTATACATATTAATTATTATATTCGAAGCAATGCTGAATTTGGACAAGATATATTCATCCTTTAAATGTTAGGTTTTTGTCATATTCAAAGGTTCCCTGCCCCTGTTAACACATTAACTGAAAGTTATATATAATTAGAGATAACTGTGCCAAAGATGCTGTATGTTATATATTAGACAAGTTGTTCAGAATTCATGTTTATATATTATCAAGGTGCCAGGGACATTGTCATGTATATTATGGTACCTGTTAATAAAGTTAGTGGACAATTTATTTGTTGTTGTGGTGTGAATTGTTTTATTTTCCTGCATATTCTGGTGGAAATTTAGTGTAGATGGTTTTGTGTTCTTTGGGATAAAAAGGTTGTGCTTATTGTTTTGTTTAATTTTCTGCCCAATACTTAGTTCTTATTTAAAATATAATTAGCTAAAATATTTTTGATTTATTCCAATATCAATGCTCAATGCAGCTAACTGTATTAACCGAAAAAGTCCTTGTTAATAATTCACCTCATTTCCACTCAAATTACCATTGATCTTTTAACTTATTTTGTGACAAAGAATTCTGTTTGGCTTTTGCTGAAATTTATGAGCAATGTCTTAGTCGATTCCTTGTATTGTAATTTGTACAAATTCTCCAGCCCAACTTGTCCCATGTTTACAGTGTACTGTATTTGTTTCAACAGCTGAAGCCTAACCCATACTGGTCTCTGCTGCGGTTGGTCAGTCATTAGTGAGCGTGAGAGTCATGGTCCCCTGAATGTTTGTATTATTATATCTGAAGAGTGGTCCGTCCTTTTGGTTTGTCCACTTCATGGGTCAGTTGTGCAAGAGCATAAGCTTGGACATGGTCAATGTGTGAAAACGAGCCAAATGCATTCAGATGTTATGTAAACATTTTTACTTCTGCTTGGCTGGGGAATTATTGAAGGGGTTTGTCGTACCAGTCGTCTCCCTCTGTCAATCTCCCTGTAAGCTGTCTAGAGAGAGAATCCCAAGACCATGAATATCAGACACGTCTGGCTCTGGAAAAAAATTAATAAATAACAATATTATGATTATTAAAGTAATATGTAATGTATGTACTGTTCTAAATAAATTTACACAACTTTAATGTTTTCACTTTGCTCCTATAAGATTCATTTATTGTGTGTTTTAAACTTTTTACAGTTATTAAACACATTTTTATCTCTTACCACACAGAGCGCCGTGTATATTCTCACACAATTTAATATAATCTATACAATCTTGTAAGTATAATTATGAATTGTAGTCCTCAAAAATATTTTTAAGGTCAAACCAACTCTTTGTATTGTCGGTTTGCCTTGACATTCATCTGCCAAACTGGTTTATAATTTACAAACATTTATTTATCTTTTTTATCTGAACTACGAGCAACAGATTTACAAAGCCAATATTTATTTACATGATCCCGTTTCAAAACTTTCCGTCTCCTAAGCACGTAGCTGATATTGAAATAAGGAAGAAAAAATTACAAATGCAAACATATCAAAATTTGACAGTATAGAAGTACTCCCCAAAGCTTCTATTCGAGTTAAATCAAACGTATATTTTCTTTCTACTGCAACAAATCTGTGTGTGAATATGTCTTTTGTATGGTTTTGCTTGCTCGGAGAAGGGCTACATAGAGGGGGCTATTTTGATATGCAAATGAGCATCCCACCTTAGAAACTCATAAACAGACCAAGATGGCGGAGACGAGCGACCTTTTCACAGGTTGTCAACGCTAAAAGAAGTTAAAGACAAGAATAAGGACAAACAATCAGAATTTAACTATTAGGAGTGTTTTAAACAGACTCTTTGGAGTCAAATCTAGTCAATTCCGGCGTTGTGCAGTGATTTGAAACGGAGAAATAGAACTATGGCGGACAAACCGAAGTCAAGAGGAAAGGCGAGCGCAGAGGCGAAGAATAAGTCTCGACTCGCTGGACTTGCTCCTGGAGAAAATATTGCCCTTAAACAAGTAAGTAAGGAGAAGACAGCGTAGTATAGAGTCTGGTTGTTTCTGTTTAGATCTTCATGTTTTAAAATTATAGTAATTTGATTAGGTTTCAGCTTTTTGAATAAGTTTCGTTCGTGTCCTCTTCGGACTTCAAACAGCCCAGGCAAAGATGGAGACGTGTTCTGCTGAGTTAGGCACCTGTTAACGTTACCAGAAAATAGTTTATTAAATAGTCGTATCATGTCTTAAAGATTAGACAATTAAACACGCACATTTTCATTTTATGATGAAAACTAAGACCACGATAACGGTGAAGATTAATGATACTTCTAATCATGAATATGATTGATGTGCTATACAGAATTTAATATGCCCCGTACATATTTTAGAGCATCAAATTAATTTGAGCTGTTGAAAAACTTAACAGAATTTAAATAACCAAAGACATTATTAACATGTTTCTGTCTGTAAGTATAGCGGGTGCGTCTCAATAGTCCGAAGGTTCATTGGTCCGAAGGTTCATTGGTCCGAAAAGCGGTAACATTTTCATCGATTTTTTAATCAAGGGTTCATTGGTCCGAAGGTTCTATAGTGAATATTCGGACCAATGAACCTTCGGACTATTGAACCTTCGGACTATTGCTACGGCCCCAGTATAGCAGCAGTAAAATATCCATTTATATTCATAATCATCCCCCCCCCCATTTCCCACAACCAACCTCTTACAGCACTATGATCTGTTTTGGTGTTGAAAATGTCTTTATATGATTATTGGTCACAATTGACTGTTTTTTTTTTTTTTGTTTTTTTTTTTTTCTAAAAAAAAGATTTTAATGGAGAAAATGAGTCTGGGCTCACTCCAAGATAAATTCTCTGTCTCAAGATTGAGATGATTAATCAGCTAGAATAAAAACTTGAAACTAAATTAATGATAAATTTGACAAAAAATGCAATATTTTATATATTTTCTCACCCAGTCAAATTAAAATACGGGTACCACTGGGCTGACAATAACTTTGTAAAAGAGAGTGAACCCAGCAGCTGGCTTGAATGATGTGTAATATTAATGATAATATGCATCTTACACCTCTCTAACAGCCTTATACCTTGTAGGAAGCCATCGAGATGCTGTAATTAACACTGTGATCAATTTCAGTTGTAGATTACATGTAGTACATTTCTGCTCCCCTTTTTTATAGGTAAAAGGTATTATATTGCTATTAATTGTATTTGTTCTATCTTTTATTTATTTATTTATTTATTTATTTATTTATTTGTGTATTGAATATAACCACTAAATTTTTCAGTGGTATAATTGGTAATAACGACATATTTAATTCTTTATACTTGACAATAGATTGATGTCATTTTTGTGACAGAGGTAGGGACTTTTTATGTTTTTTTTATGAATAACTGGAGTGATATATTTATGAAAGATTGAATCTTATAAATAATAATCACAAAACAAGGGATAATGTACCTTAAGAAAAATGTCTTATCATATTTTTCACATTGCAATATTGTTTGCAATGCCATATTTTTAAACAAAGTTGCAGTGCAATATTAGTAGCAGGCAGTATGACAACAGTGTTGAGAGAATTATTCACATCATAGAAATCTGAGCAGCAACAAGGATAATGAGACATTGAAATTTTGATCGATCTGAGCAGCAATTGATTCAGGTAACAAATCCAAAGTATTTGAGTAGTATTGATCTCAGCCATCGAGGCACTGATCAAAGTGACTGAACACAAAAGCTAGTGTTTTAACTTGACTCTTGTGTCAATTTATGCCCTGAGTCAGATTTCATCAAGTGTTAATTATTTCTCACTGTATTTTGTCGACATAGAGCAACAACCAACATCTGTAAAAAGAAAGAATGTAATGATTTTTAAAATTACGCAGGCACTCACATTTCAAACAGTGACATGTTTGTAGCTTTAAAACTTGCACTCACATAAAGAATATTACCCTTGACCAGGTGGTTTATTTTTAGAAGTAAGTTATTATAAAACCTTTTGTTGAAACTGGTTTTGAAGTTGAGATGAGTTTCTTTTACTTGTAATGGCAGAAAATAGAATTGAATAACATAAAAAAGCATTAAAACATCTTTCAACACCCCATCAGTTAAATAATACAGCAGATGTTGAAATTACAAAGAGGAGTATTTTTCAAGTTGTTCTTAAAATAAAATAGTTTTCTTTCTCAAAATCTAATATCAAAGCCTAGGTAAATGCAACATGAATATAGATTTTATCCCAAAGACTAAATTTTATTTAAAAAAAAAGAATGAAATTAATATTCCAGAACAGTACCTAATGTAATAGCAATATCAACTGCCGTCAAGTGTTTATATATTGTGTGATCAACAACCCCTGGCAACATTTAACCTTTACTGAGCTTAACAAGCTTAATTAGCCAAGAAACCTAGCAGCTAACAATGAGCTTAATTAGCTCTGTTACCTGGCCGCTAGCTTGGCTGAGAAATGTATGCAAGGGTCAGTAATTGGATGACATCATGAGTGGTCAGTTAATGTGGACATTGATCCTCACGAGAGATTAAGTCCAGTGGTCTGTGTTCAGGAGATGATGGGGAGATGGAGGGGGCACCTGTGTAATACAATGTAATTAAGTCAAGTGGTCTGTGTTCAGGAGATGATGGGGGAGATGGAGGGGGCACCTGTGTAATACAATGTAATTAAGTCAAGTGGTCTGTGTTCAGGAGATGATGGGGGAGAGGGAGGGGGCACCTGTGTAATATAATGTAATTAGGTAAGGGGTGTGAAGTGAGGAGATCTTTGTTAAGGAGGTGGAGGAGGAAGGTTATACCTGTGAAGTGCACTTTTAAGTGTGTAATTGTGTGTGAAGAAGGTGGAGAGGGAGGAGGTTTTTTGGGGTGTAGTCAGTGTTGGGGGGGGGGTTATATAATAATGCCTCAGGTTGATATGAAAAAGTGCTAAATGTGAAGGTTTTTTCATTGCATGGACACATCCAGCATTGACTCCTCTTTTTTTTTTTTGCTTTTTCTGTGTGATTGATATGATGGACAATGGGTCATGTCTTTTCTGTGTGATTGATATGATGGACAATGGGTCATGTCTTTTCTGTGTGATTGATATGATGGACAATGGGTCATGTCTTTTCTGTGTGATTGATATGATGGACAATGGGTCATGTCTTTTCTGTGTGATTGATATGATGGACAATGGGTCATGTCTTTTCTGTGTGATTGATATGATGGACAATGGGTCATGTCTTTTCTGTGTGATTGATATGATGGACAATGGGTCATGTCTTTTCTGTGTGATTGATATGATGGACAATGGGTCATGTCTTTTCTGTGTGATTGATATGATGGACAATGGGTCATGTCTTTCAAACCAGGTCTTATTATGATATCAGTTTACTAAGGGCTATGGATAACAAATCAACACCCACAATATGCTAAAAATACACTGTACCAGAATGCATCTCTGTACACCTTTTTAACAAGAAGATAAACAGTGGATACATTTTTTAATGATAATTAATTCATATTTTAATTCTACATTTTAACATTGTTGGCTACTTCTAATTATAACCATATAATTAAGGCTACTAGAATATGAAAAGTACACTTATATAAACAAGAAGAAAATATTATGGCCATTTAAACTTATTGATGACTATTTTGTTTGTCCAGGTAAGCACATGTAATGGCTAGTGAAGTCCAGTATATTTGACCAAGTACTCAAAAGGTGGACAAAGTTACTGGAGTAATGATTGCAGTGCCTACCTGTTTTATTGATTGGACTAACTGGTGGTCAAGGAATGTTTACATATTGGTCACTTGACACTGAGGGGCTATTGTGGTCACTTTGAGAGTCAGGCAATATAATAGTTAATATATTAATGGTGTTTGTAGAGCTGTGAAATTCAAAACTTTTCAAATGTGGAAGCCATTTAGATATGTAGTAAAAACATATACGTGTATACAGTGCTCTCTCTCTCTCTCCAGAGTGTAAGAGGGGGCTTTTTCTGAAAAAAAAGTGAGGCTTTTGGATCTTAATTTTTTTATTTTTTATTTTTGCATATTTTGACCCAGAGCAGACATATTTCCTGTCCAGAATGGCTGTTCATATGAATCCCCTTGATTCAATCCTTCCTATAGGTTGGTCTCTCTCTCTCTCTCTCTCTCTCTCTCTCTCTCTCTCTCTCTCTCTCTCTCTCTCTCTCTCTCTCATGGTATATGTCATATTAAAAATGGCAAATTGCAGCTGATCTTAACTTGGAAAAATCACAGTGCCCTTTATTATGAAATAATAATAAATAATGGCCACGAAAAAGTGAGATATGTAAACCACAACAATAAGTAACAATTTAAAGGATAAAAAACCATTTCACTTAAAAACAGAAAACTTTTGACTTTACAGTTTGCATAGTCACTTAAACACAAAAAGAGTAAATGAAATTCAGTATGCTTGTTCACAAAACAGGTATTCTCTATTGCCTAATTAGTTTTGTGTTTATTTGCCCTCCCCAGTTTAACCAAATTTCACTTCGTTTGAAAAGCCCTATTTTAAGAAAAACAATTTCAGACATTGGCATCATTAACACATTTAATCCGAGTTCATGGACATTTAAAAATTATTGTATACAGTCCATTCAGGTTATTTTTAGTAAACCTTTCCACAGAAATCCTCTTTATGCACTTTGAGCTAAATTTACAAGAGAAAAGAATGAAGAAAGGTTGCTTTTTCATACACACATAACAGTAAACACAAATAAAAACATGCAAGCAAAGCTTTTTAGAAAAGTTGATAACCAACTTTTATAGAAGCAGAACATCTAAAGCATGGTTCTCCAAATCAGATGACTAATTGGATGGCAAACAGTCAAAACATGAGGATTATTGTTTATTTAGCCTGCATAACTTTATCCAAAGATAGTGTCTAAACACATACTTATGTTTTCTTGCATGCAATATACATAAAGACAAGACTACATGTATTGGTCCATTAATTTAAGAGCTTCTTAAATTTAGAACTGTGATAGCTTTTGACAGGTCTTTCTACAGATTTAAACTCAATTGGCCTTGTTATGTTTGAGAGTCCTCTTGGATTTAATCGTTGGTTGAATTTTGTTCATGGCAGATAATTTAATTTCCTGTTTTACCTGGTACAGGTGTGTGGCTATAGGTTACCTTCCATGACCTTTATTTTATTATTTTGAACTAGTATTTGGTGATATGTTATTTCAATTTGCTGTTTTACCTAAATATCTGTTAGTTATCTCAATTTCATCTTGCCTACAGTGTTCCTAAGTATAGTAATAGATGATGAGATGTTTTAATTTCTTGCAATAAATCTGGAATACTAGTAGTTTGGTTTTTCTTTCTATTAGGCAACATTGATTTGATACTTTATAAGTTTGCCCCCACATGGTTACATTCAGTGCTTCAGCAGTGTTGATGATGTTACCAAAGTAAATAAAATAGTTACTAAGGTTTTAATGCAGAGGAAGAATTTGCCTAAAAGCTTAGTAAACAAACTGGTTGTATATTTACCCCTGTATTGGGTACTGTGTTACTGATAGTGAGTTTTATCTCAGAATATTGGGGCACATTCAGAGTTAAAACTTCCAGATAAGATCAATTTATCTAAAAGCTCTGTTTGAGATATATTTCTTGTTAGGATGCCAAAAAATTATGTGGCCAATAAAAAAAGATTAAGAAGGATGCCAAAAAGTTTTCCTATATGAAGTCATTATAACTGTCATTGTTGTTGTACTTCACAGCATTTACAAGTTGAAGTTGTTTTAGATTGTAATCCAAATATTTTTGTCTCAGGAGATTGCTGGGTTGTGAGAGTCCAATGAAATATTGATTGCCTAAATTGTATTTTAAATCACTTCTTTATTTTTTGTATGTGACATTTCTTGAGGTAGAAAAAAAGGTTTATTTGACAGGGGCTGCTCGGAGCAACATCAAAGTTAAAACGGAGAGCAATAATGTCCTTCTTTCTTTGATAATCGTTGGCGGTGTCAGGGTATCCAAATTTGCCGAAATGCTGCGAAAACAATTATGTCAGGTTGACTCTGTCTCCAGGTTATCTGCACTCTTTACTTCACTCTGGATAGTCTTGATACCAGGATGAATGGCACAAGTGATAAATTACAATCGTTATTTGTACAGGGAAATCAACTTTACGTCAGTCAGCAGACTGAATCAACATGGCTGACAACCTTTGGAGCAGCGGGGTTGCCCTGTTTTAATTCCATGGAGAAAATACAATATGGTAACCAGGGACTTGTTTACCTACCGGGTTGCCGGTGGTTTAGTGTCAGATAGACGTATTAAAAATTATGGCATAATATTAAAAAGACAGAGAAGGTGATATGACTTGATATGAGTGTTATATAAAGGTGGTTCCATTTGATTATGTCAGTAATTCACAAATCACTTACCTGGTGTAACTTGGCAAATTGAACCTTTTTTAAAATATTTTTTTAGGGCGATTCGATCATATTTTGGCCTCAACCTCATGTGACTCTAGATAAACTGTATAGTAGATGGCATTGATTTCTTTGATGATATACAATGATTTTTTTAAATGAATAACAATTTGAGGTTAACCATTAAATATGAATGATCTATTAGTAAAATCCTGAGTAAAGGATTTCGTGTACGTACCTTTTTTCAGTGGTGTGAAAAACTTACCTTAAATTTTATTATTATTATTATTGCTAGATAATGTTGTTTAGTCTCGAAAAGAAGTTGTCAGTGTATTATTCAAAGTATCAACAATAAAAAAACACCCCCTGCAGCATAAGATTTATCCTGTGATTATAGAAACTGCTGCCTATATTGACCCAGTTGTTTACTTGAAAAAATTGAGTCCTTCCTTCTTTTCTGTAGAAAGTAGCAGATACTTAAACATTGCATTGTCAGTTTTCATGAAGAAAAGAAAAAGAAAACCTTTACCTGCAGGCAGTCCACCTACAAATATTTGCTGGAAGCAGTCTGCAACTTAAGCCAGTTAGGTCTTAGACAACTGACTGCAAGGTTTTTATCAGGCTCAGAAACTCTGCGTAATAATCATGAACTGGTTTAAACTGTATAATAATTACTGCAAGTGTATACTGGTTTTGAAAACATAATTTGTGGATCTATTGGAAAAGACTTAATATTGATTATGTAAATGGTATACAGGTCTTGGAGTTAGAAAAAATGTAGGGCATCGCAGGACTTATTTAACAATGAAATTTATATCATGGCCCCACAATGATAAAAGTAATATTAATAATAAATGATGAATATGTTAGGTGGTCACCTGGCTATTAGTATAGAATGATTTTTTGGGACAAATGATTGTGCTCAGTCTTAGTTGTGGTAGATGAGATATTTTGATGCAATCAGTATCACACCTAACACAATCATGTGGACTACTGCACCATTTTCTGTGAATACAACTGATTGTGACCACATAGACACATCACTTAGACTCTGTGCTTTCTTGATCTTGATAATTTAAATGCATGACATTTCAACTTTGAGAGAGTTGATACAAGAATTGTGTCAATATTATACCAGATTTGTTGACTTAACAGGTAACAAAAGACGTTGCATAATTTGGAGGACTTGTTTCTATTGACATTGGCTAAGCTGGGGATAGAGGGGTTTATAAAATACCCTTTTTTGTTGCAGTCTTTTACTGTGGCTTTTGAAATTTTATTTTTTCCTAAGCTGATACATTATAGCTGCTACAGATTCTTATGGCACATGTGTAAATAAAATGGCCTCTTGTTGTTTTTTTTTTATGATGGCATTTCAACACTATTTATTTTCTGAGCTGTGCCAGATTAGGAAAATGTTTTGCATAAATGTTGCTTCACACTCAGATACAAATCCTTTAGGTAAATACAGCTTTGTGATAAATAAGAAAGAAAAAAAGTAGAAATATCTGAATATTTTTTCAAAACTATTTCTTGTGCCTTATATAAGGCAAATGTTAATGTAGGGATTGTAAAGAATGGGGGGAGGGGGGGGGGAGAGAGAGAGACCGAAAACAAAGAGAGGGAGGGACTTGGAGTTATCATTTTTAAGACACTAGCTGGCTTGTTGTTAAGGCCATACAACTTTCACTCTTTTGTCAAGTGAACAAAAAAAGTTTTTTTGCTATATTCCCTCTGCCATCATCTTCTCTTACTGGAGAATATCACGCAGTTGAATAAAAATCCTATTTATTTTGAGCCTTGCAGGTGTGCAGTTTCAGGAATACAGAATTAATCTTCTCAAGTTCTTGTAGACAAATCTTCTTAGGTGGATATTTAGCTAAGGGTTGACAACGAAACATTGTTTTCTGATCTGGAGTGTTGAACGAAGAGGACGTGTCGAGTTCTTCAGAGTTCTTCACGACAATGATCTCTGTGTTCAGGTTATTTGATAGCAGACAGAGGGATTTACCTCAAGTTTGTCCAGCTTTAGCAGTCTTTACATGGTCAAAGTGACGTTCATGTTTGCGGTCAGTTGGTGAAGAAGTGGACATAGTTACAGAATTTATGTCCAGTACCTGAACTCTGATCTGAATGTCAGAGTTTTGCGACTTTTAAACAATGTTGTGGTTTTGCGACAAGGTTTAAGGGCTGGTAGAATCATTCCCATGTAAGTAAATTTTGAAGCTTCTAGCAGAATTTCCTTTTGATAGTTGAGTGATAAGTTATCAGGTTCACTAGAAAAATGCTTTAAATTTTAAAGTTTTTGGAAACATTTCCCCAAATCAGAGTTAGTTTAATGTATTTCTAAAACTCTCTAAGTTCTTAGGTCAGTAAAACACAAACCACAAGCAACAGATTAACCTTGTAATGTCTTTGATTGTGACACCCCAAAACTTTTACAAAATCTACGGATAAATGAGAAAAACTCTGTGTTGTTTTGATAAAAGGAGTAGTATTTGGGTTGTGGCAACATTAAGAGGTTTCAATATTTTATGACATGAGTGCGTTCAGGGCAACTGTGACTTTTGTTCACTGGGTGAGAATAACCAGACTAAGAAAATATCCACTGCAGGTAAAAAAATTTTAGTTTTTTTTTTCTTATTAACCTTTTGGCTGTTGCCATACTGACACCAGGATATGTTTGAAGTTTGGCAGGAAAGGCTATGACATTAAGAGCATGCAACTCTTAAAACAAAATCCTTCTCCAAATGTAAAGCAAAGTATCTTTCATGATGTCAATGAACTCGTGTTTGATTGTTTTCATATTATAAAAATCACACAATATTTTAAATGAATTCACTTTATTTTTATCTTAACTGCTTTCATTTTCATGTATTTTTGATTTTTTGAAAAAAGATTTTATGTGTCTCCATAAAGGCATTATTTGTTCTGATAATAGTGAGTAGAATTTAATAACTATGCTGCCATTAAGTCAACAAATTCCTCCGGTATATTGAACCCAAGGATGTTGTAAACAGTCATAAAACTTCGGAGATTAGCCACAGCTAATTTAATATTTTAATATTAAAAGTCTTAAAAAAGATGTAATTTGCTTACATTATCCTATAAACAGATTGCCTTGAATTGGTTGAATTTGTCTGTAATATGGTAAAAAAGAACTAAGGCATACATGAAAGATTCACTGAACCTTGTAAACTTTTATGTTGCAATCATCCAGTTGTAAACTTTAATGTGCCCATCCATCGGTCAGCTCAGTACTGTTCCTATTGGTCAAAATGTCATTAAGGTTTTATCGGCAAACACTTTAAGCGTTAACACCCAGCTCTAGTAGATAGAGAGGTGCCATTGTATCATTATTTCAATAGTAACAACTCTGGTGGTACATCTATATATGGTGAGCATTTGATCTCCAGTATATAGGTGTAGAGAATACACTGGAATAGGTTGAGCTACGTATATTTTGTTTCAAAACTGTTCTTGATTTATGAAAGGAATATGGATAAGAACTTTGTTTATATGATTCTACCAGCCTCCTTGTATCTGTGGACTAATAAAAAAGGAATTATATGTGTAACATTTTACTAGATGAACATTTCTGTTGGAGACTAGTATTATAACCCTTAAAAACAAAAATGGCGTGGAGAAAACCCAGACCTGATCAGATGATGCCAGCACATCGCATGAGACGGATGTTTCGTCATCGCAAATTTCTGAAAGTTTTGGTGAGTTTCCAATTGAGAGATTTGAAAGTTATTTTTGTCTATAATGCCAGCTTTTTTCTTCCCCTCAATTTTTTGTCCTACACCTTGATTTCTTTTATTTCAGTACTTGCTGAAAGGATGTACTAGTACTTTGTGAGTTACTATTTCTTTCAAGTAATTTTTCTGAATGTCATAAAATGTATCTCTCACTCTGCCACTGAAATGATGGTGTACATGTAGTAAAAGGTGAGGCAAAAATGGGGTACAAAACAGGAATTTAACAATTCCAGTGAAGAATTTCATCCGCTGTGTTTAACACTAGTTTGAATTAATATGATAGTTTCTTCAATCATCAGTTAACATCAGTACTACTGTTGTCTAGTATTGCAGTGTTTTTCAGGTTATTATAATTGTTTCTTCAATCAACAGATTTGTACAGAGTTTTTTTTTTTAAGTACTAGTAGTTTAAGTCTAGGAGTGCAGAAATTGACAGACATCAAAATTCTGGAGAAAAAAATTAGCTGTTGATTGATATGAGTTTCAAAGTATCTAATAAATCCAACCAGAATAACACAATCCACCTTGCACAAATGACATTATCCTCTGAACTATGAGGTAACTCAGTGTGAACTGAACTCATCTGTATTCATACTTCACCTGTTTAATAATCACTTTCTACCTGGGTGGTACTTAGACTTAAATAGAAATCAAGACCTTTTTAACTCATGTCATGATACCTAAGGTGTGTGTGCTTCACGGGACGAAGTTCATAAAAAAAGAACTTGATTGTATTCAGTGACATTTAGATTCCTGATCTGTGCACAAGACTTGAATCTCAACATCAGGTGGTGAATGATTTTGAGGTTGGGTTCTATTTCTGGTTTAGACCATGGCTGTTCCAGGGCCTCCGAGCCATGGTGGAAAATTCTGAAGCAACCTGCTCTTGAGGAAAAAAAGATTTGCTGGGTATATTTTTAAAAAATACATTTTATCAAAAGGAAAATTCTGTTAACTAGTCTTAATTGGATGTTTGGAACCATGTCAAACATTAACTCTGGTTACCTTAGCGACAGGATTAAGATGAGAAGGGGTACTAGAGAAACAAGGGCATCTTTTCTTATGGTAGGTGCATGTTTGTTCCATAATGGCTGCAAAAATAGGTATGCTTTGTTCAAACTTCGTTCATACTTGAGGGTTTCATTTAATGCTTTTCTCATTTGTTTGTTTCATTTGAAGTTGTTTCATTTGATGCCTTTTTTCCTGCTTTGTTTCTTTTTTATTTATCAATTCTTGTGGGAGAGAAATATTGAACTATTGTAAAATCCTGATAGAACTCGGAGCATAAAATATGTCCTCTAATAGTTCAGATTAGGGAAGATCAAAGAAAAGACTTGAAGCATGTCACACTGTTTTTTTTAACATGGAATAATATAATTTAGCAATACATTCTGTATGGACACTTTGAGAGATTGTCAGCCTAATACTCTGGTTATTACTTATAAGAGACTAAACTGAGTCTCTGGCACAGTTAATATGTGGAAAAAAACTTGTGAAATGCAGTAGGTTCCCCCATAGTAAAGTACGTAATATTTGAGGACCTGTCACAGTGATCCAGATGGGACGGTACTGCAGCTGTATTTGTGTGTTTATAGTCATATCTTAGGAGGTCTGTTTTCACTTATTAATTTTTACTGCTGTTTTTTAATTTACACCTTGGTGACATATTTGTGCTGAGTTGTAGACATTAAATAAAAAATAATAAATCTGCATACGCTTTGACGTCAAACATGGCCTGGATGTATTTTCACATCAGCTGGAAGGATATACAAAAGTTTAGGAGAAATATTTACCCATTTAAGAAATGTTCCTCTTTTGATAACAGCCCAAATGAAAAATCACAACAGTACAATATTGCCTTACTATCCCAACAAGAACACAAAAGCAGATACAATCACTTTTCAACACATACACACATTGCCTATTCCCTTGAAGGTTAGACACACAGACTTGAATAACAGGTGAATCAGAAGGAGAAATCATTTACGACTTAGTTTTCCATCTATTGCCAAAAGCACACTGGCCTCCAATGTTCCGTTCCTCTTTCAACAATACAGGTTATTGCTCTAACAGGTAAACACAGTAAACATTGCATTGTATCCGAGATAGCCCATGTAGCTAATAGGCAGTCTTGGTATTGGCAAGTTCAGTGTCGTTATTGATCTATTAGCCTTACGCTGTGTTAAATTGAGCCTGTCTGGTTGAATGAGTCCTTGGTTACGGCCTGGGACGACGGTTTATGAGGACTGCACGGCACATGTGGCTGCATGCTTGACGTCTGATGGATTTCTACAATGTAGAACCAGCTATGACAATGTTAATATATTCCAAGTGACAGATGATTTGTATTTGTATGGATTGACATTGTTTAATTGTTAGTTACTCTTAGTAATAATGAAGGGATATCAGAAGAATCAGCAATACAAGCCTCAGAGGGAATACAGACCACTATAAGCAAGGTGTTTTTTATCGACTGCGAATGCTCTGGACAGCGTTCAAGTCTTTTTGTGTCCATATTGTCTGTGACAGCAGCAAGAGTCATTCTGAGTTGGTTAGTCGGGCCACCTGCTCCCTTGTGGTGAAATCTGTGTTAAACCAAGCAGGATAGGAGCTGTACATAAATGAAGTTATAAGAGAGACACGATTTTTTTATATGTGAAAGAAGATTTCAGAAAAGGCAGACTTTTGTCGTGAAATTTACAGTAACAGTGGAGTACTTATTTGAAAATCTCATGTTGCGTTGCTGGAGAAATTTGACCATCACTGGGATATTATTATTGGAAAAGAGTTGACAGTGATAAAAAGAAATATCGAAGTGGAAGCAGTTTTAAATTATTGTCTTTTATTCTATACGTCAAAAACCAATTTAGTTTTGTCATCTTACATCAAAAAGTCTACTTAAAAGTCACATTCAATTCTCTTGTAAGGAAACGCACTCAAACACAGTTTTGAATAGAAAACTGAGTTCTCAAGCACCAGAACAATAGAAAACTGCGAATCGACTTACCTTGACAAGGTTTTATCATTAGTGGAAGGTAGTGTGAAGAACGCCTACATTAAATAGGTTATTGTTTAAAGAAGCGGACTTAAAGTGTTGACTGTAAAGATTTCTGTCAAGACCGGTGCTACGCTACCATATGCTGGAATGAACAACAAAAATACCAAGAAGAAAAGCCTCTCTGCATTATATAGTTTTCAGACATTTTAATATCATTGTATGTGCTCAGGGCATTTGAAGAAATACCACAGCAAAGCAGATCTTGATAATTCATGGCTGAGATTCTAGGATTTGAGGGAATTTTTTAATCTCAGAGTGCAAACACATCAAACCAGGGAGTCTAAAAGAGCTTTTATCTCAGGGAGACCAACGTTGAAAGCAGTTATATTGTGTCTAAACTGATTGAAGGAAATAGGAATTATGACAATGCTGTCATGTAAAATGGCACAGATTTGAGTGCGATATTGTCCTTGGTGATAACAAACAGTCAACCAGGAAATAATTATCATTAGTGTAATCTGCTGATTGGTTTTGGATAGCAACACCAGTGCTAACATGGCCATCCCAGGGGGGAACTTGAAAAAATCTGAATTAGAAAAGGTAAGATTTGAATGTCAGCATGGTCTCCTTTGCCTGTCAAGCAGTTCCTCGTGGAAAATTATTTTTTGCTGAATCATTGAACTTTTGAAATTAAGTGACATATTCTGAACAACTAGGACCTGAAAGTTGTGTTTGTTTTAGTGATGTGTAAAAAGTAGCTTTGCTCATAACAGTTGAGAACTATAATTGATATGTTGATGCTGAAATAAGTATTGTTAACAATAAGTTGTTTTTTTGAATCTGTGAAAAAATTTGTTGTTACTTTGTTACTGTGCTTTATGCAGAATAAGATTAGAAAAAAATGTTCAGAAAACACACCATAAAACGTGTATGGTTGCCCCTTTTCACGAGTGGATGCTAAATTATCTGTATGCACTTGTTTACATTGGTAACCTTCTGTTTAAAGTTAATGGGGGATGTTCAGATTTTTTTGGTCCCAGTATTCAATGTTTGCTTGAAATAATATGATATAATATATGAAATTGAATTATTGATTCCCTCCACAAAGTGGCACTTTTCTCCTCTTGTTCCCAATCAATACAACCATATAATTACAAAATGGCAGAGTTGGATATGCTCAGTTATGAAGACTAGTACCTTGTCATGTGAGGAAAAAAGACGTCTGCTTATCGACAAAGTTTTATTGTGGCTACAAAGGCACTGTAGCATTGATCAACTTGAGAGGAAATTAAAGAAGATTGATCTAATGTTAACCATTTTCATCCTTTCTATACGATTAAAGTTTTCATAATTACCTTTTTATTTCAAGATATTGGATTTGACGGAACATGCTGTTTATTTTGTCTTTTGATAATGTTTTGTGTTTTGAAAATTTTGCTACTTTTTCCAACAACATATTGTTTTTATTGCTGGTAACTTAAATTAGCTGTGCATCTGTTACTGTAGAGAGTTTTTGATACGACTCTGAAAGAGTTATAGATAAATTGCAGAAATTAAAATTTTGAACCAAATCAATCATGGATGTTGGGCTAAAAATAGACATATTTTACATTTTAAAACCAAAGTGGTGAATATTTAGCATTTAACTAAATATTTATAAACCTAGAGTAAGCCCAGTTTGAAAAAAAAGTTCTATCGACCTTTCACCCATCATGATTGGTCCATGTGCCAATGTTTTAGTCATGATCTCTTCAGGTATCATGGGAGTTTTATAGTACATTGTAGCTGTTTTATTTCGAATCTTGATTTGATAACAATATGATCACATCTCCTTGGAAATCACAGTAATGGGAAGGTATGGTTACATATAATCTCATTAATGTACCAGTACAGAAATATAAATTGAAATTGAAATAATGCGTACTCTGTGTAGTGCTTAGTTCATTTTGAACTTACTCCCACTAGAGGTCGCCAATGTCACTAGCAGTGACACTGTTTAATCTCCTTGAGTCTCTGGTGTCAGCGGTCATTTTGATTGGACGGGATGATTGAGGATTGATTGCGGAGAGATGAGGGCAAACAGGGGATTAGATTGTTTAATGACGACTAAAGTGATTGCCAAGTTACAGCAGCCCAAACTTCTGCTGACTGAGTTTATGTGATCCAGATATGTAGTCGGGGATTTACTCGATAAGGCTAATTAGCGTGTCCGTTGAGGAATAATGTGCAGTAGTTTCCGAGGATTGTGGGATATTTGTTTATGACTGGCGATATCTCTAGTTGTGAGGCTTGTTTTTAAATGTTGGAGATTACAGCCTGGGAAGTGTTTGTGAAAAGTGTCACATCATTAGAACTTTTGTGGAATTCATACCAGAGCACTAGGATCTTCCGTGGGATTTGACATTTTGCCATTTTCAAGCTGAAATTAGAGATTTAAAAGAGAAACCTATAAGAAGCAGTTTGGAAGCAAATTCATTACTCTCTATGTTTTCCGGATTGGGATGGAATTTCATTTCTAGAGTAAAAGAAGTAATTTTGAATTGTGGACTTATTGAGAAACAAGATCATTGCTTTTTAGCTAGTCCATGCAAAGAAGAAGGGAAGTTTTAAAAGTTGAGAGGTTTTCTCTTTAAAGATGATAAGGAATTTAAGACCTTTTACAGTCATCTAAAATTTGCAGAATCAGAATGATATCTTCATCTGTGATAACCAAACGGGAAATTTCTGAATACAAAGTAAGTCTTTTGATATATTTGACAATTATGTATACTCTTATAATTTTTTATTGGTTATATCAAGTGATGTGCTAAGAACATCTCAGAAATGAAAAATTAGGGTTAATCTCCATAGTTGCTTAAATTGTGTTTACTTATAAATTTTAAAAATCACAATATCTGTAAACTGCATTTTATTCTTACAGTTGTACCTTGTATTTCACTTTTATTATGGTTATTACATTACTCCCAAAATGGGATCCCTTTTGATTCCTTATTTTGAAAAACATCAGTTGTGTCCCCAGAAAGTGTTCCAGAAGACAGATACATAATTGCGCCTCCAAATACAACTCGAGGTGTGAGTATTCATTTCGACATTTCATTTGACGCGCTTATCAGCAGTAATAGTGAGCGGAATATGGCTACACTGACTCCCATTCAGGATCCTTTATTCCCCTATCACACATCTAATAACCATTTCTTTTGAACTCCTTGTCACAAGTGTCAATTTACGAGTAAGCTCCTTATTAATTTCCGTTCTCACTTTGAAGCTAAAGCTGCAATTTTGACACTTCAAGTAGAGATTAACTTTCTCAATTCACGTCCCTATAAACATCGGCAATTGATTTTTTCAATCTTGGTAACCAGGATTAAGTGCGTGACAACAATAGTTGTTTCTAACATGAAAAGCAGATTAATCTAATATAAATTGGTCGTCCACTCAGAAGGGTGATATATACAATCTCGTTATCACTTGACTCAGTGAGCCGAGGGGCAGAGTTGAAGTGTAATGTGTTGACCGTTCACGCTGTTCCTCGTACCCTTATAACCTCAACAATACTTAATGTGACGTTAAATGCTCCGGGTACTAATTTATTCTTAGAAGGGCATTACATAGGCTCCATTATAAGTCATATGGGCTAGTCATTGAATTTTTCATCAGCTGTTTTGTATACTGTACTTCAATGTGTGGCTTACATGTTGTTATTCATCCTCTTTTTATCAAACAGTTAGATTTATTATTATTATTATTATTATTGTTATTTTAACAATACGAAAGTTATATAATGAGGCAGGGCATATGAATTTAAAACAAAAATAAAGTTAGGGGGTTTGTTTTATTTAAGAATACATTCTTCAGATTGGTAAATGGGTCTTCCCCCTGTCACTTGTAAAGCTTAGTTCTGGTAAAATATTTATTTAGTACCTGATGAAGTAAATAGGAGTAATATCAGTCTTTATGTCTTTATGTCTCTCCTTCATTTTTGATTAGATTTTAATTTATTCAGATACAGTACAGTCTTTAGGATGTTATAGTAAGGAATTACCTGTGAGTTGTAAAACATAATTGGAAGTGATTTATCCATTAAAGAATTAATTAACACTGCAAATTGACGTAGCTCCCTTTAGACTTTGGTGTCTAGCATATACATGTTATACTTGGAGATACGTGTATCATTGTGAAAGTGCTCTAGGTTCTGATTTAGAGGAGGTTTTCATGGACTCTAAGCAGAGAAAATCTTCCTCTGTGATATGTGTTACTTCTTTTCAGGTGAGAGAAATGACTTATGTTTATTTATTTATTTATTTATTTATTTATTTACATAACATACTGTGTCAATATGATCCAGTGTGAAACTGTTTATTTTACTTTTCACTGTTGTAGTTGAGTTTAGAGGAAAAATAGTTGTAGGGTAGTAATAAAAAACTATGTGGAAGATAAGCCATGTCATACATATACTAATAACATGGTTTCCAGGTCTACTGACAGCAGAGAGAAAACGAGGACACTCACAGAAGGCAGCTACATACCACTAGCCCATCTTACAACACATTTTCTTCATTTCATCTCAGTCCTGCCATACAGTTCAAGGCTCCATGATATTCTCCATTAATTAACAGTACTTTCTGTCACTTCCACAAAACCAATCAAATTAACAATCTATATAGAACATTTCTCTCTCACCATTACAGCAAAGACTAAAGGAGGAGCGCGAGGCAAGGCGAGCCAAGCTAGATGACCGCCATTACTACATGCTGGTCACTGTGGCTGACCGCCTGGGACTTGAGAGGAATGAGGTGGAGGACGCCATTCTGGAGGGGAAACAGGTTAGTTAACCGCTAGATTTATTTATTTTTTTTTTTTTTCAGAAAAATATTTTTTGGCATTGACAGATTATTTTTCATGTTATTATAAGTATTATACTAAATCAAGATGATATATTGATTAATACATTGATTATTGCCATTTGCTTATCAGTTCATTTGGAAAGCTCAGAGAAAAAAAAAGTTAATTTCAACCAAGAAAGGTGTCAATAGTTGACTGATGAAAAAAGGTTGAACTTTCTCCTCAACCTTTTCAATATTTTTTTTTCCATTTCCAGATTGAAATGATGGATGACTTCTTCTGTGCAGACGGCACAAATCATCTGACATTTTTCTACCAAGAACCCGACCTTGAAAAAGATGGAGGTAAGAACAGAACAAAAATGTGTAACAATTTCTTGACAGTTTTATTTTCAGGATTTTCAGGATAAAATTAAGCACATATCTTGGGTGAAGGTTTCTATCTACCACACATTAGTCACATTCACATCATTGTCTGATATGAAAGACGTAGATCCCAAAATGGCGGTGGTGGTACTAGTACATGGCTCCCTCTGGTGGCTAGTTATGCTAGTTAAATACTATCGTTAGTATTTCGCAGTGTCCGTAACGCTTACTTTTTTCAGGCTAAATGCCCAGTATTTTTTAATCCAGGGGACAACATCAGGTTGTTTTGGGTATAGGACAATTTGAATTAGAATTGCATCACGATAGCAATGATTGCTGAAACTGAATTTAGTAAGCAGTTAAAAACTTATCCTCATGCAATCTGTGAAAAATATAGCCATTAGTGATGAGGAAGAATGCAGAAAAAATATAGAAACATAACAATATAGCAGAAAGAAAAGTACTAGTATGATTTCATTTGATTTTTTGTGTTTTTGAAAGAAATTGCAGTCAAAGGAAGTAAAAGTGAGAAACAGTTTTTTCAGATGTTGGATAGTTAATCAAAAGCCGAGGGCAAGTTTACTCAAAGGGATTGTCCCCCACCTTTAACAGTGCTCAATACCCAATCTCCATTTTAATTAAAAATTCAAGGAGCTTATAGTCCGAAGAGCAAACATTGATAGTGGCAACAAGGATTAACTTGTTCTACAGTACACTCTAGCCCTGCACTGATAACTGGGTTTTAGTTTAACTCAGTTATTTCATGTTTTTAAGGGTTTGATTTTGTTGGTACTGAATGGACTAAGATGTTTTTTGAAGCTTTAGCAATTGGCTTTTTCTCAAGAGCACTTGCTTCCACACAGTCTTCAAGTCTCTGTCTGCAGCCTTAAATTTTTTGGGTGAAGGTGGGCAAAAAAAAAGTGACAAGTTGCTTAGGGGCAAGTGGTTCTATTTAAATTTATATTTAATGTTCAGAATGGAGAAGATTCATCATTGTGTTTTCAACCACGGATGATTTCAAGATAAAAATCTATCTTTGTATTCAACATTTGGTCACTTTTTTGAAATATTAACCACACATTAATGAGCTTTTGAGGGCACAGTATTTATTTATTTATGAAATAACATAAATTGCATGATTTGTGTTTAATTGCTTAGTTTTGAGTTTTGCATGCATCTTTTCTACTTTGCCTTTTTGGTTAAGGGTGCGAATTATTCCTTTGCACATGTTTATTTTTAGTACATTTAAAAAAGCAGTTTGTTTGATAACATTTAACAGTGAATTTGCATGCATTGTTTGAATACTGACGTTTTAGAGTTGAACATTTACGTTTATTTTTTCTGTCTTCTCTTCCTGCAAGTGACTGTGGATTTTCAGCTACCAAAAGAGGAATCTCGGCGCAAGTCAGGCGCAAGTAGGCCAAGAATCAATATTTCCTTGCTTGCATTTTCTTCACTGTTAAACTAACATAAATTAGAATTATTATATAACCATTTTTTCAATTTGTAGGATTGAGATGTTTGAAGCATCTGTATTATTTCTTATTCAGTTAAATGTTTCTGTAAATTCTGTGCTTGTAGCTGTGGAAGCTGACTATAAACCCTCTATATAAATATTTAATCAGCTTTTGAAATTTTCCTGAAAATATCTAAAAATTTATCTCTTTAGTGACTGGGTTTGTTTTGCTTTTAAGCATATGCAAAATGCTAACATCTGATACTAAATAATTGTATGTACCAGTATTACACAGTATTATAACAAAATTATGTTCAGAGATGTTATCAAACACATTACATTGCATACTTAGTGTTCATTTTCTTGATATCTTAACTTTTCTTCATTTTACCAAGTTTTATCTATGCTTTGCTTTTAAAGCCATGCTTCCTCCTTACCTTAATTCACGTGAACTGGCTTCAGCCAATAGCTGTCCTGATTTTTTTCAGTGCTGACCTGCCATGGCGACTCTGTTCTTAAAGCACTGGTCAAATAAACATCTGTTTACCATTTTAGATAGAATTACTGTTCTTTTGAAGGGGATGTTTCTGTTTTATTATGAATACTAGTAGATCCTCTATTAGTTTGTAACTATGTATTAAAATCTAATCTGTTTTGTTAATGTACATGTGTTTGCCACCTTGTGGGAACATAGATGGGAGGTTTGGTATCTTGTCACTCTTACTTTGTGTGACAAACTTCCAAATATACAGCAAATGGTTCATTTACATGTATGTCTGTTTTAGAAGAATCTAAGATTGGGATAATAATACAGTATGTCTAGATATTTGGTAAAAACTCGGGTAAAAAATATGCAGGGTTTTTTTTTTTGTTTTTTTGCTATATATTTATATAAAGTAATGAAGTGCTGATATTATTTCATAGTCACAGATTGTTGTAGAATTGTTTAAATCAAAATGTTTCAAAATTTAAAACTAGCATGTGAGTATACATCAGCTTCAGTCTTTGCTGTGACATAATGAATTTATAGAATTAACCGAAAGGTCAATCCCATCAAAAAAAATTATTATTATTATTATTATTATTATTATAATTATTATAACAGTTGACCACATGCGGTTGGGCCCCCCAGGGCAGCCGACCAAGAAGGCGTCCAAACCCAAGGTGTTTGTGGCAGACGCTAAGAGCACCCCTTTACATGGTACCTGTCTGTTCTTCATCAGAGTGGACCCTAAGAAGGCCATTACAGAGGCCAACATTGTACAGGTGGGCTGAAGGAAATAAACAAGGACAGGCCTGTAGCCTCTTCTTTTTTCTTTTTTTTTTTTGTGAATTATGGGAGAAATATATTAACCTGATTTTTACTGAAAGTAAAAGGCATTGATTAATAATGTTTGATTCTTTTTCTGTCAGAAGGTCATTGTGTGTCCCTTTATTGCAATAGAAAGTTATAAGAATCATTATGTTTTATTCTTTTTCTTTTAAGAACTCAGTTCCAAACAGAAAATTCATAAAACATTTGACTCTTTTCTTCCAGGAGGTCAACTTCACAGTCATGGAGACCAATGGTCAGTCCAACGGCTGTGGTCTGCTCTCGGCCATTGAGTACCTTCTGACCACCATCTTTATCCCGGTGTTGAAGCGTCTGGAGAAAGGCTGGGGGCAGCTGGAGGGCAAGACTGGAGACATGGTCAAGGCAGACTTCATGAACCATCTGGACTCGTTTGTATCTGTACTAGCAGGTAATTATTGCATTTTATGAGCCATCTGGACTTGCTTGTATCTGTACTAGCAGGTAATTATCATTGCAGCATTTGTTTGTATTTGGGATTAATTTGTATTTTGTGAACTATCTGATCTTATTTGTATCTGTAGTGGCTGGTAATTAAGATATTTTTATGACTTATTATTGAACAGATCCATAAAAACGAATTACCAATTATAAAACCAGCTGATTATTTTTAATAGATACATAAAATCCAACCTTGACTTCTATCCCCAGGAGCCCAGGAGAGTCTTGAAGACAAAGTGAACCTTACTCCCTGTGAGAAGTATGACCTGTCCAAGATCCAGTCCCCAGCAGAGTTTCAGGCCATTGCTAACAGCACAGAGGCTTTAGAGGGGATAGAAGAGACCATAGCTGTCTGGATAAAGCAGATAGAACAGGTGAGGGCTCAGGGGGTGTTAAAGGGGGGGGAGTATTGGTAACAGCACTTGGGTTTTGGAGGGAGGGGACTGCAACTTTTTGGGGTAAATAGATGGAAATAGTATACTTTTTAAAAAAATAACAATCTTTATGGGTATGTTGTGATTTTTTTTACTTTTTTGTGCAAGAGCTTGCTAATATCTAAAATCAAAAGCTTGCTGTACATTTTTGATGACACATGACATAGTATAATTGTTAAGATCAACTCTTCACCTGGTATTTTCACCCAAGTTAAGAATAATTTTAAATCCTTGGATACCATGTTTTATTTACCATGCTTAAAAGTATATTTTCTTTTCAAATCATATATTCATTAAAGATTCATTATATCTTTTTTCCTCCATCTGTAGGTACTGGCTGAGAGTGAACAGATGAGGAAGGAGGCAGACGACATTGGTCCCAGGGCCGAACTAGACCACTGGAAGAAGAGAATGTCCAAGTTTAACTATCTGCTGGACCAGATCAAGGGGCCAGAGGTCAAGGCCGTCCTGGGAGTGCTGCAGGCTGCCAAGTCTAAGACCATTAAGGTACCGATGTCATGTTTACTTGTCTTACACATTTTCTCTGATTGAAGTGCCCTGTATCTTAAAGCCAGTGATTTGATTATTTAGAATGTCACTTGTTACTGAAATAAAAGATGTTAAGAGGTGACCCTGTTTTAGCAGCTGGAAATAAGTATCTCAATTTAAAGGTCAGCTTCTCAAGTAAATGTTTTCTTCTTTTTTCCCAATTTTTCATTTTCGGATGGATTGCTTAGTTACTTTACTGTAATTAAAAGATCCTTTTGCATATTTTTTTTATATTTGACTGAAAGACACTGATTTGAATTTAAATCTTGGGTTAAATAAAGTTCCGTTTTGTTAAAGTGACCATCTCTTGTGGTTTTTCCAGACATGGCAAGAGTTAGATCGCAGAATAACAGATGCTGCCAATGAGGCCAAAGATAACGTCAAGTATCTGTACACCCTGGACAAGTTCTGTGACCCCCTCTATAACAGTGATCCTGTGAGTAGATGTTATTTATTAATTTATTAATTTTTTTATTAATTTTTTTTTTTATTTTTAGCTCTTAATTCCTTATTTTTTATGCATTTTCAAAAAAAAAAAAAGGTACAACTACATTCTTACAAAAATTACAGTTCAGCAAGTACAGTGAAATAAAGGCATTTATAGAACAACATTGAGCAATTCAGTGATATGAAAACATATCAAAACAATCATTCATAAACTTTCATCAAATACATTTTTCATAGAAATATTTCCCTCTCTGTCTCTAGGTTGGAATGTTGGAGGCCATCCCAGGTCTGATCAATGCTATTCGTATGGTTCACAGTATATCCAGGTATTACAACACCTCTGAGAGAATGACCTCCCTCTTTGTCAAGGTGAGATGCCAAAAATAGTGCTTTTTCTGTGAAAAAAATAGAATATTGGCAGTATAATTGAGGTTTTGTCAGTTTTAAGATGAAATGAGTAAAATCCATAAATACCTTTTTGAGTTAGGCTGTTAATTCACAAACCAACAAAGGAAAAGCAATCTCCTGAGCAGGAGTAATTATACATACCAGTTGCTATTATGCAAATTATTTTTTTCTTTCAGTGCACAAATCAAATGATCACTGCCTGTAAGGGATACATCACGTGCGGGGGTATTGAGACCATATGGATGCAGGCCACGGATGAAGTCCTCAAGAAGCTCCAGGATTGTATCAAACTGAATGATGAGTACCAGCGCTGCTTTCAGCGCACAAAGCAGAAGTTGGAGACCATGCCAAACGAGAGACAGTTCGAGTTCTCCGAGATGTACATCTTTGGGAAGTTTGACACGTTTACGCGGAGGTTGAAGAAGATTACGGAGATGTTTAACACCATGGAGATGTACTCTCACTTGGCGGAGTCCAAGATTGAAGGTGAGGCACGCAGATCATTATGGGACAGATGTGCCAGGTTAACTTTAGGATAAATTTAATTTAAAAATTTTAATCATTTCAGTTGAATTTATGAATCATTTTAGCCAAATCATAGTATCAAACCAAATTATGGAGGAATTTTTTCGAAAAAGAATTGTTTTTCTTCTGCCAAATAAGAAGACAACTGAAAGGTAACACTCAATGGAATTTTCACTTCTTGCTTTAAGAGAACTTCTCACAAGATAACACTTGTACATGGCTGATGACCTTAACAGTCCTAAAATATATTTTCACTAATGAAACAACCCATTTTTCTCCAATTTTTTGTTCAGGTATGGAAATCATGGCCAACAAGTTCAGTGTGATTGTGACCTCCTTGAAGAAGAAGCCATACGACTACCTGGACCAGAGAAAGATGGACTTTGACCAGGACTTTGAAGATTTCAAGAGACAAATTCAAGAACTTCATGTGAGTTTTTATTTAACTGGACATGTGGTACTTAAAAATTATTCTTCAAGTTTTAATTTTTTACATGAGCAGCATCCTTTTTGTTCTATTTAAGGCATCAGTTAATCAATTATAGCTATAAATCATAGTAACATAGTTCCCTTTTACGAGTAGTCTTGCTAGTGTTGAATAGTTTGATTTCCACAGGTAATGTTATAAAGTTAGATAAATAAATTAAATGGCTGAAATCAGCAAGTTTATTCGTCATTTTTAAAATGATTTTCATATTTTTTTCTATATTTCAGAGCGGTATCATCATGTTCATGGACCAACGTTTTGAGAAGATAACCAGCACTGCGAGAGCTTTGTGGATGCTGAGGAGATTTGAGCGCCTAAATCTCCCAAATCTGGGAATTCCTGAGAAATATGCCAAGATTCTCAACAAATACGGCAGAGATATTGAAAGTGTTTCAAAATCCTACCAGAGAGATAAGACAGAGCCTCCTATTGGTAGAGATCTCCCACCAATTGCAGGTATGGATACATGCTATTAATTACAAATTTATTGAATGGAAAAATGTAATTTTATCAGATGCTTTGTATTCTTTGTACCTTGCCAAGCATTTACGTTCTGCAAACAAAAATTCTCCTACTATACTGAAAAATAACTGTATGTTGCATGTTCTGACACTTAAACTGATATACATGTGAATAGTTATAACCTTAACTTAAAGACACATCTATAAAACAATGTTTTTCAGAATACAGACTTGTCCCTAACATTCATTTTTTTATAATTCATACAATCATGAGTAATAACATAAATTATTTATTCATTGAAGGTAAAAAAAAAAAACAATTAAGACTTTACAAATCATGATAATGAATAAGTACAAATAATGACAATTCAGTTGTATAAAACTGCTGCCATCTTCTCCAGGTAAGATAGCGTGGGCGCGTCAGTTGTATCGTAGGATCCAGGAACCAATGGAGGTGTTCCAGCAGCACCCCACCATCCTGCAGGGTCCCGAGGCCAAGAGAATCATCAAAAACTTCAACAAACTGGCCAAGGTTCTCCTGGAGTATGAAGTGCTTTATCACAGGGGCTGGATTAGACAGGTGAGTGGGACATAAAGAACTTAATAAAGGCATTCTAGTCAAATTAACTGAAAGGATATAAATGAAAGGATAGTGCAATTTTGTGTCATTGGTTTCTGTTATTTATCTTTAGGTGAGAATTAAATGTTTTATTTCCATTTTTGCTTTTTTGAGATATTGGCAGTTGCGGTGTGCAGTGCTTCCCCCTTGATGAGCTTAAGCACAATTCTGTAAATCCTGTTGTCAAAAATAAAACACATAGGAGACAGAAAAAGTTATGAGCTTGCCAAAAGTGAAGAGAACAGGGAGGGAATTTTATTCTATCCCAGTAACATGTTTATTAAGCTACATGTAGTACTAGTTGGGTCATAGTCATTGTATAAAACACAACTACCAAAATAAATCTGAAATGAATATTTTTAATTATCCAATCAGGTTGAGGCAGCCAAGTCTGGTCTCCAAGCCTCCCTCATTGTACGTCACCCAGAGACCCAAGAGCTCTACGTGAACTTTGACCCCCAAATTATCACCCTAATCAGAGAGACGGAGTGCATGGTACGCCTGGGACTGGAGATCCCTCCTGCTGCCAAAAATCTGCGCGCCAAGCAGGAGCAGTTCAAAGAGAATTACAACATGCTCACTGTAAGTTTTCATATACACGTAAAAACTTTTCATTTTATTTCTGCACAGTTTGTATTTCTTTAAAACAATATATTTTAATATATAAAATTACAGGTAACTTTTTATGTTACAATTTATATGTATTTGTGCCTAAAGTGTAAAATCTTTCAGACAATTTTTTTCTGACAAATGCAAATTAAAAAAGTTAATGTGGATAAAATTGTGTGCTTTGTATGACAAAAATCTCAGTGAAATTTGCCATTTAAAAAATTTTATTTTTAAATAACTTGTATCTTACTGTTTATTTAGCTGATGCTGGCAGAGAACAAGCGTGTTCGAGATAAAATCCCTGCGTCGTTTGAGCCCCTGATGACCCCCCACACCAACAAAGTGGACGATGTGATTGAGCCTGGTCTGACCACTCTAACCTGGACATCCATGAACATTGATTGTAAGACCTGGTCATCTTTACACAGAATATTGAATTTATTTCTTTTTTTTTAAATTCATTTTATTATTTTCATATATCCTCCATATTGTGTAGTATATAAATGCATTAAACAAGTAACATGACAGCAGAATGTAAAGGTTGATTGATATTTGGCTTGTAAAGGCTGCTTTTATTAATGCCAAATCCAAATGAAAATTATCACAAAATTTCGCCTTAATTTTTATTAAGAGTGAATTATTAGATAATTGGGTATCTTTTCACAACTTTGAGATGTAATTAAAGAAATGTAATTAAGACCTGAGAACTCATCAGGTAATTCTCTTTATTTCTAGTATTTGTCAAAGATGTCTACGCAGCCCTGGAAGAGCTGGAGCTCCTGATAGACCGCGCAAATGATCTCACAGAGTTCCGAATTGACGCCATCTTGCACGAGATGAGCACCACGACTCTCTGCGAGTTTCCTGATGAAGTACCGTGGACTGTGGATGAATTCATGCAAAGAACACAGGTGTGTGTGTTTGTATTACTATAGTGTTTCTGTTGGTGTTTATGTATGGGTGTGCATATATGTTCCATTGTTAGTCAGTTTTTCATAAATTTTTTCATCTGCATTATTTTTTTCAAAAATTTTGGAATGTTGTAAAATAATTCTAAAAATAACAATAAAAAATAATAATAAAGAGTACCATGTAAAGCATTTGTATAAGAAAAAAACGAAGTTTGGTTCTTAATCATAATTAGTCACACATATAAGGTAATATTATTTTCTTCAGCAACTGTGCAGTGCTGGTGCCCTCACTCTCAATTCTAAGAGCATCAACGTGGAAGATGCGGCCAACGAACTCATCAACATGTTGTGCGACTTCGGCCCTGAGGAGTCAGAGGCTGAGCCAGAGGAGGATGAGGATAAAGATGAGAATGGTGAGATTTATGTTTACCTGTCCACAGCCAGTAGAGATTATAAGTGTCATTGCTTCTGTTGATATAATTATGATTCTTATTAATAGTTTGATTATAAGTAGTAATATGGATTTTATTGTGGATACTACTTGACTGTTGTTCTTGTTATATTTTGTTATTTATCTTTAATCACTTTTCCTATTTTATTTATTTATTTATTTATTTATTTATTTATTTATTTATTTATTTATTTATATTTATTTGTTTATTTATTTATTATTGCTTGTACTACAGGTGAGAAGGGCAGTAGAGCAGGCAGCCCCACTCCGTCCAGGTCCTCCCAGACAGGAAGTCGCCAGGGCTCCCAGCGTCCCATTTCCCAGGGTGCCAAAAAACACAGGAACAAGAAGAAGGAGATGCGTGAATCCATGGAGGAGACGGCCATGGAGCTCCTGAGCCATTTCAACCATCGCAACCTGGACTCCCTTCTGAAGGTGACGAGAAACACCCTGGAGTCACTGAGGAAGAGAATTATTTCATCATCTACTGTGTCTTATATTGGTAAGTGATACTAAGGTGTATAAATGTTGATGAAATATCTCAAAATTATTTTTTCCACTATTAGACTGTTAGTTATCAAGTGGTATAGACATTTTAGGACATATTTTCATGATCCCTGCATTTGTTGGCAGAAACATACAGTTGTGCACACACTAAGAAAGCACTTATAACTTTGATGAAATATCATGATGTTATTATCCTAAATTATATGAATGTAGAATTTAACACAATCCTTGATTTTTATATGAATATAGAATTTAGTATATTATCACAATAATACATTATGATCATCAACATATTCTGTAGGGTTTTATTTAATTTCTCATTTCAGATTTGGGTGACAGCACCAAGAGTCGTCCTTTCTTCAAGACAGATGCAGTTCTGGCTATTCCCAACATCGTGATGCAGCCAGCTCTGGACGAGGTCCAACAAACAGTCAACAAGGTGGCCTTAACCATCCTAAGTGTTTCTAAGGGCGTCGCCCAGTGGAGCAAAGAACGTCGGAAGACGGTCAAGAAAACGGAGCGTTCCGGGTCGTTCTCAGAGCACCATAACGACCGCAGATCAAGCATAGGGAGCATTGCCGCGTCCGAGGTGTCACATGTGGGAGCTGGTGGGCGACGAGGTAGCCGTGGTCGGCTGGAAGCAGGGGAGAGCATGACCAGTTTGACCGTTCAACAGCAGCCTAAGAACTACTACAAGCAGGTGTCTGAGAACAAAGAAGTAGCCAAGATGGTGGGCCTGCTCCAGACATCCATTAACTCCACCAAGAAGGTACTGTCTTTATTTGATTATCTTTATTTTTGTATATGTATTATTTTTCAAATTTTTATAATGATTTACTAATATAAAATTCAATTTTTCATTTTTTAATTATTTTATAGTAATAATTTTTAATATCATTGCATAAATGACATATATAAAACATTAAATTTTTACTAGTTTGTTTATTTCTTTAATGGCTTAATTAACACATAAGATAATAACAGGCAATTATAAATATATATATTTTTATGTGCATAAAATTAATGAAAGAGGTAAAAAAAAGAAACTATGTTAAAAAAAATTTTATCCTGGTGTATTAAAGAGAAAGAAAATAAATCTAAAAATCTGTTCTTATCCCCAGGAAATCACCACTGCCCTGGACACCTTCAAGCACTACCATGTGATCTGGGAGAAAGACATGGAGGAAGACCTGAAAGAATTTATGAAACAGGAGCCAAAACTGTCTGAGTTTGAGGCAAAGATCTTACATTACAATGAGCTGGAAGCCATGGTGAATGCTGAGCCAGACTTCTATGATGTGGGCGCCATTGCTCTGTACACTGGTAAGTCAGCAAGAAATGGACTGTAGGGGGCAGCACAGTTTTCAGTGAAGAGGATCTGTTGTATTTTGATAATTGAGTGTTTCTATTTTGCATGGAATGAAAAGAATGTTGTAATTGTAAAAATAATTATTTTCAATATATGCATTTAGTGATACGATAGCCATTTGATATCTCAGTTACTCAAAACATCAGCCAATTACTTCTGGCTTGGCCTGTCTGAAAAAATGGAAAAATAAGTTTATTTAAAAAATAACTTTAAATAATTTTGAAACATTCAAATTAACTTGTTATTTTGTACTGTTTTGTGATTTTATATGTATATGAATATAATTCCAATGTATCTAATGTTTAGAAAAACTCAAGCTTGGTCTGACCACTGAGACCAAGGCCTGGAGGATACACTATGGCAAGGCCTGCAACCACAAGTATGCCACAGAAATGCAGGAGATCTTCGACTTCATTGAGGAAACCACCAAGAGGCTGAGCCGACCAATCAAAGACCTGGATGATATCCGCTTTGTCATGGCGGGACTGAAAGAGATTCGCGAGAAGGAAATCAGACTTGATATGAATATCGGGCCCATTGAGGTAAGTTGTTGCATTTGTTTATAGATTTGTAGTATTTGAATGTGAAAAAAGTACTTGTATTATGATGATAAAAGAAGAAACTCATTTTTAAAGTGTGACTTAATGTCAGTCATGTGGTCAGGGCTCTTTGATGAAGAGTCAAATCGTCTTACCTCAAGGTAAAAAAAATATGGAAATGATGAACTTTTTAACTGTTTGAATGTAGATTAAATTTTTTTTAGTCTGTAGAAAGATGTTAAGAGCATTTTTTTTTTTAAATCAAACTTTTTTCACTTTTATCAGGGTATTTAAGGTTGTATTTCAGTACAACTGTCTTAGTATTGATTGATTTGTATTTAAAATTTTCATTTTGTATGTTTTATTTTTTCCTAACATCCCTGATCTCTGTATACAGGAGTCCTACGCAATGCTCGTAAAACATGAACTCCCAGTAGAGCGTGAGGAGATGGAGCGTGTGGACACACTTCGCTACTCGTGGGAGCGCATGAACGCACAGGCCGTGGAGATGTCTCACTATCTTGTCAAGATTCAACCAGACTTCCGTAGTGAACTTATTGACAATGTTCAGGTCTTTGCTGAGGACTGTAAGGACTTCTATGGGGACTATGCCACTGTAAGTCATGGTTTTTAAGGGAAAAGTTTAAAGACATATATATGTAAAGAGTAAAAGATTTATGGTTTATTTGATGACTTGCTTCTAATATAATAATATATTTAATAATATATTTATTTAAAGTCTAAAATCCATAAAATATGTTCTGTAGACTTTACAAACTAAAAACCTAAAACACAGTAAGATGAATTGAATTAATAAAATTATGACTTAATAGTCTGAGTTAAGATAATGATGCCCAGTTAATATTTCCGAGTTATAAAATGTTCTTTAATAAAATTTGTGAAAAAGGTATGTTTTTAAAGCTTTTTTAAAATCCTTCACTGAGCTAATGCTTCTCAAGTCTAGAGGTAATTTATTCCACTCATGTGGTGCTGCGTACTGGAATGATTTTTCGCCAAAAGATTTTAGTCTTGCGTTCTGTGGTTTTAGTAATAATTGATCCTTAGATCTTAAGGTACGGTTTGGTGTGTAATGAGATACAAGATCACAAATAAAATCTGGTGCAAGTCCGTAAAAAGCCGCATGAGCATGAGTTAAAAGTTTGAATAAGATCCGGGCGTTTACAGGTAGCCAGTGAAGTTGTTTTAATATCGGTGTCATGTGATTCTCCATAGAAGTTCGGGTAAGAAGACGTGCTGATATATTTTGAATGCGTTGGACTTTCTTTGTTCTTTCTATGCCGCATCCATAAAGCAAGGAGTTACAGTAATCAAGCCTTGATGTTACTAGGGCATGAATGACCGTGGCAGTGGCAGAATCTGTTAAATTATTTCGTAGGGAACTGATGTTTCTTATGTGATACAAACAAGATTTTTTCACGTTGGCTATCTGCTTGTCCATGTTTAAAGTAGTATCAAAATACACCCCCAGATTTTTTGCATGAGGAGAAACCCCAACTATTGCAGATCCAATTTGTAGAGATAGTCCTTCAGCTAAGTGTTTTGAGTGTGGTTGAGTGATGACCATGAATTCGGTTTTTTCATCATTTAATTTTAGTTTACTTTTGATCATCCATTCTCGCAAATCTGAAATGGCATAGGTCATTCTAGTTATTGCATCTCCAGGCTTAAGAATATCACAGTTAAGGTACAACTGGGTGTCGTCTGCATATATGTGATAGCCAACTTGATGATGTCGTAGTATAGCACCCAAGGGTAGTGTGTACATGCAAAATTTAATCGGTCCAAGAACGCTGCCCTGTGGAACACCAAAAATCATCTGCTCAAGATCTGAAAGTACACCGTTGATGGATATCTGCTGTGTTCTACCAGTAAGATAAGACCGTAGGAGAGACAACGCCTTGTCCTTAATTCCAGCTGATTTCTCGAAGAATGATAGAAGAGTGTCATGGTCAACTGTATCAAATGCTGCTGAAAGATCTAATAGCACCAGTAAGACTGCAGAATGATTGTCAACACCAGTCAGAAGGTCATTTTTTATTCTCAGAAGAGCAAGCTCAGTGTTATGTTTTGCTTTATAAGCCGATTGCATTTGTTCCACCAAGTTATTCTGTTTTAGATGGTCAAACAGCCTCGTTGCCATGACTCTTTCAACCACCTTTGACAAGAAAGAAAGATTACTCACAGGTCTATAGTGATTAAAGACATTATGATCCAAATTATTCTTTTTCAGAAGAGGTTTGATTACTGCACTTTTGAATGAGTCTGGAAATATTCCCTCTTTAAAGCATAAGTTCACCAGTTCTGTGATAGGATTTATGACAGTTGGTAGAATCTGGGTCAGCAATGTTGTTGGGATGGGGTCTAAAGAACATGATGTCTTTTTTGAACTCGTAATGATTTTTGAGACTTCGGTTACAGTTGTCACACTGAACGCGGAGAGAGTGGATACTGGCCTCGGTAGAAGTTCGGTTATAGGTGGATGTGATGGACTTGATACTGTACAGACTGCCATATAAGTTGGACTTTCTTGTACATCAAATAATTTTATTTCTTGGATATAGACAAGTTGGATTTATATGATATTTGTGAATTTCCCACCTTTAAAGTTCATTCAGTTATTAAATAGAGATTTCAGTACTTTAAAATAAAAAAATACAGAGCAAAACCTGGTTCTTATATACCAAACTCCACAGTGTTTCAGTACTGCTAACAATGGATGCCTGACACATTTTTGGTCCAGATTCAGACTAGATGTAGACATCCTCACATTTTCCCTTTTCCAATATTTTGTATTCAAATTAATTAACGACATTATTATCAACCAGGCTGGCCCCATGGTGGCAGGAGTACCCCCCAGAGAGGCGTCAGAGAGGCTGCTGATTTTCCAGAACCGCTTTGACACCCTGTTCCGCAAGTACACCACGTACACGGGTGGTGAGGAACTTTTTGGTCTCCCTGTCACACCTTATCCAGAACTCTTACAGGTATGTCTTTAAGGTACTAAATGGTGTTCGAGATCAACTTAATTAAAGTGTAACAAGGATCCTGTGATTGCAAAATGAAAAATTTGTCTTGACCAGTTGTTTTAAACTAAAATAGATATGGAATTTTATTAAATCTCACACTGGAAGTTTAAAGATCACAAAGGTCTAGTGATTAGGTTAGTGATTTTTTATTTTAATAGGTTATTGGAAGTAACATTGTCGATCAAGACTAATAATTTTTCAAATTGACTGAAATTGATGTTGGTGACTCTAATTAGGTATGTAAAATGTAGATCATGCTTTAAGCAACATCTGTTTTAAAAAATCTTTTATTTTCCATTCTAGATCAAAAAGGAGCTGAATCTGCTCCAGAAGTTGTATGGCCTGTACAATGCTGTTATAGAAACAGTCAATAGTTACTATGACATTCTGTGGCAGGAGGTGAACATTGAGAAAATCAACACAGAGTTACTAGACTTTCAGAACAAGTAAGACCACTGGGGTGATGATACTGCAGGGTGGGACAGAATGTGCCTGAAAATATCAGGCTGGGATTTCTATGGCTCTGTTTGAAACATTTGATAAAAAGATATTTATAAAAATCCTCTTTTGTTTCTGATTATACATAATCCTGTACTTCTGTAGTACTGGACTTTCAGAACAAGTAAGATGAAGGGGATGATGATAGTACAGGGTGGGGCAGAAAACACCTCATCATTCATGTCAACATGGGGTTGCAACATGCTCTGTTCTGTAATTAATACTTACCTTGTTTACTTTCAGATGCCGCAAGCTGCCGCGAGCACTAAAAGAATGGCCAGCTTTTGAAGACCTGCGTAAGACTATTGATGACTTTAACGAGATGGTTCCGCTACTGGAGTTGATGACAAACAAAGCAATGAAGCCACGTCATTGGCAGAGAATGGCGGAGCTGACAGGACATGTGTTTGATGTGGAGAACGAGAACTTTACTCTAAGGAACATCCTGGAGGCTCCCCTGCTGAAGTACAAGGAAGAGATTGAGGTAGGTCTAAGGTTGGAGGTCTTAATGTTGTGTTAGATGGAACAGAATTGCTTGTGGACCTTAAATGTAAATTATTATATATGTTACTTTGTCATTAAATAGAACTGATCTGTAGTATTCTTCGCCAAAGCAATTGTCAAGTGTATTTGATATCGAACTGGTTTTAAAAAATTGGATTTTTTAAAGATACTACACTCTTACACTGGAACAGTTTTTGGTTCTTTTAGATCAGTGCTCAATTTTTCATAGATAGAAATTTGTCAGACCCAATGTATACAACTGATATTTAATTTATTTGAATATTTTCCCATCCAGGATATCTGTATCTCGGCTGTGAAGGAGAAGGATATCGAGGCCAAACTGAAACAGGTCATCGCAGAATGGAATAGCCATGATTTCCATTTCGGTAACTTCAAGAACCGCGGGGAACTCCTGCTGCGTGGTGATAACACCAGTGAGATTGTGGCGCTGATGGAGGATTCTTTGATGATTCTGAGTTCGTTGCTTAGCAACAGGTAGGTGAATAGGATAAATTTGAAGGGTGTCTATTGCCAGATAATTATAACTATTATAACCATTTCACAAACAGTTTCTTCCAAGGAATAAATATAAATGCCAGATGTGAAAAATTTTAAGGTGGTTTCAAATTTTCAGGGAAAAAAGGTATTAGTTTGTTAGTTTTTAGAAATTTACAGGACAAAATTCCATCTCCAATTTATTTAAAGAATTTGATTATTTCTCAATTCTCTCAGATACAACGCCCCCTTTAAGAAGCAGATCCAGACTTGGGTACAGAACCTGTCTAACTCCACGGAGATCATTGAGAACTGGATGACAGTACAGAACCTGTGGGTATACCTGGAGGCCGTCTTTGTGGGAGGTGACATCGCTAAACAGCTGCCACAGGTGGGTACCAGATACCAGTGTCATAAAGAAACTGAAGATTCAAATTTGATCTAGCTTTGACGTATGATAAATAAGCAAGTGTAGTAACCCATTATCGGAAAGGAGCTGTTGGCTAAACTGCCCCCCCCCCCAATTTCTTTATTTTAACAATACATTGTGCAATATTTCATTCTAGTGGACTACAACTGTCTATAGAGAGAAAGACATTGTATCAACCTATAATGAAGAAAAATAATGAATTTCAGTAGTGATTATTTAATCTAGTATTTGATGAATGAATTGATCCAAAATTATTAAACTTCGAACAGGTTCTACATATTTTTAGTTTTAGTATCAATGTGAAAGTAGTTCAATATAAAATCAAGATGTTTGTAATCTTGAGTTTTCTAACTCTGAAGGATGTTACCACCAGTTAATCAAAATGTTTATTTTTATCCTTAACATCCCAGGAAGCCAAGAGGTTCTCCAATATTGATAAGTCCTGGATACGCATCATGCAGCGTGCCCACGAGACCCCCAACGTGATCCAGTGCTGTGTTGGTGATGAGACCCTGATGCAGCTACTGCCACATCTGCTGGAACAGCTGGAACTTTGCCAGAAATCTCTCACTGGGTAGGTGAATTAATTTTTTGAAAGGAAAAAAAGCTTGAAACATTTTCTTATTATTCTTATTCTTTTTTTTTTTTTAATTTTTGAAAATTGCAGTCAAACATGGATAATATTTTTTAAAAATTATATGAGACAGTGTGCCTACAGAAAATAGTTCTATGTCAAACTAAGATTGTTGATCATTTTTAGAAACATTTTAAACATGAGTAAAATATGAAAATGTATAACAAGCTTGCATAAACAATAAAATATACGTTACTAATGATAAATGCCACTTTCTAGCTATCTCGAGAAGAAACGTCTGCTTTTCCCACGTTTCTTCTTCGTGTCGGATCCTGCCCTACTGGAGATCTTGGGTCAGGCCAGCGACCCACACACCATCCAGGCCCATCTCCTCAGTGTGTTTGATAACACCAAACTTGTCAAGTTCCACGAGAAGAATTACGACCAGATTTTGTCCATCGTGTCTTCAGAGGGAGAAACAGTTGATGTAAGTGGGTGGGAAAGTGACATTTATCTGAGAAATATTCACAGTGTGTTTTGAACCTCATAAGTAAATTTTGATTGATATAGATAATAAATTTCCATACCCCGATATGTTTGATTATATAATAACAGTACATGAAATAATGGTGTATTAATATAATATAATATCTAGCAAATAGAGTGATTTATATTGAAATAAGTATGAAGAAATTCAGTTAGGTAAAACTTTCGATGTTAGAAAATGTAGTCCAAAAAAGATCTGTGCCATGAGATAATTTTTTTTTTTCAATATTGTTTGAAGCTACTTAAAAGTGTGATCTGACTACATCACATGGCATAAACCTGGTCTTGTTAACTAGTGCTCTGCCACTGTCATATATTCTCACTCCTTCCTTCAGCTTGAGAAGCCAGTGAAGGCAGAAGGTAATGTAGAGGTCTGGCTAATGGCGCTGATGTTGATGGCACAGAAATCCCTCCATGGTGTCATCAGGACTGCCGCCATGGCAATACAGGACAGCGGCTTTAACCTGCTGGAGTTCCTGAACATGTTCCCTGCACAGGTGAGTTGTACTGAACAAATAAATAATTGAATGAATGAAAGGAATAGATGAATGTATTGACTTTGTCTGCCAATAGTGGTAAAGAAAATCATCAGTATACGTTAAGCATTTCACTCTTAGAAAAGTTTTTACATCAGCACTGGAATAAAATGGGAGAAAATTCACATGATTTCATACACATATAACAATAGAATGGGAGTAGAATGGGACAAGGGTAGTAAATGGAAATTCTCACATGTACGCATGCAGGCATGCACACTCCTCCTGATATTTTGGATAACAACTGCGTGTTTGATGGCAACACCTTCTTTTACAGGTTGGTCTCCTGGGTATTCAGCTGATTTGGACAAGAGATGCTGACGAGGCACTGAAGAATGCCAAATACGACAAGAAAGTCATGGCAGGCACCAACCAGGCCTTCCTGGAGCTGCTGAACCTGCTGATTGCACAGACGACACGGGAGTTGACTAAAGTGGAGAGGACAAAGTTCGAGACCCTTATCACCATCCACGTACATCAGAGAGACATTTTTGATGACTTGGTAGGTTGCTATGGTCATATTGATTATTGTTTATAAATATAGATAAATTATTGAGAGATTCTTGTAATGATGTGTTGAGTTGAAAAACCTGAGGTATGTGATAACATTCCTTTTAGCTTTAAAGCTAGATAATTATACCTAATTTATAAAAAAAATATTGGGGCTATATTTATCGAAAAATTTCATTTTCTGCAGTGTCGTATGCACATCAAGTCCCCCCAGGACTTCGAGTGGCTGAAGCAGACGCGTTTCTACTTCATTGAGGACCAAGACAAGACCCTGATCTCCATTACTGATGTGGACTTCATCTACCAGAATGAATTCTTGGGGTGTACAGAGAGACTTGTCATCACTCCACTGACTGATAGGTTAGTATGTCACGCTGGCAAAATTTGCTATCTCAGAATGTGAATGACGAAGTGAAACTTCGTAAACTGGTAAAAATTTCTAAATTTTAAAGTATTTGTGTGCTCTTAATGGTACTATGTTTTGCAAAAAGATATTGGCAAATAAATGTGCATTTTTTTCTACTGAAAAGATCTTACTTCACTTGTTGACCTTCCACTTTCACATGTTGACCTTGTTGACCTTCCACTCACTCTCTCCGCCCCTATATCTCTTCCAGATGTTACATCACCCTGGCTCAGGCCCTGGGGATGTCCATGGGGGGTGCTCCAGCTGGTCCAGCTGGGACAGGGAAGACGGAGACCACCAAAGATATGGGCAGATGTCTGGGGAAATATGTGGTTGTCTTCAACTGCTCAGATCAGATGGACTTCAGAGGATTAGGACGTATCTACAAAGGTGAGACTGGAATTTAAACCAGTGAGACACAGTAAGCAGTGTCTTGTACTATTTTTACATTTTTTTAGATTTCAGTAAATGCATATTTTTGATACAAGTAATTTTACAAAGGCAGTAAGTACAAAATTACTCACAAATAAGTATATGTTAATAGAAAATTGAATGATGTCCTCGTGACTGTTTCAAGGATAATGATAACCTTCAAGTCAGAATAATTTTATTTCATTTCTAATTTAACTGTCTTATTTCTAACTCAGGTTTGGCTCAGTCTGGCTCCTGGGGTTGTTTTGACGAGTTCAACAGAATTGAGCTGCCCGTCCTGTCGGTGGCTGCTCAGCAGATCGCCATTGTACTGACATGTAAGAAGGAGAGGAAGAAGAACTTCATCTTCACTGACGGCGACAATGTGGACATGAACCCTGAGTTTGGAATCTTCTTGACCATGGTGGGTTGCTAGAAATAGAAGATAATGGTGATATTTATTTATTTATTTATTTATTTATTTATTTATTTATTTATTTATTTATTAGTATGAAAATAAAAAATAAAAGGATGTAACAAAGATCACTGTGTTAACCTATTAGTTTTCTTATGAATTTAATATTTATTTTTTTCTTCTGGATGGATTTAGATATTTTAATGGATTCATAAAATCCAGTATAATAATTATATAATTTGACCTCTGGTCTGATACATATGTAATTCTATGTGTTTTGAAAATACATTTATCCTGCTTTCATAGAACCCTGGTTATGCTGGACGCCAGGAACTGCCAGAGAATCTGAAGATCAATTTCCGTACAGTCGCCATGATGGTACCGGATCGTCAGATTATCATCCGCGTCAAGCTTGCCAGCTGTGGTTTCATAGAGAACATTGTGCTGGCTAGAAAGTTCTACATCCTGTATAAACTTTGTGAGGAACAGCTTACAAAACAGGTATTTTACTTTAACTGTTTGATCCTTTATCTTTTTGATACTGTTTATTTAATTTCATTTGTTTTTGTTACACACACATAATTGAGCATGCATGTGCACACACATTCACACACTGTTTAATTCATAAGTTTGCTTTTACTAACCAACTATACATTACAGTTGACTAACTGAAGATTGTGTTCATCTTTCATAGTTAAGTAGTAAAATTTTTCTGTAGTTTAAAGTGTACTAACAAAACAAACAGTTTAATATATATATTTTTCAAAACAGCAGACAACCTCGTTGCAAAAAAGAGATTTTGAGCTTTGGAATATACCTCATTAACTTGTGTTGTTTTCAATTACAGACAGATGAAACAACAACTTTAAGTATCAAGGCAGTTTCTGAAACTGTTTTATTTTATTGAATTACTTATCAAATAACCAGAAATTCAATTTTGATTTTCAGTCTTATTAAATCTCAAAACCTGAATCAAAATGATGCTGTATGTGTCAACTACTGATAAAATAATTGATTGAAATTTCTTCAGTAACAATTTTAAAAATTCTTATAGTAGTTTTACTCGCCTCTGATGTCAATAAACTATAGAAGAAAACATAGTGAAATATGAAATGTGCATGAGGGGAATATTGGTTTCAGGTGATAGATAGATGCCATCATTCATTGGGTTTAGGATTCTAGTCTTCTGTTGGTCCTAACATTTCTTTTCTGTGCATGTTCAGCCTATAAATAAAAAAGCATAAGAATAATAAAAGTGTAAAATATTATTTTTCTGTTTATAAAATCTTCTGGTGTTTATTGGAAATGACTTTCTTTATTTGTCTGACTAAAATGAAAAAAAATTGTTTGAATATTTGTAAGATGTACATTCTGTTGTCATTAGCAAATTTACTATCCCAAACCAAATATCAAATGATGTTCTCATAAATTATTTTCTATCTTTCCCAGGTCCACTACGACTTTGGTCTGCGTAACATCCTCTCCGTGCTGCGTACCCTGGGTACCAACAAGCGTGCCAACCCCAACGACACAGAACAGACCATTGTCATGCGTGTCCTTCGTGACATGAACCTGTCCAAACTGGTGGATCAGGATGAGCCGCTGTTCTTGTCTCTGATTAACGACTTGTTCCCAGGGATCACCCTGGACAAGGCAGGGTACCCTGAGCTGGAGAACGCCCTGAAGATCAGAGTGGAGGAAGTGGGACTGGTGTACCACGCACCCTGGGTCCTCAAGTGTATTCAGGTTGGTATTCAGGGGGGTGTGGAGGGGGAGGGGGGGGGGACTGTGTGTTTATGTTTGTGAGTGGGAGGGGTGGACAGAGTTCATTTTAAATGTGTGAGAAGGTGGGGCATGTGTTCAGTCATCATTTATGATATTGGGGGATGGCTGAAGATCAAAGTTAAGGGATTTGTGCCATGTAAATACTGTAAGATTGCCTAGAATATTGAGATAGAAACGATGTCATGATAATTAAACTTGTTGACTAAAATTATACAATATATATATTTTTTTGATACTGAGTATTAAGAAATGAACATGTAAACGAGTATTTAACCATTTGATTATTTAAGAATTCATATTAATTCAGTTTGCCATCTTATTTTCCAGCTCTTTGAGACCCAGCGTGTCCGTCACGGTATGATGACACTGGGGCCGAGTGGCGCTGGGAAAACCAAGTGTATCTACAGCCTGATGAAAGCCATGACAGACTGTGGGGAACCCCATAGAGAAATGAGGATGAACCCCAAGGCTATCACAGCACCCCAGATGTTTGGTCGGCTGGACGTGGCGACCAATGACTGGACAGACGGTATCTTCTCTACACTGTGGCGGAGGACTCACAGGGCTAAGAAAGGTGGGTGGAGAGGGATGGGTTGATATGGACAGACTCCATTTTTTTTTTTCAATTTTTTTTAAATATTTCATTGTATTATTATTATTTGATTGGAGGTACAAAGTTACAAAAAAGATGAAAAATTACAAATAATGATTTAAAATGGAAAATGGAAGAAAATAAAATAATTCAGAAGGAAGGCCTGGATCAGTAACTGGTACTTGTGATAACTGTTCTCTTTGATAACTTCTCTTTTTGTGTGATATGTTGCCCTTATAGAAATGGCTTTTCTCTTTATAAAATTATGGAATTTGATGTGAGGAAAGATATTTTTTCAGCTTATTTCTCTTTAATTCATAAAGAAAGAAGGATGTGGTGATATTTGATTATTGGTCTCTGCAGGAGAACACATCTGGCTCGTCTTGGATGGTCCAGTCGACGCCATCTGGATTGAAAACCTGAACTCTGTCCTGGATGACAACAAGACCCTGACTTTGGCCAATGGTGACCGTATCCCCATGGCAACGTTGTGTAAGATCATCTTTGAGCCACACAACATTGATAATGCCTCTCCAGCCACTGTGTCCAGGAATGGCATGGTGTACATGAGTAGCTCTGGAATGGATTGGAACCCTATACTCTCCGTAAGATTATTTATTTATTTACTTATTTATTTGTTTATTTGTTTATTTATTTATTTACTTAATTTATTTTGCATTTTTTACATAAATTAGTCTTATTAATATTAAACTGTACATTTATTTTCAAACATACAGACATACATATTTTTTAATTTTCATTTATGGAATTATTTATTATATATTTGAATTACAAAAAATACCGCATAATAAATTAAAAATACCCCCTCCATTGATATCTCCAGGGTTGGCTGAACACGCGGTCAGTGGGAGAGTCGAGTATCCTGATGTCGCTGTTTGAGTCATCTTTCCCAGAGGTCTGGAGGTTTGCCACACAGAATCTGGTCTTCAAGATGGACACCATGGAGGCCTTTGTCATCAACCAGGTACGACACAAATCTTGAACATTAACAGACACTCAGTGGAGATAATATTCTAATAGTAATGATTTACTTTTTTCATGAGGGATTTTTGGTAATGGTTGACTTCTGGATATGATCAGTTTTTAAAGTCCCTTGATGTCTGGATTTCCTTCTGCAAAACTTGGATAAAATGAAAGTTGCTTTCATTTCCTTATTGATGCTTGCATGATAACCAATTGCTGGAACATTTTGCGAATGACTGCGACCCAGCAAGTACAATATGCACATACAAATACAACACACTGAAAGATCAGGTTTATGAATTTTTTCATAAGAACAGAAACAGTTCGTTTTAAATATAGATAAAGATGGGGGCAATACAAAGCTCTGTGTCTGTATTTTTCCAGGCTTGTAATCTCCTCCAAGGACTCATCCCTAACAGAGAAGACAAACAGACACTGTCCAAGGAACACTACGAGCACCTGTACGTCTTTACACTCATGTGGAGCATTGGCGCCTACCTAGAGTGGGACGACAGAGCCAAGATGGAGGAATTCCTACGCAACAATGAAGAGATAAGATTGGATCTACCAAACCTTGATGGTTTCCCAGATTCCACCATGTTTGATTTCTTAGTAGAGGAAAATGGTGAGATTTGACAGGCCAGCAATTTTGCTGATTTTACAAAATTATAAATAAAATTTGGCAAAATAAAACACAATTTAAGACAGGCTTAATTTAAAGTATAATTAACAATAACAAATCAATTACTTTATGATAACAATATGTCCTCCTGTTCTCCAGGCACCTGGTCTCACTGGAACACCAAAGTGGAACCGTACCATTACCCTCCAGACACCACCCCTGAGTATGGCTCCATCCTGGTCCCCAACGTAGACAACGTCCGTACTGAGTTCCTCATTCACACCATCTCCAAGCAGGAGAAAGCTGTGCTGCTGATAGGGGAACAAGGGACAGCCAAGACAGTCATGATCAATGGCTACATGGGGAAATACAACCCCGAGGAGCACATGGCCAAGTCGTTGAATTTCTCATCTGCGACGACGCCCTACATGTTCCAGGTTGGTGTTACAGGGTGCTTGTAGCTGCCAGGTCACCTTCTATAGTAATATTGGTGCAATTTCTTTTGATAAAGAACTTTTTTTAAAAAGTTGTGGAAACAATTTTGTATTTGATTTAGAAACTAAAAAAGTTATGCATATGCATTTTTATGCATTGGAGTATAGAAAAAATTAATGGTGATTAATTTAACTTTTCATAGTGGTTGTATATTAGTTTGAGTAAAAGTCAAAAAATTTATATAATATTGACAAAATTATCAACTAGGTACAAGATATTACATTTACCAATATCTATGCAAAATGCTACAAACAAATAGGATTTATACCAGATAATAAAAAAAGCAAATTAGAAAATAACCTCTTTATTGACCTTACTTCCCGCAGAGAACAGTGGAGAGTTATGTAGACAAGAGAATGGGCAGCACTTACGGACCTCCGGCAGGGAAGAAGATGAGCGTGTTCATTGATGACGTCAACATGCCAATCATCAACGAGTGGGGAGATCAGGTAGCCAATGAGATTGTCCGCCAGTTAATGGAGATGAAAGGATTCTACAGCTTGGAGAAACCTGGAGATTTCACCACCATTGTGGACATGCAGGTATATAATGCCAACTTTCATCTTAATTTATATCTGCACACACATGTACATACACACGCACATGTACACGTACACTTGCAGACATTTACTGACAACAAAACACAGTACAAATAAAAAGTATACACAAAAATCTGAGTTATTGTGATAAGAAAGAAAAACAAAAACACAGGAATAATAGTTTTTCACTCATATTTCATCAAAGTAAAGGAGACCAGTCACTGCATTGTACAGCTTCATAAATGCCAGAATACTCACTCTCTTGTGGCTCCCTCTATTTCCAGTTCTTGGCAGCCATGATTCACCCTGGTGGTGGTCGTAACGACATCCCACAGCGTCTGAAGAGACAGTTCACCATCTTTAACTGCACGCTGCCTTCTAACCCGTCCATTGACAAAATCTTCAGCTGTATTGGCGAGGGTCACTACTGCCAGGAGAGGGGGTTTTCGGAGGCTGTGAGGAAGTTGATTGCAAGATTGGTGCCTGTAACAAGACGACTTTGGCAGCTCACTAAGGTAGGTGTCAGTAAAATTTTGGTGCTCACATGGTTTCTAACAGCTATTCTAAAAACGTCTTTTCTGCAATTGATGACTTTTCCATGTTTCTATTGAGTACAATAAACAAATTTGCTTTATTAAGTGCCTATTAATATTTGTGCAATCAAACTAAAATTTGCCCAGGTGGATATGTTAACTGTCATTCACATCTTTTATTTTTCTGAATAGTCTTCTCTATATAATAAGTTCTCAGTATTTCTATACAATCAATAAATCCTTCATGTCAGAGGTGTCATCTGGATGTTAACCAAGCTTCATAATTATTTTCATCCTTCCTCTCCAGATCAAGATGTTGCCGACCCCTGCCAAGTTCCACTACATCTTTAACTTGCGTGATCTGTCCCGTATCTGGCAGGGCATGATCAACACTGAGTTTGAGGTCGTTAAGGACGAAAAGACAGTCATGGCGCTGTGGAAACATGAGTGCTGCAGGGTCATATCTGACAGGTGAAACAGTTTAGAAAATTTTAGATTCTTCAATTTCAGATTGATATAATTGATAAGATAATTCATTGTTGAAAATAGGCTATTCACACTAGCACTTTTGACCGCGGTTAAGGCCTGACCTCGGTCCTATAGCGGTTAACTTTTCTAATGTGAACGGACGACATACCCCTGACTGCGGTCGAAATAAACTCAGATCGGGAGCTGGGTTAAATCAGAGTTAACTCCGAATCGCGGTCAAGACTGGATGTTTACCTTTTGTCACCGTTATGGGGTAAACTCATATATCTGAAATGAAGAAATTAAATGTAAAGGGTTGGATTATTACATATCCAAACGATAGAGCACATGCTTAACAGGAAGTACGATTGCTGAAATTCTATCGCAACTGATCACTGCCGGTTCCAATGTGAACGCAAATAATCTCGGTTTAGTTGACCGCGATTCAATTGGAGTTATCTCGACTGCGGTTAACTTTCTAATGTGAATGCCCTATTAGAAGTGTCTATGTGCATAAAGATTGGGTTTGAGCCTGATATAATAGGATGCTTAGATAAAAAAGAAATAATTCCAGGGCTAGACAAGCAAATCAGCTGATGTACTTTTATCATGAAAACCGCATGTTTTATAATCATTCTAAAATTGTAAAGTCAGAGCATTGGTAATATATATTATGGCACTTTGATTAAGGAAAAAATGAAAAGGCCTTCATTCCATGTTTCCTGTGTGTTAAGTGTGATATACCAGTATCATTGGAGTCTTATCCACAGTCTAGGTTGACAGTGCATGGTGCCAAAGGAGCCACAAGACCTAATATATTGAATGTTTATTTCATCACCTTTGTAACACAAACTCCTGCAGGTTCACATCATACGATGACTACACCTGGTTTGTTAGCACCGTGTCTCGCGTGGTGAGAGAGGATATCGGAGAGGCCAAAGTCCCCATGGTTGAGCTGGAACCCTGGTTTGGGGACTTCTTTAGGTAAAACTGACCAGGACTGACCACTGGTCACTGCAGCACATGGACTGGGTTGTGTTGGAGGCACTGATGTTTGGAGGAATGGGAGAGGGGGGAGGGGTGCATGGTATTGTTTGAAACCAACTAATCTGATGTGTGTTAACTTTGTTTCAGGGCACTTTGGTTGCTATGTTTATATTTTAACCAATCTTTGTTTTCAGTCTTGAATGCCATATTGTAAGAGGAATTATTTGGAAGAGAAAAGGTTGAACACAGATTGTGCCAGTATTCTTATTTCAGCTAACATGATTGGTTACTAATTATTTAATCTGGAGAGAGGAGTTTCACAACTGCGACTACAGTGAAATCCAGAAAAATGATGATTTTTTTTTAAATATAACATTGGATTTAATCCATTATTAACTTGCACAATTTGTGTTGTTGACTGTGGTCACTGATGCACTGTTTGCACACCTCTCACCCGTGACAGGTTCACTAACTTTGACGACTACAAGTGGTTCGAGAAAACCATGGGCCGTGTGATCACTGAGGAGATTGGAGAAGAGATTTCAGAACACACGCAGCAGACGCACTGGTTTGTGGACTTCCTGAGGTATTAACAAGTTGTCATTGTCATTGTGTTTAACATCATAATGGATTGAAAACACTTACTGTTGTGAGGCTGTTTGCATTGAAAATTGCACATTATTAATGTAAATTATAACAATTATGAAATAACCTCATTATAACCCGTATATTTTCACACATGCACATGCATGCTCACACCAAATAATAGAAAATGCATGCATGGTGGCTTCTGCATCACCTCATGTCACAGTGTATGACTGAAAATAAGTGAAAACCAAGTGACTTCTCTAATATCATTTCTTAGAGATTTTTTATTCAGTATTAGATTTTTCCATAATAATATTTCTTTTCTTAATTATTACTTTTTGAAATTGTAAATTCTAATGATCTGAATGTCCTACAGACTCATATTGATCCTGATCATGTTTTTCAGCTCAATAAACATTCAAGTTTACTTTTGCTAAATGTGTTCTTTTTTCTTCATACTCTAGAGATGCCCCAGAGGCTACAGGGGACGAACCAGAGGATGCAGACTTTGACATGCCCAAGATTTATGAACCCGTACGTAGATGTTTCCTTAATGATGAACAGATTTTGTTGTGTTCATGATTATTTGGTGGAAAATATTTTGTGTGAATTGGTGAATGGGCATTTGTAATATGACAGGTCATGTGTGAGGTCATTGAGAGGTCAGAGGTCAATGGAGTGGACGAAGGGGAAGATTCAACATGGTGTGGGCAGCATAGTTTTATAGCATATAAAACTTATTTCAAATACATACTTTTTCTCAATATTACAGCATTGTTTTGAAAATGCTCTGTACTTGTCTGTTAAATGGAAGTGGAAGTCTTAGTTGTAAATTTTATGATTTGAAAGTACTTACATTGGGGCAAATTACCATTAAGCATTTCTTGTAATATCTCATTCTGTTGAAATTGTAGATTCCATCATTTGAAGCCCTGGAAGAGAGGCTTCGATTCTTCATGGCACAGTACAATGAGAGCATAAGAGGCGCTAACATGGATTTGGTGTTTTTCCGAGATGCCATGACACACTTGGTGAAGATTTCTCGTATCATTCGTACACCGCGTGGTAACGCACTGCTGGTTGGCGTAGGAGGTTCTGGCAAACAGTCGTTGACAAAATTGGCTTCCTTCATTGCAGGATACAAGATATTCCAGATTACGCTTACTAGGTAAGTTATGTTTAGACTGGGGTAAACTTTTCTTCCAAAAATATAATCATCAGTTTTTATGCCATATCTGCTTTAACACCATAAAAGAGAAAAAGTGAAGCAAAAATTTACCAATTTACTTTACAAAAATTTTAATCAAATCATCACATAGCTTTGAACAGGATGAAATGAAAACTGAAAACCAAAAAATGATTTAATAGAGATTTTGATTATTAATGATAAATGTTATAGAAGTACAGAATGCGCTCATCATATGAACAGCTTGCAGTACAAATGACTTTTTTTCATTTGGTGCATGAAATTAAACTCATTAGGTTAACTTTGGCCCCACTGCCACACCAGTTTCACTTTTAGTCCATTGCTTACCAGTTTCACTTTCACTTTCCCCTTACACAATCCATTGTCACACCAGTTTCACTTTCACTTTCCCACACCCAGGTCCTACAATGTGAGTAACCTGATGGAGGACCTGAAGTACCTGTACAGGACAGCTGGTCAGCAGGGTCAGGGCATCACCTTCATCTTCACTGACCAGGAGATCAAGGATGAGGGCTTCTTGGAATACCTGAACAATGTGCTGTCCTCTGGTGTGGTGAGTGGAAACTAAAACATGGGTAGATAAAAAATATCAAAGTTTTGAGTTATTAAATTTCATGTTGTTTTTATCCTGTTAGTGTTATTAATGGTAATGTTGCCCTTGTGACAGAGATATTTACCAGCAATATGAAAAAGAAATGATAAGCATTTGCCCTCTTCAGGTCTCCAACCTGTTTGCCCGAGACGAGATGGATGAAATTACCATGGAGTTGATCCCAGTCATGAAGAAGGAGTTTCCACGGCGACCACCCAGTAACGAGAACCTCTATGATTACTTCCTGTCTCGTACCAGGGCTAATCTTCACGTCGTCCTCTGCTTCTCACCTGTAAGTAAAACTCTTAAGGGGTCCTTTTTTTATCTTATTACCAGGAACAGAAGAGTAATAGTATCATGAAGCGGTTGGGAGGGGAAGGGAGCAAACTATTGAATTAAATAAATAGATATTTGTTAACTTAACTATTTTTGACAAATAACAAAATGAAGAAAAATACAACTGACAAAGCTCTTTTCATTTTCTTGCCGCTAGGTTGGTGAAAAGTTTCGCAGCCGAGCACTGAAGTTCCCTGGTCTCATCTCTGGCTGTACCATGGACTGGTTCCAGCGCTGGCCCAAGGACGCTCTGATTGCTGTCGCTGACCACTTCCTGTCCAAGTTTGACATCGAGTGTACGCCAGAGGTGAAGAAGCAGCTGATCCAGGCCATGGGGACTTTCCACGATGGCGTGGCTGAGAGTTGTGTGGAATATTTCCAGAGGTAGGGGATGGGCTGTGATGGGTTGTTTACTGTCACATCTAACACACTGCCACATCTAACACACTGTAATAGCTAACACACTGTCACATCTAACACACTGTAATAGCTAACACACTGTCACATCTAACACACTGTCACATCTAACACACTGTCACATCTAACACACTGTCATAGCTAACACACTGTCACATCTAACACACTGTCTGCTGTGTAATCATGATTTTTTTTCTAAGGAAAACAACACTATGACATTTAGTATCCTTGTTCCTCCTCTCACTTTTTCTGATTATTAAATATTTTTTTCTTTGAATTTAGAAATGTTAATTAAAGTAATGATTTATTCCATAATTTTTATTCAAAGGAAGGATTAAATTATAGATGCATCTATGCTTTGTTAGCTGAGTTAGTCACATACCTTTTTTTTTTTTTTCAGATATCGTCGCTCTACCCATGTGACCCCCAAGTCGTACCTGTCCTTCTTGGCTGGGTACAAGACCATCTACAGTGACAAGCGTGGAGAGATTGGAGAGCTCTCTCAGAGGATGCAGACTGGTGAGATTATAATGATAATAAGGATAATATTGATAATGATGAAAGTATTGATGATAATAATAGTATTGATAATAATGATAGTATTAATAGCGATCACAATAATGATCATAGTATTTATACTGATGATAATAATGATAATATTGATAATAAATAATTATGATGATAATGATAACTATATTGATTATAATGATGATGATGATGATTTTAAACCTGTTTTTTCTAAGTAACCCTAACTTTGTATCCACCCGAAGATGCCAACAAGAAAAATACCAATACTCAGTGTGGCAAAATGGCTTTAACCTGTATTCCAAAATCTCAACATGATATCTGTCCTCCCCAGGTCTTGAGAAGCTTGTGGAGGCCTCGGAGGCCGTGGGCGAGCTTAGTAAGGAGCTGGAAGTGAAGGAAAAGGAGCTGGCCATAGCCTCGGCCAAGGCAGAGGAGGTACTGAAGACTGTCACCTCCAAGGCACAGGCTGCTGAGAAAGTCAAGAATCAGGTAGGCATTCCTTGAAAATTGTGCTCTTAACATGGTCTTTTTTACTAGAATTTCTAGGAATCCTGTGGTAATAATGTATGTTGGTTTGAAATACACTGGCCTTGAGTCTGGCTTGAATGTTGAAAATATATTTAAAAATATGGTGACAAGGGGATTTGAAATGTGCTCTTACTTTTCTTTTTCTTTTTTTTTTTTTTCAAAAGGTGTTTGGAAACATTTGGTGTTTTACGGCATATAACTTGAAGTTATGCACACTTGTAGCCAGCAACCTGTCTTCCTTTATACAACATGGTAAAATAGTGGTCTAAATATTTTGGTTATTCTGAAATATCTAGCTACTATATCCACACTTCACATTCATCATACATTTATCATTTATGTTATCTCCAACATTAGGTACAAAAGGTCAAGGACAAGGCCCAGGCCATTGTAGACAGCATCGAAGCTGACAAAGCCATAGCCGAGGGGAAACTTGAGGCTGCCCGCCCTGCTCTGGAGGAAGCTGAAGCTGCCCTGAAAACCATCAAACCAGCTGACATAGCCACCGTGCGAAAACTTCTGAATCCCCCCCACTTAATTATGAGGATCATGGACTGCGTGTTGATCTTGTTCCAGCGCAGAGTGAATCCTGTGGAAGTGGACAAGGACAGACCTTGTGTCAAACCCTCCTGGGGAGAGTCCTTGAAGGTGGGTAGAAACAGGACAGATAGTGAAAAATGATTGTACATAGTTATTATGGCTTTTAATCATAATAGAAATAAATGATAATAATAAGATAATAAACACAGCTTTTGTGGGTATAAGTACTACAAGTATTGGAAATGATCAGTTATCATGGTTTAAAATTGTGCAAATATTGGAAGTAACTATAATGAATTCTGAGTATGTATATTGATTGGTGAAAGAAATAAAAATGACAAAAGAAAAAAATATTGGATGTTTTCCACTTCTGCATGGAATAAAATTGTTAAATGTGATTTGATAAGGTTATAATTTGGACAGATAGTGTTTTTTTATTATAATTATTAAAAAGAATTCTGGATCTAATATTACCTGTAATAACTATGGGCACTCATTGATACTCATACATTTTGATATGCAGATGATGGCAGGTGGTGGCCTCCTCACACAGCTTGTAGAGTTCCCCAAAGACAGCATCAACGAGGAAACAGTGGAACTCCTGGCTCCGTACCTGGATATGGAGGATTATAACCTGGAGACAGCGAAGAAGGTGTGTGGTAACGTTGCTGGGTTGTGTTCCTGGACACAGGCAATGGCCTACTTCTTTACCATCAACAAGGAGGTCCTGCCATTGAAGGTGAGATCTCAGACGTAGAGGAATTGTTGTGTAACAAAATGTCGTCAGTCAAAAATCAGTTTTAGTAAACACTGCGGCCATGGATGTTGCCATTGGTGTTGTTGAATTCACAAAGAATCTTAAAGACCGCTTGTTAATGAGGCATTTTTCTCCATTCCATTATAAAGCCTGAAGCACATTATGATTGCCTTGCCAACATTTTTTTTTTAATTCTACATAGTGAAATAGCTCATTGTCTCACATCAGTAATTTGTACTGTGGAATAGTCATATGCGAAAAGATTGCAAAGTCAACTCTACATATTGAGATGTTCTAGCCCAAAAATAGTGAAAAATAGTTTTAAAAAACACCACTTGTTGCACTGTTCCATGTCATTTTCTTTAAATTTTCATCATTTTGAATAATCATCCTTTCCCACTTTAGGCAAACTTGGTTGTTCAAGAGGCTCGCCTCAATGTGGCCATGACTGACCTGAATGCTGCCCAAGCTCAGCTGGATGAGAAAGAGGCTGAGCTGCGGGAAGTGCAGGCCATGTATGACAAAGCTATGAGAGAAAAACAAGTAAGCAAATAATTTAATTAGTTTTGATGCTTAGCCTGGTACTAATACTTTTCTATACTTTTAAACTAAGCTAAATTATTTTTTAATTCCTAGGGATTTATTTCAGAGACTTAAAACAATAACTGCTTTTTGTCAGATTTGAAAAGTACAGAAGAAAAAATGGAATTATTTATTTATGCATTAAGATTTTGAACCATTAGTTAGTATTTGATAAGGTAATATATGAGATGTATGTATAAAAATGAAAATGCTCCATTATATATATTTCCCACAGGCACTGATTGATGATGCAGAGAACTGTCGTCGCAAAATGAGCGCGGCGTCTGCTCTGATTACGGGTCTGGGCGGTGAGAAGGTCAGGTGGACGGAGCAGAATAAAGAGTTCAAGGCACAGATTGGAAGGTACTCAAACTGACTGGTTTCTGAACTCATAAAATGAAATTTATGTCTAGTAATAAATTAATATTAGCCTAACTTTTAATTGGATTGTTTATTTTTTAGTTGTTTCTCATTGCTAAGTAATGGACCTTTTTTTTGCTAAATTGTTCATGCTTACAGTTTGATTTTTTGTACTTATGTAAAGAGAGAAGTAAAGAAAGATCCAAAAGACAGACAGATAGAAAGAATTGATTAGGGAAGGCGTGAATTATTAAGTAAAAGGTTTCAGAAAACACAGAATTAATCTTTACACCGTCTTCCCACTCCAGACTAGTTGGTGACATCCTGATGTCAACGGCCTTCCTGTCCTACTCCGGCCCCTTCAACCAGGACTTCCGCCAGCTCCTCAGCAAAAACTGGCAGAAGGAATGTAAGACCAGGAAGATTCCATTCACTGCCAACCTCAATGTCATTGACATGCTGGTCCTACCCACCACTGTGAGTGAGGCTGGAATTCATATTTTTTTTCTTAGTTTGTGTATTTATTTATTTATTTATTTATTTATTTATTTATTTATTTGTTTGATTCTTTTCATTTATTTATTTATTTATTTATTTATTTATTTATTTATTTATTTATTTATATGTTTCTTTTTCATTTTTTTGTTTGTTCGTTCATGTATTTATTTATTTATTTATTTATTTATTTATTTATTTATTTATTTATTTATTTATAGCGTATTCATTTCATCTCTTCACTCTGACAGACTTGGTCACAGCTGAATTCCCTGTTCATGTGAAGGTGCTAACTGTAACATATAACTATTGTTTGTATTTTCTTTCAGATTGCGGAGTGGAACTTGCAAGGACTGCCCAATGATGACCTGTCCGTCCAAAATGGTTTGATAGTGACCAAGGCTTCCCGCTACCCTCTCCTAGTGGACCCTCAGGGTCAGGGGAAGAACTGGATCAAGAACAGAGAGGGAGGGAATGAGTTACAGGTAGGGGGCACCTCACAGTAGTTACCTAATACTTTGAACTTCATACATTTCTCTTGTTCCTGGATTTATAATTGTACTCACTTTAATGTACCAGTTGCCCTGAACCAAGTCACCTTTTGCAGATATATTATCAGTCCAACAAGGTAGTATTTTAGAAAAATAAGATTTTGTTTTTTACATGAACATTAACTTTAGTTAATTATATAAAATTTTGGGTACCACCAACACAATGCAACTTAATGGAATAAGTCATATCACTTTCTCCTCAGATCTCCAACCTGAACCACAAATATTTCCGCCAACACCTGGAGGACGCCCTGTCCCTGGGCCGTCCACTCATCATAGAGGACATCGGCGAGGAACTGGACCCTGCTCTGGACAATGTCCTGGAGAAGAACTTTATCAAATCAGGTACGGACCTGAAGGAAAACACCCTTGTGGGTCCTTGAAACTGGTATCATTTATCTATGACATGTAAATCATGGACATGATCTGTACTGGATGGATATGAAGAATTATGTTAGACTTTGTATTTGACATCTCAAAAGTCCCATTTATTATATTGTGTGACATTTTGTTTAATAATGATATTGATGATTCAAATTTGAAGCTTGGTGCTTTCATTTTAATTGACTTGATGTATTAATATCAAGTCAGTATTTTCTTATTTAAGGTTTTCCCTTGTTAAAAATACACCAAAAATATCAATATCATCTTCACTAATTAATTCAATAATTGAATGCAAAAGGTTCATTTTAAATCATTTCATTTCTTATTTTTTATTGATACTTCAAAATCCAAAAAAGTCCCATAGATTTAACAATTCCATCTCCCACACAATCTCCAAAGAGAAAAGGCCTCCATACTAAAGACACCCCCTCTGTGTGTTTCCAGGTAAAACCCTGAAGGTGAAGGTGGGAGACAAGGAGGTGGATGTAATGGATGGGTTCACACTGTATATCACCACCAAGCTGCCCAACCCCAGCTATACCCCTGAGGTGTCTGCCAAGACCTCCATCATTGACTTCACAGTCACCATGAAGGGTCTGGAGGATCAGCTGCTGGGACGGGTCATCCTCACTGAGAAAGCTGTGAGTACATAAGACAAAAATATATAATGCACTGTGAATTATATATGATGTTCAAAATACATCCTATAATAAATTGTTGGAATTCAGATCTGCATGCTGATAACCATTCTCATTCCTTATTTTGCCTTGTTTTATTAGGTTTTTGTTTATTTCGATTACTAATAAAAAAAAAAGGATGATGAATTAGTCAAATGTGCAAAAATATGACAGAGATTGATAATTAAATTAAGGTTAACCAAATAAAGAAAATACAATATATATATATATATATATATATATATTCCTTATGGATATATTCCTTTACCAGACATGAAAATATTTATTCTGAAACACGGAGTATTTTTGATCCCTAGAACTGATAGCTTTATTGTTCCCAATTTTTCTGCAGGAACTGGAAAGTGAGAGGGTCAAACTAATGGAAGATGTGACGGCAAACAAGAGAAAGATGAAAGAACTGGAAGATAACCTTCTGTTCAGGCTGACCAGTACACAGGTAGGCGGGCAGCCATCTTGGATAAAATTAACAAATTATAGACTATTCACATAAGAGACTCTTTGATTTCTTCTCCATTGACAAGCACACAGGTAATAAAAAATAAGCATGTATCTGACATCTTGCATTTCAATTTTTACCAGGGCTCGCTGGTGGATGACGAAGACTTGATCAACGTCCTTCATACCACGAAAGCCACGGCCCAAGATGTCAGTCAAAAACTTCAAATTGCTGCCGAGACCGAGGTCAAAATAACCGCTGCTCGTGAGGAGTACCGACCAGTCGCCACCAGAGGGAGCATCTTGTACTTCTTGATCACTGACATGAGCATGGTGAGCTGCATGTACCAGACAGCTCTCAAACAGTTCCTGGGACTTTTTGATCTCTCCATGGAGCGTTCTATGAAGTCGCCTATCACCCAGAAACGTATCTCAAACATCATCGAGTATATGACATTTGAGGTGTGGAAATATGCAGCGCGTGGCCTATATGAGGAGCATAAGCTGATGTTCACACTGCAACTCGCACTGAAAATTGACATGCAGGCAGGGAAGATTAAGCATGAGGAGTACCAGACATTTATCAAGGGTGAGTGTGTTTTTATTTATTTATTTTTTCACTACTTATTTTAAAGATATAATTAGAATTTTAACTTTTTAAATTTGTTCTTTGTTTCTAAGTGTATGTTCATGCTGTGTAAAGATATGTTATTTCATGACATTTTGAATTGTTGTACAAAGAATATCATTTGAAATGCTTCCCATTTTATGTTGGAAGACTTTCAGGCAAAAGGATTCTATTTACTTGAAATTTCCCAGATGTTTTTCATGTTAAGGACACATTAACACCATAAGTAAAGTATTATTTCATGATCTTCCCCATACAGGTGGCGCTGCCCTTGATTTGAATGTTGTGACCCCCAAACCATGCAGATGGATCCTTGATCTCACTTGGCTGAACCTGGTAGAACTGAGCAATCTTCACCAGTTTTCTGGCATCCTGGACCAAGTCTCCAGAAATGAGAAACAGTGGAAGCAGTGGTTTGATAAAGATGCCCCAGAGGAGGAGGTGATTCCTGATGGCTACAATAATTCCCTGGACGTTTTCCGTCGTCTGCTCTTGGTGAGGAGCTGGTGTCCAGATCGCACACTCCCCATGGCCAAGAAGTATATTGCTGATACTCTGGGAGAGAAATATGCAGAAGGTATGAAAAAATGTTTCAGAATAATTTGAAAGTTATATTTGAGCATTTTTAGGTCTGAAAGAATCATCTTATTAGAGTGCTGTATTAAAATATGTATCAAATGTATTTATCAATTTTAAAAAAAAATTATTTTTATGTCATGTTACATTTTAAAGTTTTAAAAATATGTTTTGAGCAAGTATGTACTATTCAATGTTATGGACTACTTGTAAACTTGAAAATCTTTATATAACTTAACATGGATGAAGTTATTGTCACACTCATTTTAATGATAAAATATTATATGTTCTTAATTATAATATTTTTATGTAATTAATTCAGGTGTCATTCTTGATGTGGAGAAAATGTGGGAGGAGTCAGATCCAAGGACACCTCTGATTGGTCTGCTGTCAATGGGCTCTGATCCAACCAACAGCATTGAAGCTCTCGCCAAGAAACACAAACTTGGTACGTATAGCAGCAATTGAAACAAATGATCAGTTTTTGTCCAAATAAAATTTCAGTCTTGAACAATGTTCTCAGACTGTCCACTTTTCCATTTGACAGCTTTGCTGCCTGCTTCCTTGGTCCATAATCCGGAATTAAATTTTTTTTTCTTTGTTTTGTTGATTAGTTACAACTTTTCTTTTCCGCCATTACAGAATGTGGCGCCATCTCCATGGGTCAAGGTCAAGAGGTCCACGCCAGGAAACTTCTGACCAAGCTGATGTCTCAGGGCGGCTGGGCTCTCCTCCAGAACTGTCACCTGTGTCTAGTGTATGTGATGGAGCTACTGGACCTGATGACGGAGACGGAGAACATCCATGAGGACTTCAGGTTGTGGGTGACCACAGAGGTCCATCCTAAATTCCCCATTGGGTTCCTGCAGGTGAGGTTTTTAGAAGTTTTTTCACTGATTTTTCATATTTGTTTCATAATCCTAAGAGTTATATATTCATTGTTACTGATTATTAATCAGAGTTATAAAGAAATATGCAGCATGTAAGATTTGTGTGATTGCTGATTTTACAATGTTAATGATGGAATTGAAATCCAGTTGCAGTAATGAGATCATTGCAGTTTTTAACATTTTTTCCAATTTTTTCCATCTAGATGCCTAAAAATTGCTATGTTCACATTTAGATGTAGATTATTACAAATTTTCTTCCTCTGTTTCCAGATCTCCATTAAGTTCTCCAATGAGCCTCCACAGGGTATCAAGGCAGGGCTGAAGCGTTCCTACGCGGGCTTCACACAGGATTTCTTGGACGTGTCCAACATGCCTCAGTGGAAGCCAATGTTGTACGGTGTCGCCTTCCTTCACACCACAGTACAGGAGAGAAGGAAGTTTGGACCTCTTGGGTGGAATATTCCATATGAGTTCAACACCTCGGACTTTAATGCCAGTGTCCAGTTTGTTCAGAATCATCTTGATGACATGGACATTAAGAGGGTAAGATTTTAATATTTTGATTTTGTTTTACAAGCTTTGAAAGTTATTAGACAGGTCTTTTCTGCTGTGAAATGAATTGCTGTTGATTTTCCTTAATCAAAAGTTTGAGTTAATTATATAAACAATTTTATTTTGATTTTATATCAATATCGTGCATGCATGAGCTAAATATGCACAAAATAGAACGATATTTCTGTATCTGTTTTATTTCTTGTAATGTTTTATACTTTCACAAAACTTACAGATGAAAATGTATTATATTATTATTCCTATTTCTCTTTTCAAGGGAGTAAGCTGGAACACTGTACGCTACATGTTTGGTGAAATCCAATATGGCGGCAGAGTGACAGACGACTATGATAAACGTCTGCTAAATACCTTCTGCCGTGTGTGGTTTGGAGACCACATGTTTGGTGCAAACTTCAACTTCTACAAGGGTTATACCATCCCTAAGTGCACTAAGCTGGATGACTACATGACCTTCATCCAAAACCTGCCCCTGGCTGACACCCCTGAGGCCTTTGGTCTACACCCCAATGCTGACATCACGTAAGTGTGAACACGTCTGACTTTTACAAGAGCATTCATCATTTTGATAACAAAAAAAAGTTTGTGCTTCAGTTTTTCTATGGTTAAAAAAATTCAATATGTAGATGAATACCAAAATTTATTTCTTTTCATTTTTTAACATCAACCTAATGTCTGCAATATTCAGAATTTCACTGTTTATTCCACTGTTACAGATACCAGACTAAGACAGCCAAGAACATCCTAGACTGCATCCTCAGCATTATGCCTAAGGACAGTGGTGGCGGCAGCGGTGAGACTCGTGAGTCTGTCGTGTTCCGTCTGTCAGACGACATGTTGGAAAAACTCCCCAATGACTACATTCCCTTCGAAGTCAAGGCACGTCTGCAGAAGATGGGCGCTTTGCAGCCCATGAATATCTTCCTGCGCCAGGAGATAGACCGCATGCAGAAGGTTATTACAACTGTGCGCACGACTTTGACAGATCTAAAACTGGCAATAGAGGGCACTATTATCATGAGCGAGAGTTTGAGGGATGCATTGGACTGCATGTATGATGCCCGTATACCTGCAGCTTGGAAAAAGGTAAAACCACTTGTTAAACAGGTTGTTTTATTAATGTCATATTATCCAGAAAATCCAATTTGACTGAAAAAAACATTTTTCTTAATTGTTTTAAAATATTGTTATAATATATTTGCATTTCCAGATATACATGCACCCTGTTCTATTTTTTTTTATTTTATTTTTTCATTTATTTATCTATTTATTATAAACACCTAATTGTGTGTTTTGTTTACAGATCTCATGGGAGTCCAGCACACTTGGGTTCTGGTTTACTGAGCTGATTGAGAGAAACAACCAGTTCAGTAACTGGTGCTTTGAAGGACGACCAAACACTTTCTGGATGACAGGTTTCTTTAACCCTCAGGGTTTCCTCACTGCTATGAGACAGGTAATGGCTGGCTGACATGGCTTTAAAGGGTTAATCCTGTACCTTTTGTGTGTTTGATTTGATACCAATACTCAAATCCAGTTGTAGAGATGATTTTCTTGATTAAGAAAAACTTATAAAAAGTTTTTTTCATCAGTAACAGTGGATGATGTAGATGCTTAAATGTGTGAATATTATTATTATTTATTTATTTATTGTTTACTTATTGTTATATATTTATTTTTGTTTGTTCATTTTTATTCACCCATTTTTGTATCTTGTGATTCCAGGAGGTGACCAGAGCCCACAAAGGCTGGGCGCTGGATACAGTCGTCCTCCACAATGACGTCACACGCTACATGAAAGACGACATCAACCAGCCGCCAGCAGAGGGCGTTTACGTCCAGGGTCTCTTCCTGGAAGGTGCATCCTGGGATAGACGTGGCTGCAAACTCATTGAGCCGAAGCCCAAGGTGCTCTACGAGCCCATGCCAGTCATTCACATCTATGCCATTAACAGCACTGGTGGCCATGACCCGCGCATGTATCTCTCGCCAATTTACAAGAAACCAAGAAGAACGGACTTGACCTACATCGCTGAGGTGGAGTTGAAGACGACCCAGAATCCAGACCACTGGATCCTCCGTGGTGTGGCATTGTTGTGTGATGTGAAGTAGAGAGATTGTTGCACAATGACAGCATTGTTCATGGTACTGTCCACGTTAATGCTGTTGTTGTTAATACTGACTGTATTGGTTAATACTGCTGACACTGCTACAAAACTTACATGTAAACTTGTGTATTTCGCATTCAGGAACAAGACTTTTCTCTATGCAGTGGCCATTTTTACTTAGACCCCATGGAGTCTATGTAACATACACGTATTAAGGACATTGAGTAGCTTTGCTTTCTGACAATCAAAAATGTTTTTCTAATAAGTTTTATTAATGTATAATGCAAATGTATCATACACACTTACTGTTTGACATAGTTTGACCCTGTATCAATTTGACGTTGTTCTCGACAGCAGCCATCTTTGAGTTTTTACAAATCACTAATTTTTAAGAACAAATGTATGCTTTGGTACCCAGGAGAGTATATTTGTCCTGATATACCCCTGTAAATGTTTATGTAAACCCCAGTATATAGTACTAGTACAAAACAGAGCAGCCCAGCCATTATAAATTACGATATGTTTTTTTGCCTACCAGGCCCAGTATTTAATTTTCTAAATGTTATCATGTTGTACTGGACTGTAAAAATCAATGGAATTTACCTTTGAGAATCATAATGGAAAATATATTCATATTTCTAATGGAAAGTGACTTTACATTTTTCACAGCTTTCACTTCAGTGAACTCATATTTCCTATAAGCTTTATTTAAGTCCATACAAAATGTGAGGTTGAATTTTCCAGGGTTCTCTCAAAGGAATATAATACTGAATTCTCCGTCTGTATTCGCCAGAGGCTATATTTGTTCCTTCACTTATTTTGATTTCAGAGGTGTTGATTTCTGTGTTGTTTCCTGTCAGAAGTCAAATCTTGTTATGAATTGACAGCATGGCATGGGAGAGTAAAGTAAGCTGAAAAGAATCATTTTTTCATTTAACACTGTCAATATCTGAAAGCCAGATTATGTATATATTTAATTCCCCTATGCAATGTTTGGACCTGGTGAATGGATAAATATTACAGATGATTTTATACATGTTTTAGTGCCGTGTTCTTACTGAAGTGGCCGTGGCTATGTATATGCATAAGGTTATGGTTGCCTGATGTGTTTTTGCTATATATTTACTGGTATATACTTATAAATATACATATACTTAACTGTGATCAATGCCCTACCTTCACTTTTTGCCTGGGTAAACATGATTTATTTACAAAACTTTTAAGTGTCAGTGAATATTTTGCTACTCTTAATTGTAAGTGACTATTGAATTAAAATTTCAAAGTTATATATTCTGCATATTTTAGCTAATATTTAAGAGTATTTTGAATATTTTAAAATTGCTTGCTTTGTATAATGGCAATTTTTTAATCATCCGTCCATTACTTTTTTCATTTATATATTTCTGCAAAGGGATTTACTAAATAAATTTTGTTAGAATTATTGGCTATGTGTTGGTGATTGCACTCATTTGAAAAAAAATCTAAGTATTTATTGGTCTTATTTTCATAACGTGAAAGAGAGACGTACCTGTACTCGGAGACAGAGAGAAACTGAGACATAATTGAGAGGTATATACAACAATATGAAATCTTAACAGAGACAAATACCACCCTCTACCAGATAATCACTAGATATTCACTGATGTGTCTCTGGCTATTTAATGACAGGATTCTCTGCTGTAATAATTGCTTCCATTTGGCCAAAAGTTATAGGGTCACGTTAGAGAAAAGGGCACCTAATTAACCAACAGTCCTGCTAGAGGGTAGACAGTACAGAGGGGGTGATCCGCTGTCAACACCCTCAGCAGAAAGGGTTGAACTAGAACTCTCTAAAAGAAGAGAAAGAAAAGGCCTGCAGATACATTTTACTGTACCTGTATTTCAAATTGCCATTTCTGCTAGTTCTTTTTGTACCCAACGGAGAGGGTTTCTGGCCAAGGAAAAGTATAAATCGAAATAAATAGCAGACCCCCCCCCCCCCCCCCCCACTGTGATCTTGATGGCATCAATCTTCAGCTGCTTGTTCCGGTACCTACGATTATGATTTTAATTATAAAAGGACGGGTTACAATTTGTGGGACTGGTACTTTAACAAAGTCTTTGCCAAATTGCATAATTTAGTCGTTAGTCATCGCATCTTAGACATTCTCAATAAAAAAAAGTAAGAGAATATGAGAAACATATTTTACTCACTGACACCAATAAAAATGAAGACTGACATCGCTATCCAAACAAGGTAATGTTAGCACACACTTTCGCTAATGTGTCATCTTTTCAAACTAATCCACGCGAGACCGACCGACGAACACACAATGATCACAATAATACTAGTTCAATTTTTATCCCTGCAATTATTATTACGTTAACATAACCTGTGACATTTAAAGTGATTTACATTCGCGGTCTCTAAACTGATACTTAATATCAACTTACATGAGTTCAACTATCGAAGTAGGAACAAGTACCTTGCAGTTTGAACTAAATTATAGAATGAATAGAGCCTTTTTTAATATAAGGTCAATACCGTTTACTTTACTTCGGTTGTTAATCATTTGCATCTTACGCAAAAAATGTTCACTGGATTGGTATTTAAATCATGGATAATTGCGATGTTCCATCAAAGAAATGCGTTATTTCACCGCTTTACTGTTAGAATCATAAGTAAGCCTTTCGAAAAGATTTCCTGGTAACAAATTGTGGTACTGATAGTTGGGATTAAATACGCGTTTTAAAAACGGATTTGAAAGCACTTCAGATGAGGGAGATCTGGTTGAATTAAATCACTTTCTAAATCATTTGACCCCGTTTAAACGTACAATATTCCAGGCAAACTTTCGCTTGCAGCATTTCAATGCTTCCCTGGGTTTTATAAAGGAATACAACATTCTGCTTATGGAACAACCCACCGAAAGTCTTTTAATGAACCCAGCTTAAAATATTTGGGAAGAATAGGGTAGAGCTGCATACAGAAGAAACCCCGCCCTGCCAATTTTAATTTTAATTGTTAAAACAACAGTTGAGTCGAGCTTTTATCCAAGAACAGAACAGAATCCCGATCAAAGATTGGTGGCATTAGTGACTGCATGGTCTTGTCGTTTTGAGGACAGGTGTATAGCTTCTAGGACTTTCCTGTTCACTGTCAATCATCTCGGGGGTTTTTTTCAATTTTGGGACCATGTGATACTTTGTGTCCGGGTTGTTCCTCATGTTGACATAATGCTAACTTGCTGTCTCTCTTATTAACTGAATATATCGCACCGCATACCGTTATGGTTTTTCATAATCCATCAGTAGAAATGAGTGTTATTAGAGCATGAAAAGAATTTTCCTCAACTGTGCTGTTTTTTTTTATTTTAAAACTATCTTTTGAAAATAACAACGCCTGTATTTACATTTTCTTTTTATGTGATGCTTTATGTGAAATTTATTGGAATGGAGATGAACAAACACAGACTAAAATATGGATTTAATAAATTTACACAGTGGATATTACGACATTTGCCATACTGATAATTTGGAAACATTTCATTATATCTAATAATCTCAGTCTTTGATTATTACTCAAAATATGACATTACCAAACCTGACTTGTACCACAAAATTCAGACTTCAAGGTCGTACCTGTACTGTGAGATAAAGCACGTCCCAGGGTTTAAATTTGATATTGGGCGGAGCTGAAGTAACGTTACAGTCCAACATCGCAATGACTGTTTAAGAGTCCACCCATGTAAATTTTTACTTGTGTATTGGTGCCACATGAATAATATGAAGAGAGCAGGGAGAGCACCTTCCACGACCAACCTAACGTTACTGGGTGACTTATTGTAATGGTAATAATTAAGAATAAAATGCATATTAAATCTTACCAATGTCATCATAAAAGGTTGATAAAGCATTTTTCAAATGTGCTTAAGATGCGTTTAAACTGCGTTTAAATAATCCCCTGTTTGGATGTCTTTAATGTTCAAATGGCGTTTCTTCTAAACCCTTGGTACACATATTCTTGCACCCATTTGGTCCTTGTATCACTATATAGATACGAATGTCTTTTATAACTAGTTTAACAAGCCGGTAAATAATATCGTAATGTTTTGCTTTCTATGCTGAAATATATTTTTACAATTCAAATCCGCATACCTTCTACTAATCTATGTGACAGATGTAAATGTTTAAATGAATTAAATATATATGTCTCAAAAGAAGGCGCCTGATAAATGTCTGCTATAAAATGCAACAATGTCGTTACCAATAAAGCAGTGTCTTAGAGTCAAGAATTTTGAAAAAAAACTTACCTGGTAAAAAGCACCGGGAATCTTATGAAACGATTGGTTTACACACGGAAATAAATTGTAAAAATGAATTTGTGAGCACGTGCAAGCAAGTATTTCGTATAAATAGCGGTTTAGACGTCGTTCTCGTTGTCAAAAAGCAAGTCATTCCTTTCCAATAGTCTACACGTGGACCAAGGTCCTACTGTCACTGAAGATGAAGTCAGCTGCGCTGGTACTGCTTATTGTTGTCGGAATGGTTTTCACTGTTTTGGGACAAGACGATCTCACACCCGAGCAGATTATTAAGGCTGTGATGGGTAAACCGCCTCCCTACTGGAAAGTGATGTTTGCTTTGGACAGCAGCGGCAGCATCAGCGACAAAGAATGGTTGGCTAGCAAATCATCGTGCGGGGTGAGATACATTGTCTGACTTTGGTTAAAGACGTAACTCTAAGATCGGCTGAATGTGATCAGAAATGGAATATTTAATGTGCACTTCCTTTCCTGACAACACCCATTGCTGATATCAAGTCATCAAATCATATTTATATTGCAATATGTGAAACAAAAATAAATATTTGAAAATAACTTTGCATATAAAGATAAAAATTGATCTGTGTAGTAATGTTATTCATAAGTAAAATTTTAAAACTGTTAACTTTGTAAGCTATAACTGACAGCGTTCCTGTGAAAGCTTCCATCCCAACACTTGGGAATTCATCAGTCACACTGAAGTTATGTACACAGTATGGTGAACCGTTTAGTGAGAACTGTTCACTGCAACACTGCTCCAGATGTGAAACAGGCTGTGCCCCCCTCCCTTGTTTAAGCCCCCTTTATACTGGACGGCGTCCTTTCTGCGTCCAGCAGTACGGCCCCATTTGAGAGTTAAAACATTATAATACTCTACGTGCCGACAAATGGCCGATCATTGAGCATTCATTCTGATACAAAATCAATGCTCGTGCCTCCTTATTAAGACCACAGCGATGCCAAATTTCATGGTCGCAGAAAGGACGCAGAAAGGAGGCCGTCCAGTGTAAAAAGGGTATTAGTGAAGATCTTTGGGGCCGAATGTAGATACATACCTAGGGATGTTATGTGACCGTGGCGATATGATGATCACTGAAGCCTGTCCATTTAGCCAAGCTTCAGTGAAGATCGAGGGCAACCTCGAGCCTCTACCCAAAAATATCTCGCTTCACTCGACATTTTTGCGTAGCGTCTCTCGGAAAACTCTGATTTAACTATGATGTAGTCTAGAATTTCACGACTACATCTTGGTTAAATCAGTCGAGGTCTCTTAAATGTTGGAAGTCAAAAACAGATTGATCATGTGACTTTCTTGGTATCAAGAGATTAGTGACGTTGCTTGCGTTATATATCTACCAGTAGACAAATTTAAAATCTCTCACACTCTTAAAAAAAATAGCATAAACATTTCACGTTTAACAATTATTATTTATAACTTTATTACACTAAGTCATATCATATCGGTATGGTTTGGAAACGGGAATTAGTTTACATTTAAGCCACACGTGCATATAAATTATTTGTAAATTTATAACTTTTTAACGAGGGTTGTGTTATTTACCTTTTGATTTTAAGCTGTTCATTCTTCCTCTTTATCAGATATATCGGTAAAAATAAAATATATTCCCCATTTGAACTTGTAATTACATGTAGCATGCTCCATGCTCTGAAAACCAATACATGTATATTCCGAAACCGCCACGTAGTAAAAAATGTCACCAAAACGTAGAATTATTACTCCTGTGGACTTGAAATGAACATCCGTTTGATTTTGATTGTATTCCGTAACCGCCTCGTCGTCAGAAATAACAATAAAAACTAGAATTATTACTCCCGTGAACTTGAAATAAACATCCGTTTGACTATATTCCGAAACTACCTCGTTGTCAGAAATATCACCAAAAAGTAAATTTCTTTCTCCTTTGCACTTGAGAAAAATTAGTTTGACTATATTCCGGTCCGACGCTCCTTGTTTATCAGAAATGTCACTTAAAAGTAGAGGTTTTGCCTTCTGCAGCAGGCCCAGCTAGGTGCGGCTCAGTTGAGAAGCGTGCGGTCAGTGTCGACGATTGATTTAATACTTTTCACGCCAGTTGAACGTCCATGACAAGTATTTAGCAAAAATTGACCAAATTGGTCAGACATTACGTAAGAATTTGGTGGGAGGTGACCAGCGCACGTGGACGAGTTTATTTCATATAACATAGAGCGTGATATAGGGTCACTTTATTCGGTTTTAGGGGTGTTTTAGGATGAAATGACTGTATTTTTTCTCGGTATGTATGTCAAATATGTCGCTGACGCTCGTGGTGTTATGGCATATATCGCTCGGGTGACAGTGTATTATCTCACACATAAATCTTTGTAGAATGACACTGTTATTGGGAAACCGCTCTTAATTAATTTGCTTTTTGTGTCCTCATTTGTAATTTGTAAGGGGAATACAATATATGCGGATATATACTGTACATCTACATGCATAACTTAATGGTGCAACTTGTAACTAAATACACGATACAGATTCAAATAAATTATGTTTAAGGACCTTATAGAAATCATCAGCAAAACCCCTGGTCCGAACAGTATTGGCCCCACAAAACACAGACTTGGCCTGGTACGCTTCTCTGACACGGACGTCGACGTGACAAAGGTCTTCCACAAACTGGGGACTATCATCAATCGTGATGCTCTTGATCTGGTTCCGAAAGAGGGTAAGGTCAGCGTGTTTGTAAATGATACTTTTAATTATATTAGTGAAGGGCAGAAACCACCAATTAATTTCCCATTGACGACCATACTAAGAAATGCCTGCAACACTGCATGAACAAAATTACTCTGTGAAACATTTCCCATGACAGCAGACACACTGACATAACTCCCAATGGCAAAAAAATGTACTGTCATCAGACTTTCTTGCTTACCGGCATCACTTGAACATGTGCGCCCCTCTGTTTGTAAACAAACCACTGCACCACTCACAGTCAGTAGCCCCTTCCGCCAGAGGTCTCACGACTGCACCGCACCTGAGCCTGGTCCTGAAAATAAAACTGGCAGTAGGCCTAGTATACACCCTAGCCTGCTAGTTGATACCAAAACTAACCCTAGCAACACACAAGAAATACCAGGAAAAAAAATGAAAAAAAAAGCAATCATTATCTCTCACTGAACTACATTTGCTGATTGGCTGATTTAGTGGTTTCTGCCCTGAGTATCGCTCATCACATAAATCAACTACAGTCCCGGACACACAAGCACTTGATCACAGACGCATACACACGCTGGCAAACACACATGCACATATAATACATACATACTGTACATATATATATATATATATATATATATATATATATATATATATATATATATATATATACATACAATCACGGACACACCACACACACGCACACACACACACACACACACACGCACGCACGCGCGCGCGGAGATACACAAATACATACACAATCACACATACTGCCATAAGCACGTGTACATACATCAATATACATGCACTGTAGCAAACACTGTTTTTGCTTTAATGCATTTTATGCATAGCATTTATTTCTCAAATAAAAAAGCTTTTTAAAAATAAATGATTGTAAAATTTTAAATAATTGATTTTTTAAAAAAATTAAAAGCCAAGATCGAATAGGCTATTAGAAATAAGTTATTGCTGCAACAGTACATTAAAGTTGGTTTTATAAAACTATTAGATTAGTGATATTTGGAAATATTTACTTACAGAATTAGAAAAGATTCGTTATAGCATCTTTCGCCATATTTACACAGGTATCTTCACGTATACAAAGAGGGCTTTGGAGTTGTGTGACGGCGAACTCGGTGCCGCTGGTAAACGCCTGGTGGTCATATACACTGATGGAAAACATACGGTTGGTGAGCCTGATAAGCCTGATAAGGGAGACCCGGTGAAAAAGGCAGAGGCCATGAAAAAGAAAGGTTTGTACTTCAAGATCAGGATCCGGTTTCAAAAAAAAAAAAAAAAAAAAAAAAAAATCAGTGTTCCCTGGCTGAGAAATTAGTTACCAAGGTTACATTGTCACGTGGTTGAGGGCCATGTTTAAGATAAGTGTATACACTTAACATGTTTTACCCTCTTTAAATAAAGTTTATTATTATTATTATTATTATTATTACCCTATCAGGAACAGTGTAACAGCTCTCTCATAGAAATCCTAGTCACTTAAGCCAGGGAACTGACTTAGACTGGGTTCCCACACATAGATCGATCCATCTGGATCGATCTAACTCCCAGGGGAGTCTCACTAAATTGTCATCAACTAACCGGCTTAAATGTCTGTCACACCCACCAAATCAGCTAGGGGGTAAAGATAATTACCCCCTAACAGCTTTACTAGGCGTGACAAGTTGACAGCAATTTAGTGAGACTCCCCAGGGAGATAGATCGATCCAAATGTCTGTGGGAATGGTCTCTTAAATTTGTTTTCTTTTTTTACACTGGGGCCAGGTTACCTTTCAAATTAACAGACTTTTTGAACATTAAAGAGTGAGATATTAATAAAAAAGTAGTTCATTCATTTAAAAGTAATTTTGCCTTTACCTATATTCGTCAATTACATAAACTACTCTGTCATTTCAGGAATAATTATTTGTGTCGTTGCTGTTGGTAACAATCCTAACATGAAGCAGATCAATGAGATGGCATCGTCTATTTTGATCGACGGAAAGCTTAGGAAGTGTGTCCTTAAAAAAGGCGCAAAACCTTGAATCCACGACTTGACAAGTTCTGTGCCCCGCAGAAGCGTTGTCACAGACAGTTTCAGTTAGTCTGTTGCAGTGTATCACATGGTGTAGATGCAGGACTTTACTGATGGAACTCTGATCTGGTACAAAACAAGACACCCGACGAATTTATTTGAACATATTGATTTCAGCCAAAACGGTTCCTTTGCCAATAATCATGTTAGCATGCTCAGTGTAGGCATATGTATATATACTTCTAAAAAGTACACATATGATAGTGTTATTTGCATATTGATAAAAAAAATCGATGAGTCATACTCCATAGCTCTGAAATGATATTTGCGATAAAAATAAATCCTGATGCATATACAACACTGGATTTCATTTTTCAGCGAAAAGGAGATAAAGACGGTTTGAATTGTGATTGCCAACTCGTTAAGCCTATTAAGGGGAGACCGGGGCTAATTGGACCCCAGGGTAAGTTGGCCTCCCATCAAGTCTCTTTAATAAAGTTACTTTAAAATGCTAAATTATTTCATTTGGACTCGCTGCCGACGCTTTCTTAGCACTATTGGATACGGTCACTTTACAAAATGATGTGATCAATTCTTTTACCCCATAGTTACTTTGTCATAAATTGATGGGGGACAACTTACCCCGGGGTCCAACTAGCCCCGGTCTCCAGCTATACATTACACAATGATCGTGCTTATAATAATAATAATAATAATAATAATAATAATAATAATAATAATATATTTCTTAAAAACCGCACTACACTACCGTCTCAGTGCTGTTTACTAATAAAATTATCAGAATTAAAAGTAATTATATAAGTAATGAAAGCTGAGGTGAATAAAACAATTAAAATGATTAATGCTGGTTGTAATAGTAATAGTCTAAACAATAAAAAGGTAGATAGATAAGTTAAAATTGCCCAAGTGGGCCAAAATAATGATTTTCCGTTTCTTTTATGTAAAATTCTTATTTACATATTAATGCAAGAAAATAAAATAGAACACCTCCCGTTTATTCACCGCCCCACGTGCTTGGTTATTTTATAATTATTGAAAATAACGATGTTTCAGAACTTTTGGCTGAGTGCATAGTGCTTACCCTCGGCAAGTATAGTCTGACTTTGATAAGTGTTATTTACAAACCTAATAAGAGAAGTGTCATCGACACATTTAAAGGCGTCCGTGGATGTTTTGAGGTCGTTGATCGTAGTCACAAGTACAGGGCCAAGCTTTGTAATTTGTGGTACTCCTGCATTAATGGTACCGGTGGCACATTCTGACTGATTACTCTTTATTTTTTCACACTGCTTCCTCTCTGTGACATTGAATACTTGTCACCCGAAGAGGTTTGTTGGTTTGATTTATCAATTAGACGATTTCATGTATTGTTAATGGAATATTGTCGCATTCATAAAAATCATCATAATGACTTTTCGTGCTTTTTGATTTGTATTTTAATGACTCTTTGTGACCTTGTTTTAATTTGGTTTACTGCCTGTAAAAAAGTGACAAAGTACCAGCATTATAAAGAAACAGGGGTTCCTCGCTAAATTGTTTCAGCTTAAACGGCTTAGATGTCTGGCACGTCTACTGAAGCTGCTAAACGATAATTAATTACCCTATAGCAGCTTCAGCAGGCGTGTCAGAAATCTAAGCCGTTCAATTTGATTGCAATTTAGTAAGAATCCCCTTGGAGATAAATCGATAGTACTACAGTACGACAGGGTCTGGGAATGGTCCCTAAAGCACGTTCCACGGTTTTGATGTGGGGTGGAGATGGAATGATAAACTTAATCAACACAATAACTGTTCAAGTCCGCCCTCGTGAATGTTTTCGACTGTGCCTTGTCTGCAAAACGAATAAGTTGAAGAGTGCAAGGACAACCAGGCGTAGACACCTTCCAAGAATTACTTAAAATTAATCTGTGACTTTGTGTTATAATGAGAATAACCATGAATAAATTACATAATAAATCTTACCGATTTAAGAGCTTGTCCACGAGAGAACCAGCCCAGGGTGGCAAGGTGGGGGTCAGCGGATTTCAACCAAATTTGTTGTATGGAGGCATATTAGGAAGTTATTAATGAGTTAGGAAGGAATCCCAAAAATATCCTTTCTTCAGAGAATTATAGCCTATTATAAGTCATGGCTTATGTAGCCTCTTTGAGATTCCATTTTTACCTTGGAAAAATAATGATATATTTTGTGTAAATTAAACAAAAATGGAGAAAACTAAAAAATATTAGACCTTACAATCATTGAAAACAATCATTTGTCTTGCCACAGATATATGTAGAATTCAGATAAGACCCTGCTTGGGCGAGCCACACCCATTTATAACACCCCTCCCCCCAAAGTCCAATTTTGATACTACCATCTTTAATTGCATATATCTCCATCTTCACAGGGTTTACAGCTATAAAACTGCATGAATATTTTAGGCAGATATGGATCATTCCAAATCAAGTTTCAAAAGTTACTGCTGTATTAAAACAGGTACTGAAAAATACCTCCAAAGTTGGCCATTTTTAAGGCAAAAAATCGTGGTGGATTCATTCAAGTCTATGTAGACAATGGGTTTGATTAATTTATTAAACCATTTTGCTCTACAATGATGTTACTAAATTAATAGGGCTGGAGAACATGGAAAGTGGGTGCGTACAAATGAATATCAGGTCAGTAGGTCAAGGTCACTGGGCTTCATATTTGTAAATTGCCATATATGGACTTCTTAATTTATATGGACAAAAAGTTTAGAGGAAATAAATCATAGATTCTGTTACTTTGGATAGGCACTGGCAATTAACTTGAGAGTTTACAAGATAATTTTAATATATATATATATTTTTTAATATCATCAATTTGGTGAATACAAATTAAAATCTTAGTTTAGTAGCGATTTCTTTTTGGTGCAATATTTATCATATAGAGATCAGGATATGCCATAGTATTTATGATAGCAAAGCCAGAACAAATCTTTTTTAATTATCAACAGTTTTTTTTAATCATCCACACCACTTTTTGGTGACTATTTATGAGCATACAGTAACTAAAAAATTATTAAATTTAGTTTATTGTTGTCTCAGATGAATAATTACAAATAATAAAAAAAATCACAAAATTATAATATAGCAATACATGCAAAGCAGTGCAACATTAGTTGTGATCATTACAAACTATATCATAATGTAGCAAAACAAGATAATTTTCTATTCAAAAAGCAAAACTAACACAACCGCAAAATATATCCTGGTGTTATGAAACATCTTTGCAGTTTTGTATCAAACATTACAGCTCATAACATCAAAGTTTTTAATACATTCAAAAATAACTGCCGATTTTTTCTTCCTGAATAGTCTATAACCCTCTTTACTGACATTTCAATCTCATCTTCATGCTCACAAATGCTAGGTTCTGCTGGCCTGTTTCTTGTGCCCTTCTAAACTCCTTCAGTAAAAACTCCTTTACTTTATTTGAATATAGTTTCAAAGGTTTAGATGACTTTATAGCTCATCCATTGTGTAACTCAGTGAGATATTCAAGAGGGTGGAGTTCTCTCACAGCTGATGTGCTTTAAGTTTTTCTTTAGTCAGATTGTTGGCCCACTAGACTTTAATTTGATCAAAAGCTGTTTTTTTTTTTTTTTGGCACATTTCATAACTGTGGTCTAAAAAAGGACCTTACAAATACTCTTCAGTCTTAGTAGCAAAAGATTTCAGAGAAAACTTCTCTGGACAAGAAAAAATTTCCCTGTTTGTGATCTTGCTTGGTATAGTCCCAGTTGGCATATTTGCCTCAGAAAAACCCAAATTAACTTTAACATCAGTATCACTCATGTTAAAACTGCTCAAGGAAGGGAGACACCTTTTCTCATGTTGTAGGAATCAAGAAAGCTAAATTGTTGTAATTGGACACTCCAGTCCACGCAGGTTTGGAAGATGTTTTTTCTAGCTGGATGTAGAAAATGGCTCCAACTGCAGAAACTAGGGCCTCATGCCTCTCCTCAGCATTTGTTATATTGTGGCTTTCATTTATATACATGCCTTTCTACAACAGCCGTCATTTCCACACTAGGTCTAGTTCCTGCAAGACTTTGGACTCTTTTGCTGACCATAAGATCACTGTGTGTCAAATAACACTTCTCAAATATGCCTGAAATATAAATATAGCTTACTATAGACACATGAAAACACTTATCTGAAAGTTAATTGATACATTGATGAAAAATAAATTATTATCCCATTTGTCCATGTTTTATAAGTAAGGCATGGTTTCGAATATTAATTATGAGCCTAGCAATTTTGCCAAGACCAGCCCTAGCTTCAATCTAATTCCAATTGTTACCCTTAAATTTATTTTACCCAAGTACCATTAAACCTACATAAATACCCACACAAATATAGCTTAAAAGATAAAATTATCACAGGTCCTTAGGCTGCAATTTCATTATTTGAAAGGGGGCATTTTTCTTTTTTAAAAAATGGACCGTTTACCATTAAAAAATTACACCTAGATCATTTTTCTGAGTGAACTTTTTTTCTGGATTTTAGCCTGTATTAAAATACAAACAAACCCGTTTCTTACCTGAACCAGGTGGCATCAGTATATTCAAATGGCTTTTTGTCTACACTGACATCTGCAAGTTAATCCCATGACATATTTCGTAATAGGCTCGTTTTCCCCTGTGTGGATGGTTTCCAGCACAAACCAAGCCCATACCCCAGTGCTGGTCACATGGTGTAACCCATTTATTCTCCCAAAGATACTTGAAAAAGTCCAATTGCTGTCATCGGATACAAAAGAATTCACACCTGACAAGAATCAGTTTGCTTTCGTAACTCACGCTGTTTTGCTTCACGTAAACGCGACGAAGATGACTGTTAATATCTCTGTTGCAATTTTTCAATACACTACATGTTTTTTTATATCTGTAGACAGAGTATAAACCACATGATATACGACTTCGTTGAGGAATATTTGTAAACAGTCTGCGATTTCCGCCATGTTGGATAATGACGTTGTGTTGTTCTGACGTTAGTACATTAGTTTCACATGATTTTAAAATGTGTTAGATGCTTGTTTTAACCAGAAAAAAATTAGAATAGGTAAAATGAAAATAAAAAGTTCAACTAACAGTGTTTTAAACCATTCGTTGACTTGAAAGAGATAGCTGAAGTTCAGTGCACCGATATATGTGTTCGGATATATTTACGAAAAATGAAGAAATTAGGTCATGTTCTATCTGTTACAACGGACAAGTTGTAGAACAGCAGTAAGTTTTGATTTCATGTATAAATAGATTAATGAGTTATCTGTTAGTCCTGAACACGCTTTACCCTAAAGACCTGTGAAGATGAAGATATTGTCAAAAATAGAAGAGGGGTGTTCAAAGCATGTTGTTTGTAGGCCTGAGAAAAACGCTTGGTTTGTTACTATGGAAACAAAGAGAGTGGAAAAAGTGTATATCATTTTAATCCCCTATCTTTAGGTTATAATATATCACCAAACTAAATCATTTGGTGACACCTGTATAAACTTTAAGGCCAATCAATATAACCCTGTTTTTCAGAAGAATTTTTGGTTGATAAACCCCCCAAATTGTCACTGGCCATATCTCTGTAAGTAGGGATTTTTTTCAGGAAATATTGCAGCCTCAGATTTTGTTCATATAAAGGTTCAAACACACCAAATATGATGTAAATCCGTTCACCCCCACCTTGCCGCATTTTCTACATTTGGTTTGGTTTTCTCGTGGACACACACTTAACATATAAGGTTGATAAATCATTTTGCAATCTACATTAATGCATTGCTCTCTACGCCGAAGCATTTCATTGCAATTCAAATCCGCATACTCTCTACTAACATACGTGAAAGCTGCCACTGATGCTGAAGGCAGTAGCACTGATACTGCTAGTTGTTGTCGGAATGGGACAAGAAGCTCTGACACCCGACCAGATTATCAAGGTTCTGATGAGTAAATCTCCTCCCTACTGGAAAGTGATGTTTGCTTTGGACAGCAGTGGTAGCATCAGCCTCGGGGAATGGTTGGATAGTAAATTATTGTGCAGGGTGAGATACCGTGACTTTGGTGAAATACGCAACTCTAAGTTCGGCTCATTGTGTATTTAGAAATGGTAGCTACCTGGTATAATGTGGATTCTTCCTCTCCTGTTATTTTCTTTACGCACTCACTACTGATATTAATTAGTCAAAACACATTTATATTATAATATGTGAAACAGAAGTAATTATTTAAATAACTGACCTTTATTTAGATTGTCGGTCGCACTGAAAACGAAGTGAATATGCTTCCCCAAGTGAAACGCACATCAAGCTTAAACACCCCTTTGCTGCTCGAGGGGGGTTTCATTCCGTTAATCTGACTTTATTCAGAGAGTGTAAATTTTTATAACAGTGCTTTTTATTCCAGATACCATATCTAACATACCAACGCTCCTTACCCATTCATAGCTGCCAATTGCTAACATTAAAGGTGAAACTTATATCTAAATAACTGATATAAAGTAAAATAAATTTTGTTTTAGGACATCATAAGAATCATTAACAACACCCCTGATCCCATCAGTATAGGCCCCCAAAAACACAAGCTTGGCCTGGTACGCTTCTATGACACCGAGGCGACAAAGGTCATCCACAAACTGGGGACCATACTGCCATCTGATATTGATACTTCTTCTACCCTGGTGTCGAAAGTAGGTAAGGAAGACAATTTTGTAATTGTTACTGTAAAATACATTACTGAATATCTCTCATCACGTGTACTCCAGTCACTGACACACAAACGCTAGTTTTAACATACATACATACAAACATATATTCATACATACAGAAATGCACACGTTCGGATACACGCGCACGCACCCCTACAGCTAAAAACGTGTGCATGCATTAATTTAAATACACTGTAACTAACGCAGTTTTTGTTTTTGTGCAAAGTATTAAGCATTAAGCATTATTAAGTATTAAGCATTTCAGAATTAAAATTCTCAAACCATGCAGTTTGGTATCAGTTATTACATATTGTAAGAAAGAAAATGGATTACTTGAAAATTCAAAAAACAATAATATCAATAAGTCAATAAAATAGCTAACACAGTACGTATATTTCTGCTTTAGTGAAAATAAAAATAGCAACATTAAATGAAATTATTTATTTACGGAATTAGATAAGGTTCGTTAAAGCATCCTTCACCATATTCACAGGAAGTTTGACACATCCAGCTAAAGGGTTGGAGTTGTGTGAAAAAGAGCTCGGTGTCGCTGGTAAACGTCTGGTCTTTATATTCACTGATGGAAAACATACGACCGGTGAGGTAAACCCTGTGGCCAAGGCAAAAACCATGAAGAAGAAAGGTTTGTACTTCAAGGCTAATTTTAAATTAACGGAATCTGTAAATATTTAAAGCGCGGCATATCAATAAAACAGGAGTTAGTTCATTAAAATATAATTTTGCCTTTCTCTACATTCGTCTATTACATAAACTACTTTGTTATTTCAGGAATAATTATTTGTGTTGTTGCTGTTGGTCAGAAACTCTACATGAAGCAGATCTACGAGATGGCATCGTCAATTTTGCACAAGGGAACACCTAAGAAATGTGTTCTCAGAGTAGGTGCGGAACCTCCGTATGATCCATTAATCGACTTGTTCTGAGACCTGCAGGGAGCGTTGCCATAGAAACAACTTTCCTTCAGCCAACCTGTTGCTTAATATTACGGGCTGTATAATCAGTTCCGTTCACTTTTGATGCATAAATTGGAACTGTGCATCACATGCTTTGGATTCAGTTTGACTGTATTGATGAAACTATGTGCTGACAAAAATTGACACGTTTATTTGAATGTCTTGATATCGACCAAAGCGGTTTCTTGGCCAATAGTTATGTAAGCATGTTTATTTATATTTCAATAAAAAAGGAGCAAAATTGTGATTTCCAGCACGTTAGGCCAATTATACATTTAGCAATGATCGTTGTTTAGGTGGTGTGGTACTTCTCTCGATTGAAATAGTACTGGGCTGCATTGTAACCAGTAACCACTGTAACCAGTGTGAATAAACTATTTTAAGTGGATTTACGTGCATGGTCAAACATTATATATCTACTGTATACAATTAAATAATTCTTAATGGGCATTGGAGGCCATCTTGAAAAAATTCTGACTCCTAATTTTTGATCTGCATTCAAAAGTCAAAGTCGAAATCCCGATTTACAAAATTGCCACTTCGGCGATACCCACACACACACACATATATATTTTATACCACGTGGGTGCCGAAGAGGCGTGGTATTGCCCCTGTGTGTCTCACACTGACCCCACCCAATAGACTCGCGGGTGTACACGTATATAGCCTGAAGATCGATAAATTATCAGGACAGCTTTTGTCTTTTAAACTGCTTACTATTTGTTGAAGTCTAAAGCACCGAAATTACCACCAACCCGTCTTGCCTATAAATAGTTATATGTTCCCTAGGTTCTAGATTCCGGTATTGCCAGCTCGATCTTGATTTCATATATAACCCATAGTAGCAATACCAAGCTCTAGCGAACAGTGGCAACTCGGGGGCGTTCTTCTTCAAAATTCTGCCTGGGGCGCTTCCATATTTGGAAGTCACACGTCACAGCTGTGTCCGCCTGGATCCATATTTGGAAGTCATAAGTCTCGTACGTCACAGGTTTGGCCGCCTGGAGCTGCCTTTCCCGCCTTGCGCTGAAGTCTCGTGCAGGCGAGACAAGAAGCAATTAAACAGGGATGCTAGTCTTCCGGTTTTTACCGGAATTCCGGTTTTTTGCGTCCAGTTATAAAATTTTCTGGTACTATATTTTGTTCCGGAATTCTCGTTTTAACGTGGTCGCGGACTGGACGAACGATGCGTCAGAGGAACGTCGCATTTCAACCATTGCGACAGAGCTGCGTTTCAACACAATATCTAGTCACAACCGTAGCACGTGATTTATTTATGGCGCTTGATTGGTTGGAAATGTAGGCTTTAATGTCGGCACCCATGTGGAAAGTTTTGACACCGCGTGCGCGGAATTTTGAACTAAACCAAACTAAATGGATTTCGCGGAGAGGGGAACAGACGATATTAGAAACATCGACATTACTGTCAAAAATAGATTTAGTTGGAGTTGGCTGGAGGAAAAGGACAATAATGACGATTTTTTTTTCTACCTATGTTCGGAAGCGAAAGTCCCCCGGAGAAGCTTGATGTGTATGGTGCAACGACGTGATCCGGTACGGAAGCAGTGGTAAAAAAGCTCTGAAAAACCATGCTAAAACAACTAAGCATGCCAAAGCACGTAGTTGTCTTTACACATTTTTGTTGCTTGGGCATTACCACGAAAGCCATTACCAATCTTTGAAAATGATAAATGAAAGGGATTAACATTTAGTGACTATCATTATCATGCTGGTGATTATCAAGCTTACGTGAGGGATCATTACTGTCTACTATGGGTGGTAGGTGTTTATGTACTGATGGCACTTCCATCTTGTCAATGTCAAGATTATCCTTGGAAACAACTGTTGAAAATTACCATGAAGTTGTGATGACATATATTGCAATATATTTATTAAATAAAATTTGAAATATAGTAATTGTTTCATAATCAATTTGTCCCCCCCCCCCCCCCCCCCGTCTTTGCCAAAAAAAAGTTCAGGTTTTCTTTCCGGACCCCACTAGCATCCCTGATTAAAGTGCCTGACGCGGAGTTAGAAGTTTGAATTGAAAATATCTTGCAGTCGAAGGTCAGTGCCACAATACAAGCAACATTCTGCTGCAAAAACTTATTTTCGTGTAGCCATTGCGCAGCCCTTATATATAGTGGTATCGGGCGTAGCTGTCAAATTTGGCACACGGCAAGCACATGTATTGTGCACGTGTATATCTCAGGACTACAGTCATAAGATTATGTATGTGTGCATTTATTCCATCTAACGTAAGAAGATTAGATACAATTATAACGTCAGAAAATACAATAGAGGGAGTGTGATAATGATAGGGTCGCTAAACGATTTTGACGGAATATAGTGACTAGCCTAATCCTCTTGTCGCCTGGTTAGGCACGCCCCCTTAGAGTACTTATGTAAACAAAAGGTCTTCCATAGAGAACTATCCTTTTGTTCAACAGCTTCGCGCGTGCAGCGGATTATGTATATAGTGACGCTATACAGCTAAATGCAGTTAAATCTGTGAAAGCTGTTACTTAATTTATTCTGCTGTGTCGGACGTTGTGGGTCAGCCCAATGGTTCATTCACTCATTCTTTTCTGAAGATTGGTGATGCATATTTCGAATGCTTAATTATTTGCCCTCCTTCTTACAAGAGAAAGGAAAAGGGGAGAGAAACGGAGACAGTGTCAAATAAAAAGGGTAAAGAGTAATATAATACATTAATTAAAGGGACTCGCGGTGGAAGAAACGATAGACTGTTTTGCATCAAGGTATGCAATTATAATCCCACATGGCCATCGCACATACGGTCGTAGTTTAAATACATTACTCATAGTTGTATTTAATTACATTATTTTGCTGAATAGACATACATTTTAAAGTTGGTCTTTCAGGAAATCGTTTTGTTTGAAATAACACACACGACAGAGGTAAAATCACATATAAATTTATTTTGAAATAAAATGTTTTGCTAGATCTTGTTAACACTCAGCGAAATGCACCTAGTGATTATATTCAATGTGCCATCATTTAATTGCTTTCTCGGTTTCATTAATTGACGATAATAATTGCAGTAAGCAAGAAGGAGGAAATGCTGAAGACAAAACAACGCCGTGGGCATGTGTGACTTTCTCCTTTAACATTTTCTATGATGCTGTCAAAGAAAAAGGAACCGAGATAGCGATCATTTAAACCGCTGCTGTTTACAGGTGGACTTCTTCGTTTACCATTTAAATGCCCCCCTCCCCCAGCAGACGCAACTTGAGGAATGCCATTGTAGCTACAGTACACTGTATATCAAACTGCGGTCCAAGTTATGAAATGTTTAAGCACAAAACGATAATTTGAGGGTATTTTTTCATTCAAGACAAAATTCAATAACTATGATGTGTGACAAAAGAGACTTTACAAAGCTTTACGTGTACTTAGATATATTCCAGTAACCTATGGAGATAGGCTAGCGACGTAATTGTAACCTCAACAGGCAGTGTCCCCGATGAAAGCAAGCACCACAATAAACACTGAAAGGCGGGGTACAAAAATTAACTTTTTTAAATATCGATTAAAACATGCTGTACAATGACTGAGTCGTGAAAGGGGTTTTGGACTTCTTTGCGTTAAAAAACAAATTCATTTCGAAATCAAAAGAGCATTTTTTGGGGGGCGCGTGGGGGGGGGGGGAGGTAAATAGTAACTCATTCCGTAATCCTTCCTGCACATTTATTTAATCGTATCAAAACGTTTGATACACAATGTTCACTAGTGTCGTAATTTTGGCGATGTATTAAAACCATAATTGTACAAAGTAGGTTAGCATAACTTAGGCAACAACCAGTGTGAAGAACAACTCCCTTTTTAAGTGAGGCAAGACAACCTATTCAAACTGATTATAACCTTGATAAAGACACAAGGTAAAGGAGTTATGTAAACTAGCGTGTGAAAACACATTCTTTGTCACTGTTACCAGACAATGGAGGCGACCAAGTGGAGTAATTACAATATACCCCTGTACAGTCAAAGAGAAATTAGTTATGAAAGCTTACTTCGGGTCAGCCCTTAATTTGCTTTTCCGAAAGAAAGAGATAGATGTCGCAACGCGAATCCTTTTATTAACCCTTCATGAGTTTGTGTGAAAGTGTGAAAGACAGGCAACGATCTCGAGTCGCTGTTGATATTGTTCGCAATTAATATTGGAGTATACCGCCTACATGTAAACATCAGACAAGGCGTTGAGATCGATAAAAGTGAAAAATTTAATTGGATGCCATTTTTGTGAAATGACTTATTAAGTGATGTGCGTGTACCGAACATGTTTAAATTCTTGATTTTTATTATTTGAAACATCTTCATACACGGCCTCACATTTATATTTCTCTCAGGCCATACTCATTTTATTGTATAACATGGGACTCTAAAGCACAGGACATTGTGAAAGTTAATTGGCTACAGAGACTTGTTATCCTTTATGCAGTTTTATAGCGTGGATGAACTAGAAACAGGCTTTACTTAGCTTTACTTAATTTACGAAAATTTAAACAAAATCAATCTGCAAGGCTTGCTTTGACTTAATGTTAACCTAACACTGGTTTTAAAAGAAGAAATATAAATATGTTGGATGGATTAAATCACCGACACCGTCCTATTTTAACTTAACGTGGTCATATACACAGTAACACAGATAATATTTATAAGTTGTCTGTCGTTCAGCACGCATTATAGGCGAGTAGCCAAACAGTGACGATGATCAATCCAAGTAAAATCTAGGCAAGTATTGTTTACAAGATAGATCATGATGAATAAAACTACGCTTTAATAAATAATCACCACACGGTTCTGTTTTTGTCACTTAAAAGCTTTCGTTTACGACGCTCAATGATATCAAAAATGATTCGACGCTTTAAAAATGGACCGGTTCAAGGGGCATTTTTTGTTTCAGCTAGGGACTTCAGGTAGAGGATTCAGTGTAGGTGTTTCCTCGGATGATAACAGCATCACACCCTAGGTCTAAGCGAGATGACTAGAAGCTTTTTTTCCAAGCATCCTATTCCTACTACTAAACTAATAACTCTAAACCACAAAGGTTTATGCGGTAAAAATATTTAAACTAAATGAGGTGCATTGACAGAGGCACAAGTACAATCAAACGCCAACGTGCAACAGGGGAAAGTCTGACAGTGTATTACATAATATATGAAAGTGCGGTCAATATTAACAGTGTAAGACATCAGTTAAAGAGGAGGGGGTCTTACTATCTTTTGTTAAACGCGACTGTTCTTATCTCTCGACCAAGCTTAAACCATGCCTTATACAATTACTGTGTCTCCGGCTGTCGTGCAGAAACGGCATGTCGAACATATTTTGCTACAGTTACAAACAGGGAAAACTAGCGACTTAGTTGTTCTAGATCGCTCTAGTAAGAAAGCATAAGTGCGGCGACCGGGCAAAACAATCAACTACCCGGTATAACATTCATATCTTAGCGTTTACATATAACGCGCAAAGAGCTAAGTACATATGACGCGCAAAGAGCTAAGCAATTAGCCCTGACAAAGTGGTCCGTTTTTAAACAACAACGAGAAAAAAGAACGCCTTGTCATAGTTATGAGACAAATCGCTTGCAACGTGCAACAAGGGGGATGACTGACAGTGTGGTCACACTACATGTTTATGAAAGTACGTTGAATTAACAGTCTTCGACATCGCCCAAAGAGGAGGGACTTACTGTAGCCCTCAATCTATTGTTAAACGCGATCATTATCTTTTCTCATACAACCTTAAACAAAACCTAAACAATAAGATTGTTAAATCAGATAAGTGATGTAAAATCATATTGGAAATTTACGTTGACGACGGAGACTTTCATTCGCAAAGTTAATGAAACAAGACTGGTCCAAGTTAACTGCCCATATTGAATAAATCTTGGACTGTTAAACCTAGAGCCATGCTTCACTTTGGTAATAGTTATTTAGTAAGCTAGGTTTATTCACATATATCACAAAGCATAAGGGCGTCTTGCTGCAAACAACCCATTTTGAACGCAATCGTCATCGCTGCGGAACAACCTGAAATCATGCCTATACAATATTAGGAGATGCACGTCGAGTAAAAGATTCAACACCTGGGTGCCCAGCACTATTATGAAAAGGAAAAATGACTTGACGTTTCATGCACAATTATCATCGAAAGCCTTATATCAATATGCTGCATGCGCAGTCGATTTTTATCAAAATAAAAAGTGTGTTTCATACAAGCAAAATCTAACTTTCCTTTATAACTGTTACTGAACAGCGAAGAGTTACATAAATCCAGTTATAAAATTACAAATGTAATTATGAGGCTAATTTCTCTAATGTGGAATGAAATATTTTGTTGGCTTTCAAATGATAGGACACTCACTTTAATCTTAAAAGAAGTTAGTTAATGTGCTCGTTCCCCTAACGCGCGTGCCAAAAGGTCCCATCAAATAACCAGATACACATCTGTCTATACTGGTAACTAGTGAAAATCTATCTGTGGCCTTTGATAATGGGTACCCACTCACCGCGTTAGTTGCGACAATGATTATTTCTTCACAGCGATTTATTCATTTAATTATTAAATCATAATTTATTTATTAAATTATTTGAAATAATTTATCTTTTATTTAATGATTTATACCATCTAATTTTTATCTTTTTTATTTGATTCTTAATGTCATTTAATTATTTACTTAATTATTTAAATAATTTATTTATTTATTTATCAAGCCCGTAGCCAGCAATTTCAAAGGGGGGGGGGTCTTTTTCTGAAAAAGTGGACCTTTTACCGAGAAATCCCTATGTACTTTTGTCAAATTTTACCCAGAGTGGACCTTTTTCCAGCAAAAGGGGGTTCTTTCGAACCTCTTGAACTCCCCCTGGCTGCGGGCCTGTTTATTTATTTATTTATTTATTTATTTATTTATTAAGATTTTCTATTATTATCCTTTTACGGATTCGCTCTATTATTTTATATAAAATGTAACTTAATGTAGTAATTGAGGCAACACGTCAGCTAGTTATGTGAATAAATTGTTTTAATAATGTTTCTTTCTTTGTTATTTCTAAACAGTAATCTATTTTTACACAGGTCGCGATGATGGAAATTTGTGTACGGAGCATCTTTAAACTTTTTGAGACGGGGTGATTTGTTGATCATGCTGATGTACGATGCTTATGCATGTTTATCAAATTTAATTTTTGACCACAGAACACTTCATATTGAATTAAATAACTGATACTAAATTAAACTAGCAGTTATCTTGCAACACTTAAAACATGATCAGCTGCGCGTGCCAAGCTAGTAAATATAAGGATAGGTGGCCACGGGAGTGACACGCGTTAGCATGGGTTCTAGCATCTTAAAGCTATAATCCTATCGCCGCAACAAACAATGGGCACCTTCTGGCTGATGTATCCTGCGGTTAATTACACCTAGTCACAGCGGATTTTCGCGCTCGCGCTGGACCTCAGAAACAGGCGTCATGGGGTTCACTCGCCTAAGGTATTGTGTGTTATTACGCCTAAACTATTGTGTTTTTGCGTTCGAATTTTGAAGGGATTAGACGGCTTTCCATTGTTTGTCCGCCCCCTTCTATTCACAGGATAGGGATTAAAACATTCTGACGTTTTTAAAACGTCGTACAACGGAAACATAATTATTATTTCTACTGTAAATGTTCTTTGATAAGCAAAAAATACAAAAACATTGGATATATCTTTTCTTTCCGAAGAATATTATTTATTTTTTCATTTTACATCTTAAATACAGCAAATAAAATTAAAAAAAGCAGAATTAAATTTGTTTTACGTTTTATTTTGGTCTGATGACATTCAACTGCATTTTCACTGCGGAGCAGTTCTATTTGATTGATGGAAAACTTTCATGGCCGCTGGTCTTCAGAGTTAGTAAAAGCGACTCCACCACAAGGTATATTTAGCAAGCTAGCTTTTACGTTGCTCTGACACTCAGGGTAGTTATATGTGGCTGTTATATCAATTCACATAAACAACAAAGTGTTTGGCGTTTTCATTTGTATGACAAAAGAATTTTCAAATTAAATGTATTCTGAAGAATAATGAACGCTTCATCCCTTTGTGAACGAAAGAATATGAAATAAGTTTTATGAAAAAAGATGAATTAGAATGTTATGAGATCCCTCACTCCAGTGAGCGCAGTGACAAAAGGTAATACATGTATTTTTTGTTTCGTCGTATAGGCCTAATTAGCTGACAGACATTTCATTTTATTATTATCGTTTTCAATATCTTATTGTTGCTATCTAATATTGACATTTGGTCCGTCATTACTGCGAGTATTTCTTCGTCATATAATCTGCTAATTGTAAACGGATTATAACTATACAGTATACCTAATACCTATGTATCAAGTGAAAGACACCCTCAAGTGTAAAACACCCTCGATGACGCTGCGGCTAGGCGGTGCATGAGGCTTGCTAATGAAAAAAAGGTGCAGTTTGGAGTAAAATCCGAACCCTGTGTTGTTTTCTCACATCTGATCTTGTCACGTCTCCAAATGAGTCATAAAACGGGCATAAATCCAAGGTTTAAGTATGATTTATAGCCAAGTTGAGCCGATCTGTCTTGGTATGAACCTGATACGTTGAGCACATTTGGTAAGAAACTATTCTCTGACCACCAGGTGCGCTAGTAGTCTGTTACAAAAATGTTGAAATCCCCACAGTGTGATTTTGTGTAGTATTTTAAAGGGGCTCTGATATAAGAGGGTAGTAACAAACCAGAAGGGTCAACCTAACTTATTTGTCAATGCCGGACGGTCTCCTAGCAGTAAACGGTCTAATTTAGGTTTCCTCGTGTCTATGGCGTTATGCTCAAGCTGATGTCATTGAATATATGTATAATTTTGAATTGATGTCTTCTTGGAAGAAATACCCCTAACAACATAACCTGATACAGCCTTTGTAACAAGGAAATAGAATTAAGATGTCTAAAAATAAACACGAAGTTGAGTTTAAGATAACATATTGATGCAAATTTCAAACTTTAAGCTACAGAATCTATCCTTTTCAGCCGCCATGGAACATTTTTTGGTGCTGACAGTGGTAACAGGTTAGTATTTTGTCTCTCCATATTAGATAATTTAACTTAATATATGATACATGGTATTGAGATACATGTACATGTATGTAATCTCTCTCTCTCTCTCTCTCTCTCTCTCTCTCTCATAAATGCGTTAAAGAAATACACAAGCATAACATACCGCACCGTACTCAGTAGGTAAGACAGGTGTCATAAGTAACGACTAACGACTGACTTTTTCATTCGTTTTTTTCTGTCTTGCAAATTGTCAAAGCCTCCGCTCAGATTTTTATTTTCAATCCTCGTTCTTCCCATAGCCTTTATCCTGCCGACTTCCCAAGCCGTGTTCGACTGTTCCGGGAAGAGGGACTACTTCTACAAAGACGACGTCAGCTGTACCAGATACTACGAGTGTCGCTACGGGCAGCTGGCGGGGACGTACTCCTGCTCACTGGGGTACTTCTTCTCTCAGGATGTTGTGGGTTGCATTCCGGCCACCAGGCTAATAGAGGACGGGGTGTGTACCCTTCACGGTGGGTGTATATAGACAGTCTTCCTGTAACCTTGAATTTGACCTTTGACCTTCTTTTTACTATGAACTGAAGTTTGCAAATTTTTTCTGTCCCTAATATATCTAAAACTGGCAGAGATATGCCCATAATTACTATAGAACCTGAATGGAATTCAAAAATTGACAGTCTTCCTGCAAACTTGAATTTGACCTTTGGCCGACTTTTCACTTTACAAATTTTCAGGCACTTATATTTACCATTGAACTTGGATGGGAAGTCTTATATTCACAATCTTACTGCAACCTTGCATTTGACCTTTTACTTTTCGGCATGATTATGTTATAAATTGTAATTTTTTACAAAAAATTAGAACTCTTGTTCACTGCATTTTGTAGAGCTTGTCAATTGTTTATATAAAAGGTTCAAAAGTTTGGAGAAACACACGATCTTCTACAATCTTATGCAATTAACTATAAATTTATACCGTACCTAGATTAATTCACCCATACTAGACCTGCGTATAAATTCACCGCACCTATTTTACAGGATACCGTGCTGGCATGGCGCCCGAAGGACCTTTCATCTGTCCGCGAGCTGGCATGTTTGCTGTAGCCAAGAACTGCTCCCTGTATAACTTCTGTAGCCGCGCGGACGTGGAGGGGAAAACTCTGCAGTGTCCTGAACAGTTCTTCTTCAACGAGACCATGGGATCTTGTCGCTGGCGAGGCCACTTTAAAGACTGCCTAAGAGATGGGACTCGGATCACGTCAACACCACCTCCAAGTTAGTGAACAGAACTGGATTATTTTCCATACATTTCCTGTTTATATGTTTACAGACGTTGTACTAATATATATATATATATATATATATATATATATATATATATATATATATATATATATATATATATATATCCCGTTATCTGCATTATCATTCACCTGAATAGTGAAACTGTCGTCTCTGATGATTTTTTGCAGTCCAATCGTGTTAAGTTTCTCGTTATGACCATTATCCTTACAGTATATATTACCTCGTAGATACTCTCACCTTTAAATTCTAAGCTGACATTTTAAAAGTCTGTTTATACACTGATATATTGTTAATCCAAATTGATAGCAAAACAGTCTACAATCTAAAAGTTAATGGAACTCAGCAGTCTCGGCGATGTGTATCTCCATCCAAGACTGCAGATATTTTGGTGACTAGAGCAAAGGCTTGCGAACTAAAATAAATAAATCCAGCACATATAAAACATATTGCAAACACAAAGAAACGATATGATAAAGTCATGTACATGAAATATTGATGTTTTACCCATTGGAATGATAGATTCATTGATATATCACAGTGTCAATGTTAGTTTTTGAAAATAATTGCCAAAGTTTAAAACTCTTAAGAGTAAACTAATTGACTAACTAACTGACTAACAAATAAAAAAACAAACGAGCCGATAAATCGACCTGTGGATTTTTTTTGCAAGTAATAAGCAATCTATTGGTATTGAACATTACGGGATAATCTAATTTTTTAGATGTCACACACTGTTATTTTTACGCTAATAATAGCACCTTCCATTCTTTGTACAGCAACCACGCCGTGGCCTACACAGTGGAACCCCTGGCGAAGAACAACAAAAAGAATTACTACCACGCGTGCTCCGACCACCACGGGAAAACCTTGCTTTAAAGAAGGCTTAAAGACTGTGGACACTGAAGACTGCAGCGGGTTCTATGTCTGCAACAATTTGGTCTGGGTTCGATACCAGTGCCCGCCATTGTTGATGTATAACAATAAGACCGGTGTCTGCCAGTGGGATGTGAAGGTCGACACCTGCGACAAAGGGGTGTTTATATGGCCAACAACAACAACAACAACAACTGTGACATCGACTACAACTCAAGGTAATAGAACAACTGGGGAGGGTCTCCGCACTGAGTTTCCCTAGAAACATCTCTTCTTATCACGATGGCTGGCCTGTTATTATTAGAAAGAACCGTTCTTATTCACTAAAACGTTAAATCAGTCAACTATCATGCCAGTTTGAATGAAAGACTTGTTGAACAAATGAAACTTGCTTTTACGGCACCTCTTTTCAATTAATTTTAAGTTTGGCCACAAAAACATGATCAAATGCTATCGACGATAATTTATACCCTGCCAACAATATTTCACCTATACTAGACCTACGAATTATGCCACTGCACCTATTTTACAGGATACCGTGCTGGCATGGCGCCCGAAGGACCTTTCATCTGTCCGCGAGCTGGCGTCTTTGCTGTTGCCAAGAACTGCTCCCTGTACAACTTATGTTACCGCGCGGACGTGGAGGGGAAAACTCTGCAGTGTCCGGAACAGTTCTTTTTCAATGAGACCGCGCAATCTTGTCGCTGGCCAGGCCACTTCAAAGACTGCCTTAGAGATGGGACTCGGATCACAGCAATACAACCTCCAAGTTAGTAAATGAAACCGACTGATTTTTAAAAATACATTTTCTTATTAAAATTTTTACACACATTGTACTAAAATACATATACCTTGTTACCTGCATTATAGTTTATCTGACTGTTGAATTGTTTAATGATCGTATATGATGATTTTCGTGCAGTCCAACCGTGTTAAGTTTCACGTTATGAAGGTTATCCTTATTACCTCCGCCAAGGAGGTTATGTTTTCACCCCTGTTTGTCTGTCTGTCTGTCTGTCTGTGTCTGTCTATCTGTCATCAACATAACTAAAAAAGTTATGGACCGATTTTGATGAAATTTTCAGGAACAGTCAGAAGTGGGCCAAGGAACAGAATTACAGATGATTAGTTTTTGGTGGTGATCCGGATCAATTATCAATCAATAATAAAAAAACTAAGTTCTAGACCGATTTTGATGAAATTTTCAGGAACTGTCAGAAGTGGGCCAAGGAACAGATGATTAGTTTTTGTGGTGATCTGGATCAATAATCAATCAATAATCAATACTAACTAGAGGATCAGAGAGGCGATACCGCCTCCGAATATTGTACCACCAGCTGGAGCAAGCGCATAGACCCCCACATACACAAAATAAGGGACACAGCCACCAGTCTTTTGCTTGACAAGCTGTAAAAATGCAATCAACAAGAATTTTCAAAATATGCAAAAAAATATATCAAAAGTTCATCAAAAGGTAGGTGAAAGGTCAATTTCACAGTAAGATTGCCAGTATATGACTTCCTATTCAACTTCAAAAGTAACTTTGGACCTATCTCTGCCAGTTTGGGAGATAAAAGGGAAGCAAAATTTGCAAAGTTCAGTTCATGGTGAAAAGTAGGTCAACGGTCAATTTCAAGGTCACATTTAGATTGCCAGTGTATGACTTCCTATTCTAGTTCAATAGTAACTATGGACCTATCTCTGCCAGTTTTGGAGATAAAAGGGAAACAAAATTTGCAAAGGTTAGTTCATGGTGAAAAGTAGGTCAAAGGTCAATTTCAAGGTCACATTTGGATTGCCAGTATATGACTTCCTAATAAAGTTCAATAGTAACTATGGACCTATCTCTGCCAGTTTTGGAGATAAAAGGGCAGCAAAATTTGCAGAGTTCAGTTCATGGTAAAAAGTAGGTCAAAGGTCAATTTCAAGGTCACATTTAGATTGCCAGTATATGACTTCCTATTAAAGTTCAATAGTAACTATGGACCTATCTCTGCCAGTTTTGGAGATAAAAGGGCACCAAATTTGCAAAGTTCAGTTCATGGTAAAAAGTAGGTCAAAGGTCAATTTCAAGGTCACATTTGGATTGCCAGTATATGACTTCCTATAAAAGTTCAATATTAACTATGGACCTATCTCTGCCAGTTTGGGAGATAAAAGGGCAGCAAAATTTGCAAAATTCAGTTCATGGTGAAAAGTAGGTCAAATGTCAATTTCAAGGTCACATTTGGATTGCCAGTATATGACTTCCTATTCAAGTTCAATAGTAACTATGGACCTATCTCTGCCAGTTTTGGAGATAAAAGGGCAGCAAAATTTGCAGAGTTCAGTTCATGGTTAAAAGTAGGTCAAAGGTCAATTTCAAGGTCACATTTAGATTGCCAGTATATGACTTCCCATTCAAGTTCAATAGTAACTATGGACCTATCTCTGCCAGTTTGGGAGATAAAAGGGAAGCAAAATTTGCAAAGTTCAGTTCATGGTGAAAAGTAGGTCAAAGGTCAATTTCAAGGTCACATTTAGATTGCCAGTATATGACTTCCTATTCAAATTCAATAGTAACTATGGACCTATCTCTGCCAGTTTTGGATATGAAAGGGAAGCAAAATATGCAAAGTTTAGTTCATGGTGAAAAGTAGTCAGGCGGCTCAGTCCAAATTTTATCCAGAATTGTGCAAAAGATGATAACAGCATGAAATTTTCCACGATGAATGACCATTGGGTGTTTGTCAACCCCCTGATCCAAAATAGATGAACACCCAATGGTTATTCATCGGGGAAAGTTTTATGCTTTTATCATCTATTGCACAATTCTGGAAAAAATTTGGACTGAGCCACCTGACTATACCGTACTGCACATTTTGCTTTCACCACCAATATGTACTTTTTGATAGCGTAACTCGAAAACCGTTTGGAATACAAAAAAACGGAGACCACTTTCAGTGTTGGGCTTTACATGCTCTACAAAATGCAAAAAAGAATGGGTCTCTAGCATTAACGGTTCCCGAATTAGAGACAGTTTTCAGTTTCGGCATCTTATGGCCGTTACTCCAGTGAAAATGCACCGATTGACCCCAAATTCACGGAGATGAAAGATGATCTGAAGGGTAACACTTTCCAATAATATTATTGGTTAAGTCTGTGTGGTGTCTGAATAACAGGGCAAAAAAATTTTTTTTCATAAAAAATATTATTTTTTTGAAAATTTTGGCCCGTTTGACCTTGAAGTAAAGGTCAAAGGTCAAATCCAAGGGCATATTTGAAATCTACACATATGACTTTTGGAAAGCCGTCTGTAGAAATTTTTCCCATAACCCCTTCCGTAGGGTAGATAATTAGCATTTAATTTTGCCATTTTTGGACAAGGGTGCATTGCAATGAGTGCCACACCCAGACCTCATTACCGGCAAAGCCCAAATTTTACGTGGAACGAGCTGAGATTATAGGTGACCTAAATTCAAGAGATGGGTACGGGGGCCCTTACCGTCTAGGAGGAGAAGCGGTAACGGTAGCCGTCCGGCGGAGCCGGCGGAACGATCCGGACGAGACCGAAACCATGTGTACCGCCAGCGCTAACGCTGGTGGTACAATAAAAAATTGCTGACTTGGCGGAGGTCTGCGCTCTCGGAGTGCTTTTCTAGTTGTATATGTTATCAAGTAGATACTTTCACCTTAAAAATCAACGCTGACATTTTAAAAGTCTGGTTATACACTAAAATACTGTAAATCCAAATTGATGGTAAAATATTCTACAGTCTAAAAGTTATTGAACCTTACGGATAGACTTGACCCTGTAAAAGACACGCAGACTGTTATTTTAACGCTAATAATAGCACCTTCCATTCTTTGTACAGCAACTGCGCCGAGGACTACACAGTGGAACCCCTGGCGAAGAACAACAAAAAGAATTACTACCACGCGTGCTCCGACCACCAGGGGGAAACCTTGCTTTAAAGAAGGCTTAAAAACTGTGGACACTAAAGACTGCAGAGGCTTCTATATCTGTAACGATCTGGTATGGGTTCGATACCAGTGCCCGCCATTGTTGATGTTCAACAATAAGACCGGCGTCTGCCAGTGGAATGTGAAGGTGGACACGTGCGACAAAGGGAAGTTTATATGGACAACAACAACAACAACAACAGTGGCACCTGTAACAACCCAAGGTAATAAGAAGACGACTGACGAATTGCGAGTGTAAATTTTGTTTACAGATTTATTAAATAGAGTCTAAAGTAATCAATGTTGAAGACTGCGTACACCACTTAATGTGCCAATTTTCCGTAAGTTGGTAGTAAAAAACATTTAAAACTCTTTGTCATTGCGGATCAATTCATACATGTACCTTCCAATATATAGGCAGGCCTCTATTGCCGGTAATTTCCGTTTTTGATAGGACTCGTTTGTCTGCTGAGCAATATTCACTAGCGCCCTCCTACAAGTAACTTTCCTTTGATAGTAACGGTCAAGGTCACGAGAGAAGATGCCTCAGTTGTGACTGTCTGTTGGCGAACCATTTCAATTTTTCAAAACATTGATAGTAAAAGAAATCCCGATCTAAGTGTTCAAATTATGCCATAATGGTAATGAATATGAAATTAGCGGACTCAAAAGTAATTACTTTGGGACATTTGGGGTTTATTACTTACACTTACAATATTTACACTCGCAAAAATGGAATAGCGTGTTTTTTTCTAAACGTATTTTTCGGCCAGAACTTATGAACTAATGTTCACGTATATTAAACTTAGCATTGGGTTCTCATTTCCTCTCACCAGTGCACGAGGGACTGTACGCTATTTGTTTGATAGTATATGGGGCTTTTAAACAGAGAATCTGATATAATATCTGCAATGACTTCTTCCGACACTTCGAGTTCCCATGTCTTCTGCGTATTTTTCAGAATCAAAAACACATACAACTACAAAGAAGGAGACAATTGTTGATATTTCCGGCAAAACGAATAATTTGGAGATTCATCGGCAAACGAGAGCTCCTTATGTGAAAATGAGTCACAGCGAAATCCACTGCAGTGCAAATACCATAATGGTTGCCATTGCGCGCGAAGCCGTTGGTCCATTGGAAGGTGACGTATGTACCTTGTCGCTCATCTCCGAGACCCACAATGTACCGGGAAGGACAATTCAAGTCACATCTTGTTCACCTTCAGCCCCGACACGTGCGGCACTTCAGCTCGGTTGACCAAAGCTTTTGTCGTGTTCGAAAATGAAATTTTTATAAAGAACAGATTCCTTGCCGAGCAACAGGTGTCCGTGTCCTTTGAAAATTATTTCAACACGGTGCCCGTGGTTTGCAACTATGACCGCAAGGAACTCCTGTCCATCTCTTACAAGCCACATTTCCGAACGCTGAATGTTCTAGAGCATGGATTTGGTAGGCCTTTTTTATGATTTACAACTCTTGACCAGTTGTTCTGTTTTGCTACTGACAAAATGTAATCATTGATTTATTAAAAAAATAGATATTAACCCAGAGATAAATGCACCCACGGTCCATAGGCTGCTATAGCCACCAATTACAACTATCACAACGCGTTAAATCTTCTCTTTGCATCTTACAACGAACACGTCTTTTGACAACAAGTCACTTGACAATGAAAAGACATTGTCAACATACACTTGAACAAATGATGCTGGGTTGATTATTCTATACTGAGTGCGAGTTGTCGCGTTTTTTTCTTTCTGGACAGGTCATCTGACGTTCAGTCTGGGGCAGTACCATGGCGTCCAGTTTAAAGTACCGTACCAGCCGGACGACTACCCGCTGTCCGTGGACCTGAAGGACCAGATATACATCCGTCTGGGCGTGAGGCTGGCTGCAGCCAATGTGTCCGGCCTGGCGCTGAGGGCAGACAGTTGTAAAGCAACCAGTTCTCTTAGTCCGTTTTCATCTGAAGCCGTGAAACTTATTGACGATGGGTCAGTATCGAAAAATATCGGATGTGTTTTGCCTTTTTTAAGCGCAACGCCACTGCAACCAAAGCTATCAAAAATAAATGAAATCGATGTCAACGTAAAAAACAACAAACACTTACCTGCACATCATTTTATGATAAATTTCCACTCTGGATTAGTTATATTTAATCTTTTTTTTAATTGAACGGATCGACAGAACAGCCGCTCTGTTATACTGAATGGACGTTGCTTACGATGGTTCGTTTTTACTTTCAATTATGTTATTAATTCAACATAAGGAAATTAACCTCCACACTCGAATTTGCCTACATGCCTTTTTTTAATTAAAAAATTACTAAAATACGTTTATAAAGAGTTAAAACTGGCGTGTTTTGTATATTGCACAAGAGACTATTATTTAATATTGCATGGCTGCACAGAACAAATCTTATGCCATCTCTCACGACTTCTACATTCCAGCTGCCCCGCTATGAAACAGTTGACCGTGTATCCTAGCAACGACCCCACTGAAATATTATTTGGATTTCCAGCGTTCTACTTTGTACGTGATATAGAACAGGTAAGTCCCAGAGATAAAGAGCAGTCTCTGTCCTCGGCGGCACTGTGACATCTTTCTTTACCTCACACGAGGAGCTACTGTTGTATAAAGACACGAGTGGTGTGTTAAACCAATAAGTTTCAACTTCTTGGTTAAATCATATGGATGCATGATGCCAATATAATAACATGATCATCTTGCAAAGATTGTCTCCAATGAATGCTAGTGTAAAAGTAACGCAAAACAGGTTACACAAAGTTTTTACAGTCTTGTATATATCGAGTGTGTTGTAAAATATTGGAATGTATTGTAAAATATTTATTGTTGAGGTCAAAACTATGTAAAAGGAAGCGTAGGCCTACGTTGTTTGAATATAACAGTTGAATTTCGAGTCCAAAATTTAATTTCACCCATTGCGCCATTAAACGTATATAGAAGCTCACCCTGCGGATCACATTGTTCTCTCCTGCCACCCCATCTGTAGGTGTACCTCCACTGTGAGATGCAGGTATGTATGCAGAGTGACCCCACGTGTTCCTCGAGCTGCCAAACTCCCGCCAGAGGGCGCAGAGATGTGAGTGGTGCCTCCTCCTCCTCCTCTACCTATATCGTCACACAGGGACCCTTCCAGCTTAAGCGAGGTAAGGCACCACCTTCACCTCAACTACTGGACGTGAGGACTTTAGATGTCCGTTATGTACAGGAGTTAGTGTATGGAGAAAGAGGACCCCTTTTAAAACGAATTACTCTGTCCGTTTTAGTGTACAGTAAATCCCAAAGTAAACATTGTATACTTATAATTAGTTACTTTTACCCTAGATCTTAAGATAAAGATTGTAAACTTTGTTACCTAGATCCTAAAGCAGAATTTGTATACATTGTAACATTTACCCTAGCTCCGTAAGTTAACATTGTATACTTTGGTACTTTTACCCTAGATCCAGGAAATGCCACGGGCGTTGTTGTCGTGTGCAGCGTTGTTGTATGCGTTGCAGCACTAGCAGCCATTAGTGTGTCACGACGCAGACGTAGAACACGATGGCAGAAGGTAGCGACACATGACGGTGAAGATGATATTATGTAGAGTGACTATAAAATATTGACCTTGCATGCAGATGAAAGCAACCTGCGTCCATCTTTGGACATTTAGGCCCTATATCTGCCGTTTGTGCGCATTTTATTTGACCTCGCATTGTTTCAAATCTGCTGATCTAACGAACGTTCTGGGATATTTAGAATGTATTTTTCTTGTTTGCATTATAAACATGGAGAGTGAGTTAAGCATATCGACAGTTTCATATCCATATGTGTGTTTGGGATCTTGCTTTTTTAAACTTTAGTTTGAATTGGTATCACATACAATGGATTTAAATAAGTAGGCCCTAAAGACGGTTATACATTTGTAAAATGAGAAAAGTAGGCCTACAGGTAGTATCGCTATTAAGGTCACAAATTGCAATTTACGCATTATATTTATTGTAGAAAAATTGGAATACTAGAAAATAAAATCTCAAATGCCAGCAATTCAAAATAAAAATACATTTAAGTCAAAATGTAGATGTTCCGAGTTTTTTTAAAAAAAGCACAGTTCTGGGTGATTGTGCCTATTGTTATTTCTGGTTGTGACATGGTGTTGCCCATGTTTAGCTGGCTTGGCTTTGTGCTTAGTAGGGTTTGTTTTATTGTGATTTGGGACACTTCTTATAATGCTAATTTCCGTTATTAAGTTCAGACTGTAATCAACATGATGGAAGAACGGCGAAAACCCAATCAATGTAGGGGCCTATATGTTTTAACATTAAAATGTCTCTGAAAACTAAAAGTTTAATCGTCGATTTCAAGACTTCCGAAGACTGCGGCATTGTGGCTGTCACATCTGAAAGTCCGTTCGCTGAATGCAATCAGATTAAGAAGCTAAAACGACTCCTCCTGGCGTTGAGTAAAATATATGTATAGCAAAGTCGGTAATTATATGTTGGAAAGAGAAGGAGGCGTATTAATTACATAAGCTGAAGTAAGGAAACTTAACACGTGGTAATTAGGAAACAGTGTACTAGAAATTTCCCAGATATTTTACATCAGTGAAAATGTTTTCATTGTAAGTAAAATCATTTTTTGCACTCGGCAGGAAATTACTTTTACAATCGAGTTACCTGTTGAGGAAATGTATCCGGATGTTTTTTATTTTTTTTCCATTAGCGGAAGCTTAGCTATTGTTTTTTTTTTAAAGAAGATTGTCCATTAGGATACAGTTACTTTACAAAGAGATTTACACTGGCTGCAATTTAATTTTAATAATTCATGGTGGAAAAGAATGCCAGGTGTAATGGTAGGAAATGAGTAAATCGCTTTAGGACAAAACAGGTTATATTGATTATTATTTATCTATACATCATCTTTGCTTGATACAATTCCCTGCACCTAGATTATTTATATCCGATTATTGCAGGCCTAATGCTGCACTTGAAAATAAACAGTGATGTTCAATAATCGTCCAAAATATGTTCTACCGGTAGTAGCTCTTCTTGGAGTTTTCAATATGGCGGACGACCCGAATATTCCTAAAAAAAAAAAAAAAAAAAACGTAACGGTTTGTAAAGTTTGGTCAACGTTGTCAATTACATGTACGAGGCAATATATTTCACTTTCATATCACCTTATTTTCTTGCGATTGACCGTTTCCTGTTTTTTCGCTGTGTAGCACTGCATTGTGCATTTCAGTATGGTCACATGCTGGTCGCTCATATCAACACGACCGTTGGCCTTGACCCGTGCATGTTTCTGTCGCCAATTTACAAAAAGGAACAGACTTTTCTTATATCACCGAGGTGGAGTTGACAGCATCGGTGAATGGTTGGATAGTAAATTATTGTGCAGGGTGAGATACGGTGGCGTTGGTGAAATACGTAACACCTAGTTCGGCTTATTGCGTATTAATGTTGATTATTCCGCCTCTGTTATCATCTGTACGCATCCACCACTGACATTAAAAAATCAAAACACATTTATATTAAAATATGTGTAATTATTTAAATAACATGGCATGATTTAGTTTTAGTTCGCACTCAAGTGAAAAAGCTTCCACAAAAGAAACGCACACAAAGCTTCAACACCCCCTTGCTGCTCAAGGGGACTTTCATTCAGTAAAATACATTACTGAATCATTGTGCAGTCAAACACAAACGCTAGTTTTAACACATCCACCCATCCACCCACCCATCCGCCCATCCGCCCATACACACATACATACATACATACATACAGAAACACGTTCGGATACACGCGCGCACCTTTACAACTAAAAACGTGTGCATACATTAATTTACATACACTGTAACAAACGCAGATTTTGTTTTTGTGCAAAGCATTATGCCCCTATTTCAAACAGACCACGAGTCCCACGAATCGCCAGGAATTGATAAATTTCAGGATCCGTGGTTGAATCGTAATCAGTTCGTGAAGTTCTTAACAGATTCGTATATATTCGTAGTCAGTACTTGCAACTCTTGATCAATAACGTCACGTCTCCAAACGGGTCATAGAACGCGCCCGGGCATAAATCCAAGGTTTAAGGCTCGTTTAAGTTGAACCGATCTTTCTTGGTCTGAACCTCATACGTTGAGCACAGGTGGTAAGAAACCACGTGGTACGCTAGTAGCCTGTTACGTAAATGTTGAAATCCCCACAGTGTGATTTTGTGTAGTATTTTAATGGGGTTCTGATATAAAAGGGTAGTAACAAACCAGAAGGGCCAACCTAACTTATTTGTGAATGCCGGACGGTCTCCTAGCAGTAAACGGTCTAATTTAGGAACGCGCAAGTTATTTGTTTCCTCGTATCTATGGCGTTATGAGCTGTCTGATGTCCTTGAATATATGAATAATTTTTGAATTGATGTCTTCTTGGAAGAAAAACCCCTAACAACAGAACCTGGTACAGCCTTTGTAAAAAGTAAATAGAATTAAGATGTCTAAAAATAAACACGAAGTTGAGTTTGAGGTAACCAATTGATATACATTTCAAACTTTAAGCTTCACTATCTATCCTTTTCAGCCGCCATGGAACATTTTTTGGTGCTGGCAGTGGTGACAGGTAAGTGTTTTGTCTCATCATTTTAGCTATTTAACTTAATATATATATGGTATTGAAATACATGTATATACATATGCGTACTTTCTCTCTCTCTCACTCTCTCTCATAAATGTGTTTAATAAATACATAAGCATCACACACTACACCGAATAGTGTACCGGTATATTAACAGCAAAGACATGTGTCAGAAGTAACGACTAACGACTGACTTTTTCATTCATTTTTTTTTTTTTTTTTTTTTGCTATCTTGCAATTTGCCAAAGCCTTCACTCAGATTTTTATTTTAAATCCTCGTTCTTCCCTAGCCTTCACCCTGCCGACTTCCCAAGCCGTGTTCGACTGTTCCGGGAAGAAGGACTACTTCTACAAAGACGATGTCAGCTGTATCAAATACTACGAGTGTCGCTACGGGCAGCTGGTGGGGACGTACTCCTGCTCACTGGGGTATTTCTTCTCTCAGGATGCTGTGGGTTGCATCTCGGCTACCAGGCTCATAGAGGACGGGGTGTGTACCCTTCACGGTGGGTATATATAGACAGTCTTCCTGTGACCTTGAATTTGACCTTCTTTTTTACCATGAACTGAAGTTTGCAAAATTTCTGTCCTTTAAATCTCTAAAACTGACAGAGATATGCCCATAAGTACTATTGAACCCGAATAAGAACTCATATATTGACAGTCTTCCTGTGACATTAAATTTAACCTTTGGCCTTCTTTTTACCAAAAGTTTGCAAAAAATTTCCGTCCCTTATGTCTCTAAAACTGGCAGAGATATGCCCATAATTACTGTTGAACCTGAATGAAACTCATAAATTGACAGTCTTCCTGCAAACTTGAACTTGACCTTTGACTTACTTTTCACCATTACGCCGCACTTTACAAATTTTCAAGCACTTATATTTACTATTGAACTTGGATGGGAAGTCTTATATTCACAGTCTTACTGCAACCTTGGATTTGACCTTTTTCGCCACGATTATGTTATAAATTGTAATTTTCTACAAAAAAATTGAGAACTCTTGTTCACTGCATTTTGTAGAACTGTTCATATAAAAAGTTTAAAAGTGTGGTGAAATACATGATCATATACAATCTTATGCAATTAACTATACATTTATACCGTACATACTAGACCTGCGTATAAATTCACCGCACCTTGTTTACAGGATACCGTGCTGGCATGGCGCCCGAAGGACCTTTTATTTGTCCGCGAACAGGCATGTTTGCTGTCGTCAAAAACTGCTCCCTGTATAACTTCTGTAACCGCGCGGACGTGGAGGGGAAAACTCTGCAGTGTCCGGAACAGTTCTTCTTCAACGAGACCATGGGATCTTGTCGCTGGCGAGGCCACTTCAAAGACTGCCTTAGAGATGGGACTCGGATCACGTCAAAACCATCTCCAAGTTAGTGAACAGATCTGGTTTAATTTTCATACATTTCCTGTTTATATGTTTACAAACGATGTACTTATATATATATATATATATATTTTTTTTTTTGCAGTCCAACTGTGTTAAGTTTCTCGTTATGAACATTATCCTTACAGCATATGTTGAAATATTAAAAGTCTGGTTATACACTGAAATACTGTAAATCCAAATTGATGGTAAAACATCTTACAATCTAAAAGTTAATGGGACTCAATAGTTCCGGAGATGTGTTTCCACATCCAAGACTGCAGATATTTTGTTGACTAAAGCAAAGGCTTGCGAACTAAAATAAATCCAACACATACAAAACATATTGCAAACACAAAGGAACGATATGATCAAGTAATGCACATGAAACTTGATATTTGTACCCACTGAAAAGATCAATTCATTGCTTTGCCATAGTGTCGATGTTAGTTTTTGAAATTAACTTGCAAACTTAAAAAATTCTTAAGAATAAACTAACCGACTAACCAACTTACATGTACTAACAAATAAACAAACAAATGAGCAGATAAATAGACTTGTGGATTTTTTTGCAAGTAATAAGCAATCTATTGGTATTGAACATTGCGGGATAATGCAATCTTTTAGATGTCACACATTGTTATTTTTACGCTAATATAAACACTTTCCATTCTTTGTACAGCAACCACGCCGAAGCCTACACAGTGGAACCCCTGGCGAAGAACAACAAAAAGAATCACTACCACGCGTGCTCCGACCACCACGGGAAAACCTTGCTTTAAAGAAGGCTTAAAGACTGTGGACATTGAAGACTGCAGCGGCTTCTATATCTGCATCAATTTGGCTTGGGTTCGATACCAGTGCCCGCCATTGTTGATGTATAACATTAAGACGGGCGCCTGCCAGTGGGATGTGTTGGTGGACACGTGCGACAAAGGGAAGTTTATATGGACAACAACAACAACAAAAGTGACATCGACCACAACTCTAGGTAATAGAAGAAAAACTGGGGAAGGTCTCCGCACTGAGTCTTCCGTAAAAAAAAACTCTTTCTTATCACGATGGCGGGCCTGTTATTATTAGAAATTACCATTCTTATTCACTACGGCGTTAAATCTGTCAACGATCATATCAGTTTGAATGAAATATTTGTTGAACAAATGAAACTTGCTTTTACAGCTCCTCTTTTCAATTAAGTTCACAAGTTTGGCCACAAAAACATGATCAAATGCCACTGGGGCTTAATTATACCCTGTCAACAATAATTCACCAAAACCAGACCTACAGATTATGCCACCGCACCTATTTTACAGGATACCGTGCCGACATGGCACCCGAACGAGCTTTCACCTGTCCGCGAGCTGGCATCTTTGCTGTAGCCAAGAATTGCTCCCTGTTCAGTATCTGTGACCGCGCGGACGTGGAGGGGAGTATTCTGCAGTGCCCGGATCAGTTCTTCTTCAACGAGACCATGGGATCTTGTCGCTGGCGAGGCCTCTTCAAAGACTGTCTTAGAGATGGGACTCGGATCACGTCAACCTCACCTCCAAGTTAGTAAACAAAACCGACTGATTTTTTAAAATACATTTTCTTATATAAAATTTTACAAACATTGAACTGAAATATACATACCTTGTTACCTGCATTATCGTTTATCTGACTGTTGAATTGTTTTAATGATCGTATATGATGATTTTTGTGCAGTCCAACCGTGTTAAGTTTCATGTTATGAACGTCATCCTTATTGTATATGTTACCATGTAGATACTTTCACCTTTAAAATCAAAGCTGACATTTTAAAAGTCTGGTTATACATGTACACTAAAAGACTGTAAATCCAAATTGATGGTAAAATAGTCTACAATCTAGAAGTTAATGTGACACAGTAGCCGCAGCAATTTAAGACCTGCAGATATACAGTACAGTGTTGCAATACTTTGTGACCTGGTTGGCTGCAGAAATTAATGAGCACTCTATTGGTATTACGGAAAGACTTGACCCTGTAAAAGACATAGACAAAGACACAGACACAAGCCTTGCTTTAAAGTAGGCTTAAAAACTGTGGACACTGAAGACTGCAGAGGCTTCTATATCTGCAACTTTTTGGTCTGGGTTCGATACCAGTACCCACCATTGTTGATGTATAACAATAACACCGGTGTCTGCCAGTGGGATGTGTTGGTGGACACGTGAGACGAAGGGCAATTTATATGGAAAACAACAACCACGGCAACAGTGGCACCTGTAACAAATCAAGGTATTAGGAAGACGACCGACGAATTGCGAATGTAAATTACGTCCGTAGACTTTGTTAAATAGACTCCTAAATCATAAATATTGAAGACTGCTTACATGTACACTCAAGTAAAAAGAAATGTAACACTCAGTTTTGGGAGTTTTTTTTTTGGGGGGGGGGGGGGCAGAAAAAATTTATTTTTGAGTTCCGCCAGTTTTATATCATTTATCTGTTGAGAAAATGAATATTTACGTAGAAAAAAGGCATCCACGGTCCATAGGCTGCAATAAACGCTATTACACTATCTGAACGCGTTAAATCTTCTCTTTGCATGCTACAACGAACAAATCTTTTGACAACAAGTCAATTGTCAATGTCACGGTCAAGGTCACAAGAGAAGACTGCCCCTATTGGCTGGCCAACTCCCTATATTGATAGAAAAAAAGTCCCCATTTAAGTGTTTAAATCATGACATAACGGCAAGGAATATGAAGTTAGGGGACCCAAAAGTTATTCATTTGGGACATTTGGGGATTATAACACTTAAAATATTTACACTCGCAAATATGGAGTAGCATGTTCATTTCAAAACGTTTTTCCTACCAGACCTGATGGACCAATTTTCACGTATAGTGAACATGGGGGTTCTTTTTTCCTTTGTGAACGCTTGGGCTTTTAAACAGAATTTCTGACACAATATTGCCAATGACTTGTTCCGATATTTGCACACACTTGTTTCCTGTGTTTTTGCGTATTTTTCAGAATCAAAAACACTTACAACTACAAAGAGGGAGACAATTGTTGATATTTCCGACAAAACGAATAATTTGGGGATCCGTCAGCAAACTAGAGCTCCTTATGTGCAAATCAGTTACGCCGAATCCCACTGCAGTGCAAATACCATAATGGTTGCCGTTGCGCGCGATGTCGTTGGCCCACTGGCAGGTGACATAAACCTTGTCGCCCATCTCCGAGACCCACAATGTACCGGGAAGGACAATTCAAGTCACATCTTGTTCACCTTTAGCCTTGACACGTGCGGCACTTCAGCTCGGTTGACCAAAGATTTTGTCGTGTTCGAAAATGAGATTTTCATCAAGAGCTGCTCCCTAGTCCAGCAACAGGTGTCCGTGCCCTTTGAAAATTATCTCAACACGGTACTCACGGTGTGCAAATATGACCGCAAGGAACTCCTGTCCATCTCTTACAAGCCACATTTCCGAACCATGAATGTTCTGGAGCATGGATATGGTAAGCCTTTTTTTATGATTGACCAGTTGTTCTGTTTTGTTATTGACAAAATGTAATCATTTATCTATTGATAAAATTGATATCAACGCAGAAAAAAATGCATCCCCAGTCCATAGGCTGCTATAAACGCTATTACACTATCTCAACGCGTTAAATCTCTTCTTTGCATGCTACGACGAACACGTCTTTTGACAACAAGTCAATTGACAATGAAAAGATATTGTCAACATAAACTTGAACAAATGATGCTGGGTTGATAATTCTTTACTGAGTGCAAGTTGTCGCGTTTTTTTTTTCTGGACAGGTAACCTGACGTTTAGTCTGGGGCAGTACCATGGCGTCCAGTTTAAAGTACCGTACCAGCCGGACGACTACCCGCTGTCCGTGGACCTGAAGGACCAGATATACATCCGTCTGGGCGTGAGGCTGGCTGCAGCCAACATGTCCGGCCTGGCGCTGAGGGCAGACAGTTGTAAAGCAACAAGTTCTCTTAGTCCGTTTTCATCTGAAGCCGTGAAACTTATTGACGATTGGTACGTATGGCACAAGGCCACTGAAACCACTGAAATTTTATCAATAGATTTTATCAATAGATAAAGTCATCAAAAATAAATGAAATCGATGTCAACGTAAAAACCAACAAACAAAACTGATGGTTCGTTTTTACTTTCAATTATGTTAGGAATTCAACATAATTAAATTACCCCCCCCCCCCCCCCCCACACACACACACACACATTCAAACTGGCTTACATGCCTTTTTAGAGTTTTAACTCTTTAAAAACGTATTTAAAAACTCTTTTAAAAAACAAACTAACAAACTGGCGTGTTTTGTGTTAGTTGATATTGCATGGCTGCACACAACAGATTTTATTCCACCTCTCATGGCGCCTACCATTACGCCTCGCTGTCTCACAACTTGTACATTCCAGCTGTCCCGTTCTGAAGCAGCTGACCATGTATCCTAGCAACGACTCCACTGAAATATTATTTGGATTTCCAGCGTTCTACTTTGTACGGGATATAGAACAGGTAAGTCCCAGAGATAAAGAGCAGTGATATAGAACAGGTAAGTCCCAGAGATAAAGAGCAGTGATATAGAACAAGTAAGTCCCAGGGATAAAGAGCAGTCTCTGTCCTCGGCGGCACTGTGACATCTTTCTTTACCTCTCACGAGGAGCTACTGTTGTATAAAGACACGAGTGGTGTGTTAAACCAATAAGTTACAACTTCTTGGTTAAAATATATGGATGCATGATGCCAATGTAATAATCATCATATAAAGATTGTCTCCAATGAATGCTAGTGTAAAAGTAACGCAAAACAGGTTACAAAAAGTTTTTACAGTTTTGTATATATCGAGTGTGTTGTAAAATATTGGAATGTATTGTAAAATATTTAAGGTCAAAACTATGTAAAAGGAAACGTTGTTTGAATATAACAATTTCGAATATCGAGTCCAAAATTTAATTTCACCCATGGCGTCATTAAATGTATACAGAAGCTCACCCTGCGGATCACGGCGTTCTCTCCTGTCACCCCATCTGTAGGTGTACCTCCACTGTGAGATGCAGGTATGTATGCAGAGTGACACGACGTGTTCCACGAGCTGTCAGACTCCCGCCAGAGGGCGCAGAGATGTCAGTGGTGCCTCCTCCTCTACCTATATCGTCACACAGGGACCCTTCCAGCCTAAGCGAGGTAAGGATTCATCCCATTAAGAGATATTACAAAAAAAAAAAAAAAAACAAAAAAACAAAAAAAAACCCAAGTATTAACTTTGAATGTAGAAATGGATTCATTAACCATTAGTAAGTATGGGAAAATTGTCGTTAATCCCAGGAAATTTCATTTTTTGGCCAAAATGAACATTTGTTATCCTTTAAATGTACACACTGTACACTTTGTTACTTTTACTCGTGAACTTAAAAAAAGAAACGTTGCATACTTTGTTAATTTTACCCTGCATTTCAACGTAGAGTTATCATTGTATACAGTGCTACTTTAACCCTAGATCCTAAAGTAATCGTTTAATACTTTATTACTTTTACCCTAGATCCTAAAGTAAACGTTTAATACTTTATTACTTTAACCCTAGATCCTAAAGTAAACGTTTAATACTTTATTACTTTAACCCTAGATTCTAAAGTAAACGTTTAATACTTTATTACTTTTACCCTAGATTCTTAAGTAAACGTTTAATACTTTATTACTTTTACCCTAGATCCTGAAGCCTCGGGGGGAGTTGCTTTCGCGTGCAGCATTATTGCATTTGTTGTTGTAGCCACTCCAGTCATCCAGGCGTCGATGCACGGGCGTAGCACACATGGCCAGAGGGTAGTGACGTATGTCGGCCATGATATTATGATGTGATTTGTCCGTGTGGGACATTTCTTAAAGTGTTCATTTTCGTTGTTAAGCGCAGATACAATCGAACCCAATCAATCTAGATGTTAATGTCTCTGAAAACTACCAGGTTAATCGCATGATTTCAAGACCACTGTAGACTGCGGCATTGTGGGCACTGTAGACTGCGGCATTGTGGGCACTGTAGACTGCGGCATTGTGGGCTGTCACATCTGAAGGTCCGTTCATCATGAGTTAGGTCGCAATAGCTAGTGTGCACGGGGACTCTCGCTGAATGTAATCAGATTAAGAAGCTAACACGCCTCCTCCTGGCGTTGGAAAAATATATGTATAGAAAAGCCGGTGAATATACAAGTATGTTGGAAAGAAAAAGAGGCGTGTAAGGCTCTATTCACATAGATTTTAGATCGATCTATCCCCGCGGGGAGTCTCACTAGATTACTTTCAGATAATCCGACTTAAATGTCCGTCCCGCCTACTACAAGCTGTAAGGGGGTAATTATCTTTCGTGTCCGCCCGGCTGACAGCTATTTAGCATGAATCCCCAGGGAGTTAGGTCGATCTAAAGTAGGTCGATCTAATCTATGGAAATGGGGTGTAAATTACATGAGCTGAAGTGAGGAAAATTAACACGAGGTAATTTGGAAATTGTGTACTTGAAATTTCCTAGATGTTTTCCTTCAGTGAAAATGTTTTTCATTGTAAGTAAAAATAATTTTTGCACTCGGCAGAAAATTACTTTTACAATCGAGTTACCTGTGGAGGAAATGTATCTGGAAGTTTTTATTTATTTTCCATTAGCGAAAGCTTAGCTATTGTTTCTTTTTAAGAGGATTGTCCATTAAGAAACAGTTACTTTACAAATAGATTTACACTCGCTGTAATTTGATTTGAATAATTCATGATGGAAAGAAAATTGCCAAGTGTAATGGTAGGAAATGAGTAAATCGCTTTAGGACAAAACAGGTTATATTGATTATTATTTATCTATACATCATCTTTGCTTTATAAATGTACACTTCCTTGATACACTTCCCTGCACCTAGATTATTAATTATCCGTTTGTTGAAGACTTAATGCTGCACTTGAATATAAATAATGATATCCAATAATGGTCACACATATGTTCTACCAGTAGTAGCTCTTGGAGTTTTTAATATGGCGGACGACCCGAATATTCCTAAAAAAGAAAACGTAACGGTTTGTAAAGTTTGGTCAACGTTGTCAATTACATGTACGAGGCAATATATTTCACTTTCATATCACCTTATTTTCTTGCGATTGACCGTTTCCATTGTTTACTCGCGTCCGGAGTCGTTTTTTTTCCCTGTGTTTCGCGCTGTGTTGCACTGCATTGCGCATCTCAGTATGGTCACACGCTGGTCACTCACATCAACACGACCGTTGGCCTTGACCCGTGCATGTATCTGTCGCCAATTTTCAAAAAAGAACGGGCTTACATCGCCGAGGAGGAGTTGACGATGACCCAAAAAACCGGACCACCCACCAAACACAAAACGTGCATTCTTCAAAGCAATGTTAGAAGAGTGATATAATTTGTTGCATGCTGTTTACTTTCATGTGAGAATTTGACTGACAGGAAGTCACCAGCATAAAATGTGTAAATAATGTCATTTCGTTTAAATGACATTTAAATTTGCATTTATCATATTAAAAAAACAATTAAAATCTTATAAAACAACATCAATTCAAAGCCAAAAACTTATTTTAAATTTTGGAGGTTTTTTGTTTTTATATTGTATATGATTTTTTTTATTGTATAAATTTTGCCTTTAGAAAATGCTATTTTAGTGAATTTTAACAGGAAAATGGACGCCATCTTGAAAATGGTGGCCATTTTGAAAAGGTTGTATGAAGCATCATGTAGCATCAAGCATCTAGCACTAATATGTATGTGAGTTTGGCATTTAAAGATATTTTGTGATGATTTAGCTGAACTAAAGTCCACATCATGGAAATTTGCATTTCATGGCAGCCATTTTGAATATTTGAAAATTGACTGCTTAAACCTCTCCCAAATTAAACCAAATGCCACAATGTAATGTAATAATAACTACTTTATGTAATCCAGGCAATAAAGGTTATATGAACATTGTGGTTTTGATTTTATATGTAAAGTTTTGGAATAAAATGAGAAAATTTGACCAATATTTCACAAACAATGGCGGCCATCTTGAAAACGGCGGCCATCTTGAAATTCTGGTATGGTGTTTTTTTAGCCCATAATCTCCCTCATCACAAAACATGTAAAGGTTAGATGATAGACAATGTTTAAGGTATGTTTATCAATGATTTGTATTTTTAGAAAAAATGCAAAAAAAACAGGCGGCCATCTTGGAAATTGTCCGTTTCCATGGTTACGCAGGCAATTGCCATTTCCACATCATGGCTAACTTTGACCAGCAGACTCTGAGCTTTCAAATGATATATAATTCAGGTCTGTGTATAAAGGGGACACTAAATCTGAAAATTTTGGCCTTCTGCCGCTCACCTATTACCATTCCAAGGCCATATCGTTTTTTGGTAAAATTAACGTTATGGTAACGTTATAACGTTATGTGTTTGCTGGGCACTAGATACTACCATAGAAGTAGAGAATTCTATGATACTACGTGGTATAACAATGCTGTGTGACGTAAAATACAGCTCGAGATTGTTGCACAACGACAGCATTGTTGACGGTACTGTAGGCCTACTTGTTAATAATGTTGCTAATGCTGTTGACTGTGTTGGTTCATACTGCTACTTAATTTCAGACTTAAATTAATGTTATTCACATCATTCAAGAACAAGGATTTTCTCCTAATTCTATCAAGAGTCTATAGGCCGCATTCAGAACAGGGGACTAACTAGTCCGCGGGTCAAATATGGAGACCCACTAAAAAGCTTGCCGTCTAATCCGCTAATAGACACTGAATAGATTTCCCGTGGGGATAAATTATTTAATTGGGTCGGCCATATTTGATCCTCGGACTAGTTAGACCATTGTTCTTAATGCGGCCTATGGCCTATTAATGGTCGTTAAAATCCATACAATGTGTGAAGTTGAATTCTCCGGGGTTCTCTCAAAGGAATATAATACTGAATTCTCCGTCTGTATTCGCCAGAGGCTATATTTGTTCCTTCACTTATTTTGATTTCAGAGGTGTTGATTTCTGAATTGTTTCCTGTCAGAAGTCATATCTTCTTATAGACATCATGGCATAGGCGTAGTAAAGTAAACAAGCTAAAAAAAAGTCATTTTTCTCATTTAACAATGTCAATATTTGAAAGCCAGATTATATATATATATATTTAATTCCCCTATGCAATGTTTAGACCTGGTGAATGGATAAATATTACAGATGATTTTATACATGTTTTAGTGCCGTGTTCTTACTGAAGTGGCCCTGGCTGTGTGCGTGTGTGTGTGTGTGTTTATGGCTGAGATAGCGTCCTCTCAATATTGCAAGCGTGCCATTCTATTGCTTGCCATTGGTTTACACTTATAAATATACACCTACAGTTGTACTTATTGGTGATGAACGCCCTATCTTCACCGTATGCCTGGACAAATATGATTTATTCACCAAGCTTTTTAAAGTATCAGTGAATATTAGGGTACCCTTAATTGCCAATCACTATGGAATTTTCAAACTTGTATATTCTATGTATTTAAGATAATATTAAAGAGTATTTGAATATTATTTGTTTGCTTTGTATTATGGCAATCTTTAATTATACGTCCATGTATTTGGTCTTCATTTATATTTTTCTTCAGAGAGATTTACTCAATAAAGGTTGTTGGTATTATTCGTTAAAAGTTTGTGATGATATTATTTTTCATTGAAAAAATGGAAAGTGCTTACTTTAACAGATATGTCATTTCATATTTAAGCCGTTTATCATGGCATCTAAGATTTCCGTAATAGAAAAGTACAAATATCAAAGAAACAGATATTTTACTCACTGACGCCCTGAAAAATGAAGACTGACATCGCAGTCCAAACACGGTAATGTTAGCACACACTTTCGCTAATGTATCATCTTTTCAAAGTAATCCACGCGAGACCGAAAAACATACAATGATCGGAAACCTGTCCCCGACGTCATACTGCCTATAGACCGTCCTTTGAGCCGAGATAAAATAATGATCGATTTAATACACACCTTAAATCTACGTTTCCGAGGAAAGAGAGCGATCCCAGGTGATGCGTTCTTTATTGCGCCATATTACAAGCGGAGACGATAGGAAATTATCTGTGAAAGGGAAATCGTCGTTGGTTTCAAGTCTTCGCCAGAGCCTGGAGGACGTGGTATACTGGAAGAAGGTGTTGAAAACCTCTATAGAGTCATTAGCAACCAATGCATTTTTTTCATTTACGATGAAAAATGTTTCAGTGATATGAAACATACACGCGCAAGAATTGATTCTACGAGCAGAATTTGTCGTTGAATACCAAAATAGAATTTCTTCTACAATAATATAATAACGAGAAGATTAGCGCTTTAAAATGGTCCGTGAGACAAAAGGAAAGTTTTACATACAGTTCCTAGCTCCTTTCTTCATCATATTGTTGTCTCGGGGAGAATCTTCGGAAGTCAGATCGGGACTGTTTCGCATCAAGACAGCGGTGAGAGTAACCGACAGCGTCATTTCGGCGACGACGGCCCCGAGTTTTATCGTCTGCGCCTCAAAATGTGTGAACATGGCAGAGTGCTCGTCGTATAATTTTAACATGGACAGCGGCGTTTGTGAGCTGAGCTCGAAGATGGTGGACTTTGAAAATATCGCTGCATATCCTGCTGACGCTGTATGGAAAGCCGGTGCTGTGAAGGACTGCACCAAAAAGGTAAAAAAAATCTGTGTAAAATATCTTGTTTCTTGATTGATAGGCCCATATTATTGGATTTATTGAAGTTTTTTTTCCCAAAGAGTCAAAAGCAGATTTAGAGTGCAAAAAAATTGATTATTTCAAGGAAAGATCAACACTCACAACTACTCACAAAACGAAAACGCCCTAAAACATTTTTCGTCTTGGGATGCCCTCTTTGACGATGGAAAGGGACGAGTAAGTGGGTTGAAAATTTATAACTGAAGGGTAATAAAATATACAATTCCTCTAGAAAATCTAAAAGGTGGTCCCTTACAAAAAAAATGTTTCTTAATTAAATGACGAAGGAAATGTAAATTTGAAAAACCTGTTCGACATCATTCATTTGAGAAAAGTTATTAGAAAAAATGAGAGACTATTTCAAAAACTTGATGTCTTTTTCCTCAGTTTCGGTGGGACATTTTTCACAAAACCACAAGACACACATCATTACATGTAGGCTACCTGACTTCACTAAATAGGCCCTTCCAATTTATCAATTTCCTAGTTAGGCCTACTATACCGCATTGGCACAAAGACCTTGAGTATTGCTCAAATTGCTGTAAGAATTATATAGGTCTACCCTGTATAGACAATGTAAACAGGAAAGAGCACATGTCTATGTATATATACATAGGCCTAAGTTTATCTCTGCGTGTAGGCCTACATGTAGTTGCTATGCGAATTCTGTTTAGCATCTTTGTAGATCTTTGAAGGATGAAGGTCTAATAATGCCTACTCGTGAAATGCAAGAAATTGCTGGAAGCACAGTAGGCTATTAACATTCTGTTTGTACATCACAATTTTTCAAGTACGGCAAGTTAAAATATTTATTCACCTTCTTAAATGTTAGAATTTATAGTTATAGATAGTTTTGCAAAAGCCATAGCTCGGACACGTCAACATATTTGGCAATATTTGTTATAATCGTAACAACTGACGAAAAGAATTTGTAGCCGAAGAAAAAGAGAATGTGGAGGACCTGGGCATCGATCCCAGTACCTCTCGCATGCTAAGCGAGCGCTCTACCATTTGAGCTAGACCCCCTTCTTGTTACCTTGCGTGAATAATTATGCACTGGTCTGCGCTTTAATTACGTAAGTGTTGACAGCATTCTAAATAACCATTTTATGATGCGTCTATATCACACTGCGGTATAGAGTATTTCAGAAAGATAAGGGCACGGGTACCCACTAGTAGAAAAATATACCATACCTAACTTAAACTGCCTAAAGTTTCCGCTTCAGGGTACAGGTAGGGTCAGTTTACCTGAGATGGTCTGCCACTAGCTGGCATTAGGGGACCTAAATGAGATTTCTATCTATCCCACATAATTAAAGTCGAAGAAGAGACGAGATCACAATGATTTTGACACGTATTTGATAGTAAAATAAAAGGGGTCAATGAATTTTTGGGGAAATCGTAGATCAAAGAAATTCAGAAAAGCGCGGGAGCGCGGGCATCAAGGTCACATGACTTGTGTGCGTGTGATCGGTCCAATGAAACAGGTTCTTTCTCTGGGGTGAAGGAATTCTGAAATAACAACTCGAATTCGTTCACTTGAAAGAGGCAAAGAAATGTACCTCATTAGGTTTTTCTTACTGGTTTATAGAGAGTTTGACATTAAAATTGATGTTATGAACAGAGAATTCATTAAACCTCCACATGGACCCGTCGGGGGTCTAGCTCAAATGGTAGAGCGCTCGCTTAGCATGCGAGAGGTACTGGGATCGATGCCCAGGTCCTCCAAAACACATATATTCTGACATTTTACGTCGATCTTTTCTTCTGCATTTTTTTCATATTACGTTATTTATTCCTTTTTATGCACTCTATATTTCAACTCTGTTATATTTTCATCGAAAGTAAGCGATACTTAGGGTCAGTTTGAAGATTTCAATTTAGGTTCCTTTATTTAGTGATGACCTATTAATTGTCTCGGAATACTTTTTAGAATCGATATATTCACCCTTATTTCTAATTTACTGTACAAAATGATAAAAATAGTGCATAGTGCATTGGCTCAAATTAAAAGCTAGGCTTCCAGCGTTCAGCCGCGAAACTTAATACAATAACAAACATCCTCTGTTGTCCGAAACATTCACAAATATCCGCATCTTTTGTTATTTTGCTCTGCTGAACGACTGCAGCCTCCAAACTAATCCGCCCGCTGAGGTGATAGGATTCAGATTCAGATTCAGATTCTTTATTGACAAACACCTTCACATAAAGGTACAATCAATTACAATACGATACTAGTGGCTAGAACATAGAACAGACAAATAAATAGATAAATAAATATATATATATACACATATAGATTAGCAATTGTTGAAATCAGTGACTGTACACATGTATACGAATGTCGCATTCCATAATCAATTTACCAGGTTTGATCTACACGCCCAGTCTCTGCTGACAGCGCATAACGGGTCTCACACTGGTACTATGATCTGGTTTGGACATGCGCAGAAAGACTTACTCTCTTCTCCATGCATTTCTAGGTAATGAGCAGATCAATGAGGCGAGGCACGTATTTGAGTTTCTTTATAATATAATAATCATTATGTTTTTATTATTGATATTTCGTTTTTTTCCTCACTCCTTCCTTTGATTCCATCGTAAAAAAATAACTCACCCATTTTACTAATTTGATTTTTTTCCTTCTTCCTTCCATCCTTCCTTTGTGCCTTTCTTTCTTTTTTATGAAAAGATTTATATGAATTCGAATAAAAAATTCTTTAAAAGACAATGCTTTAACCTCCATGTGAAACGCATTCTTCAAAAAAAAATATAAATAAAAATAATAAAAAATAAAAAAAGAAAGAAAGAAAAAGAAAAAAAAAACTCCACGTTTCAGTGAGTCTGACGTTCATCGCAGTATCAAAGGGAATCTGGTTTAACATGGTTTCAAGGTTATTCCCATGGTGTTAATGTGAAAACGTGTGCGTGTGACCAACGATTAGGAAATTAATGGCTTTGTCTCAGAATGAAGAGCATGGTCTCTGGTGATTGCTTCAAGATATAAGTTTATGTGCAAATACTGGTCAGTGAGAGCAATTTTCCGATTGAACTGCTCACTGAAAAAAAAACTTGGCTTTGCGGCCTGTTGTTTGCTATAACTGATGAAAGACGGGTTGAGTAAACAACCAGGGTGGTGAATATACAGCTTTTGTTTTATAAAATATAAAAAGAGTCTCACGTGAGGACTGAATTAGACAATAAAGACATATTGAGGTTCGATGGAATTACATTTGGTTCTTCTACTCAATTAAAAGAATAATTTTCATCATCACTCAAAGGGCTTTGACCATAAACATTTTGAAAATGTCATTTGCCGGAAAAATGATCAAGTGTTTGTTTTGGCTATCTATTTAAGGAAGGAAACGCGCACCGTGAAAAGTGTCGTCTGGAAACTCGGATAAAAACTCTACCAGACGATTAGCATTGTGTTTGGCGAGCGCGAGTTTAATGAAGTCAGCCGTGCGTTCCTTTGTCTCTCTTTGATGAACATATGAACGTGTCAAGCAGTGTAATACGGTTGAATGATGAGTTAAACCGCAGTAAGTGGATCCCAGAGAGCGTATTATACTAGATAAATATTGCAGCTGCTTTCATTTTTTGCAGTGACATTTCTTGGTTAACAGTCCATGTGGCGTGTGTATAAAAACGGTTCTAACGAAGTACCCTAAAGGACAAAAACAAACTTTAAGCTCACCCTGTCTGGGTTTCAGGCGGAATGTCCCCTTAATTAACTATAAAGAAATCTGAATCTTGATTAGATAGGATATAGCAATAGATACGCCTAAATCAAACCTTGGATAAAGCATAACTAAATAATATATAAACGAACGAAATAATGGATGATTGAATGAAGGAAAAAAAAACAACTGCAAGAGAATATAATCACAAGAAAAGTCAAAACACAGCTTTATTTCTACACGTTTTTCCTGTTATTAATACTATATACCGGGTATATATATATATATATATATATATATATATATATATATATATATATATATATATATATATATATATATATATATATATATATATTTATTTCACGTATACTTGTATACTGTGTATACTTGTATTTATATATTTATTTCACGTCTATATTAAAGATCCCGTACCCGCTGGATCCCTGTACCTCCAGTCCGTGTCTGAACAATGGGTTCTGTTCCTCCACGGGGTGTAACAGGGGGTTCAGCTGCTCCTGTAGTCCGGGGTGGACCGGTGATGCTTGTGATGAAGGTGAGCTCTCTCTGTCTCTCTGTCTCTCTCTCTCTCTCAAACACACACACACACACACACACACACACACACACACACACACGTTAAAATGACTTTTTTACCGTTCTTTTTAATATATTATATTGGAATAAGAAGCAATGTACATATAGGCCTAATTTCATCATCTTTCTGGATTTTGCTTTATTAATTGCTATACGATTGTAATAGAATCGCTTACTATTGATTCATCAGCTTTATATATGAACAGCGTACAATGTACAACAATGTGTGAGGCAAAAAACGCACTTGGAGCGGAAACAGATCATTTTTCTTTGTAATTAGGAAAAACAGATGACTAACAATACATAAATCAAACGGCTTTTTAAAAATGGTAGTTTTGGACGCTGATGAAAAACTGTGATGAAAAAGTCAACATCATAAAATCATCTTTCTTATTCAGTTTCAGGAAAAGACTGCGCAGAGCTTTACCTAAATGGGCAGACGACAGATGGAATATATACCATTAGTCCGATAGATGGCGGTTCATCAGTTCAAGTTGTATGTGATATGACCACAGCCGGGGGTGGATGGACGGTGTGTATTCCCCTAACTTCCACCAGCGCCCCCTCCCCACACTCAACTTGAAACTTTATCTAGAAATTACATATAAAAAAAGCCTTTGACCTTAGATCTGCCCCCCCCCCCCCCCACCGCCGAGGAAAAAATATAGGCTAGGCCTATTATTGATTGTTTTGTATCAATATTTAATCCTCATTTTCCAACAATATCGGGTTTTATTAAATTTAGAAAATCAAATTGTGAAGGGCAGAATTTAGTGCCCGACCAAGAAAACGATATGTAAAGTTTACTCGGCTGTCTGTTTACAACTCTCTATATATCAGATGTGCATAATAATAAAATATAACGGCTTTTTTCCAGGTCTTTCAACGCCGTTACGACGGAAGCGTTCACTTCAACACCACCATTGATGATTATAGAAATGGATTTGGTGATTTAAATACAGAGTTTTGGCTGGGTGAGTGTCAAATATGTGACTCATTTACAATCTTCCCTACAGCCATCTTTTCAACTATATAACAAATAAAAGAAAGGGAGTTCCTTATTCATTTTATGATTGCTAGTACCTCAGTAATTTAGATTAATGTCTGTTCCCTTTTTTCTTCTTCGTCTCTCTCTCTCTCTCTCTCTCTCTCTCTCTCTCTCTCTCTCTCTCTCTCATAAGTTACATTATATCATCCACAGGCAACAACAACCTCCACCGCCTGACGAACCAAGCCGACCAGGAGCTGTATATCCACATGGAGTGTTTTAACGGGTCTGTGGGCTGGGCGCTTTATGACTTCTTCAAAGTGGATGACCAGAGCAACTGGTACAACTTGACCCTTGGTCTCTACAGTAACGGGACTGCAGGTATGGGTATACATTTCATATAATAGGACAGTAGGTACGGGAAGAATTTGTAGAAATTGTGTAGGTACTGGTACAGCTGGTATAACAGAACAGTAGGTACTGGTACAGCTGGTATATCAGGAAAGCAGGTACTGGTACGGTTGGTATAAAAGGACAGTATATGTACCGGTACAGCTGGTATAACGGGACAGTAGGTAATGGTGCATCTGGCATAACAGGACAGTAGGTACGTTTACATTTCATAAAATGAGACAGGAGGTGTGGGTACCGTTTGCAGAAGTAGTATACATTCGGGTTCAGCTGGAGTAACGGGACAGTAGGTGTGTTACAGCTGGTAATGGGACAGTAGGTACTGGTACAGCTGGTATGTAACGTTGCAGTAGGTACGTGTACAGCTGGTATAACGGGGCAGTAGGTACTGGTACAGCCGGTATAACGGTACAGTAGGTAGGAAACAGCTGGTATAACGGGGCTCTAGGTACTGGTACAGCTGGTATAACGTACGGGGCTGTAGGTTCGTGTACAGCTACTATAATAGGACAGTAGGTACTTAAACGCCAGTAGGTAAGGCTGGGTATAGGCGGTTTAACGGGACAGCATGTCGTTCTACGGGTGCAGATTGTATAGTTCACATGTAGAAGAAAAGTTAGACCTACCAAGTTTTTACTTGGGCACATAATTTCCTTGCCAGTACCCAAGCCTTGTATGAAATATTCACAGCTTGTCCTGTGTTCATGTTTGATCTATTATATTTCAGACGATTCCTTAAGCACTCACAACTACGCTCCGTTCACAAACACAGATCTGTCCTACCCGGCGGCGCTGTTTCCGTGTAATTTATACTACGGGGGCGGCTGGTGGTACCCCACGGGCAGCGGCTGTCTGACTGCCAACCTTAACGGATGGTACCGACCTTCACCGGGAACACACGATGACGCTGGGAAAGGAATCAACTGGGAGACGTTTACGGGGTATAAGTACTCGTTGAAGGCCACGAAAATGATGATAAGGCCCAAGGACTTTAATTGAGCTTGAAAAGGATGCACTGATTGATAGGACGCGCACGCACGAATTCAACTGATACAACTTTTAGACTGTTATGTGAGAGATGATGATGTAAATAATCTTGAATCCGCAATGTTTTGACAGTGAAAAAAATTTTCCGTGATTGCTATTTTTCTTTTTTCTAATTCATGATACCAGTTTATTCAGACTACGTGTAGCTGTTACAAGACTCAAAAAGTACTTCCGTTCGAGCGATAGCAAAAGTGTTATTTCAATGGCGGAAACAACTTTATCTTGGCACTTTAGATTTAGATATATATATTAATTACATCCATTTATATTTACTTACTAGTTGATTATTTTATAATCTAATCATTTTCATCTTTTATCTTTAACGTTTAAGCAATGGGGAACCTAGGATTATTTAGGAGCAGTGAAATATCAATGTTTTGGATCATCTCTTTTTTATTTTAATACTCCCCATGGACAAAGCTTTCGTACAAAACACTGTAGAAACATATTACCATTTTGTTGCTGTGTAATTGTTGTGTATTTTTCTGTGAAGAAGTGCCAAACGAAAGCATTATGAAATGAATTCCTTTCCTGTCATGGTATGGATAAAATTCAAAGGTGTTTCGCTTATTTCCTTTCATATATATTCCATACTAACATTAACTAGGATTTTTGATCTCAGTACTGGGATATATTATGTGTGTGTGTGTGTGTGTGTGTGTGTGTGTGTGTGAGAGAGAGAGAGAGAGAGAGAGAGAGAGAGAGAGAGAGAGAGATTGTAATCAATATTATTGTAAGTAATAGGCCCCTATCTACCAGTAAAGCTTATAAACAAAAGCGCGTTGTACTTTCCGACTATATATCCCGTTTATAATAGCATCTCTGACAGAAAGCTAATTAATACTCACTTTACCTTCTGATTCCTAGTGTTTGTCATGATATTTATTAGCATTATTTGCATTTACAGTCTTCACCTTGAGTAAAATAAACACTGACTGAGCTTTAAAGCTAAGTTTTTTCAATCAATTAGACATACTGAGTACATCCAAATTAATTTCGATTTTTTTATTACAAATAAAATTAAAATTCGGCAGCTAAGAAAACTAGAGGATCAGAGAGGCGATACCGCCTCCGAATATTGTACCACCAGCTGGAGCAAGCGCATTCGTATAGACCCCCACATACACAAAATAAGGGGTGCAGCCACCAGTCTTGTGCTTGACAAGCTGTAAAAATGCAATCAACAAGAATTTTCAAAATATGCAAAAAATATATATAACTAAAAATGGTGCAATCAAAGTTAAGTTCATTGTAAGGTAGGTCAAAGGTCAATTTCAAGGTCACAGTAAATTGCCAGTATATGACTTCCTATCCAACTTCAATAGTAACTATGGACCTATCTCTGCCAGTTTTGGAGATAAAAGGGAAGCAAAATTTGCAAAGTTCAGTTCATGGTGAAAAGTAGGTCAAAGGTCAATTTCAAGGTCACAGTAAGATTGCCAGTATATGACTTCCTATTCAACTTCAATAGTAACTATGGACCTATCTCTGCCAGTTTTGGAGATAAAAGGGAAGCAAAATTTGCAAAGTTCAGTTCATGGTGAAAAGTAGGTCAAAGGTCAATTTCAAGGTCACATTTAGATTGCCAGTATATGACTTCCTATTCAACTTCAATAGTAACTATGGACCTATCTCTGCCAGTTTTGGAGATAAAAGGGAAGCAAAATTTGCAAAGTTCAGTTCATGGTGAAAAGAAGGTCAAAGGTCAATTTCAAGGACACAGTAAAATTGCCAGTATATGACTTCCTATGCAAGTTCAATAGTAACTATGGACCTATCTCTGCCAGTTTTGGAGATAAAAGGGAAGCAAATTTTGCAAAGTTCAGTTCAAGGTGAAAAGTAGGTCAAAGGTCAATTTCTAGGTCACAGTAAAATTGCCAGTATATGACTTCCTATTCAAGTTCAATAGTAACTATGGACCTATCTCTGCCAGTTTTGGAGATAAAAGGGAAGCAAAATTTGCAAAGTTCAGTTCATGGTGATAAGTAGGTCAAAGGTCAATTTCAAGGTCACAGTAAGATTGCCAGTATATGACTTCCTATTCAACTTCAATAGTAACTATGGACCTATCTCTGCCAGTTTTGGAGATAAAAGGGAAGCAAAATTTGCAAAGTTCAGTTCATGGTGAAAAGTAGGTCAAAGGTCAATTTCAAGGTCACATTTAGATTGCCAGTATATGACTTCCTATTCAACTTCAATAGTAACTATGGACCTATCTCTGCCAGTTTTGGAGATAAAAGGGAAGCAAAATTTGCAAAGTTCAGTTCATGGTGAAAAGAAGGTCAAAGGTCAATTTCAAGGTCACAGTAAAATTGCCAGTATATGACTTCCTATGCAAGTTCAATAGTAACTATGGACCTATCTCTGCCAGTTTTGGAGATAAAAGGGAAGCAAATTTTGCAAAGTTCAGTTCAAGGTGAAAAGTAGGTCAAAGGTCAATTTCAAGGTCACAGTAAAATTGCCAGTATATGACTTCCTATTCAAGTTCAATAGTAACTATGGACCTATCTCTGCCAGTTTTGGAGATAAAAGGGAAGCAAAATTTGCAAAGTTCAGTTCATGGTGATAAGTAGGTCAAAGGTCAATTTCAAGGTCACAGTAAGATTGCCAGTATATGACTTCCTATTCAACTTCAATAGTAACTATGGACCTATCTCTGCCAGTTTTGGAGATAAAAGGGAAGCAAAATTTGCAAAGTTCAGTTCATGGTGAAAAGTAGGTCAAAGGTCAATTTCAAGGTCACAGTAAGATTGCCAGTATATGACTTCCTATTCAACTTCAATAGTAACTATGGACCTATCTCTGCCAGTTTTGGAGATATAAGGGACTAAATGTTATAATTTTGGAGTTACCATAATGTGCCATAAATTTCCTACAGAAAAAATTAATTAAAATAAAGAAAAGGTCATTTTGGTCAAAGTTCTTGAAATGGGAGGTTCTCTGAAGTTGCAGAAGTTTAAATTTGATAAAATAATGTCATTTTTGACCACAAGTTGTCTGCTTTGCCAAGCATTATGTTTTATTTTTCCGGAGTTCAAAATTTATTATCCATTACCGTACTGCACATTTTTACGGAAGCCGACTGGTGCCATATGTTGAAAAAAAAAATTATCTCGAAATTTTGAGATAGCATTTTTTTTGTTCAAATTTCAAAATACTATCTCGAAATTTCGAGATAAATTTTTTTGCTCAAATATCAAAATGCTATCTCGAAATTTCGAGATAATTTTTTTTTTGTTCAAATTTCAAAATGCTATCTCGAAATTTCGAGATAAAAATTTTTTTTGTTCAAATTTCAAAATAGTATCTCGAAATTTCGAGATAATTTTTTTTTCTACATATGGCACCAGTCGGCTTCCGTACATTTTCCTTTCACCACCAATATGTACTTTCTGATACAGCGTAACTCGAAAACCGTATGGAATACAAAAAAACCGAGACCACCCCCAGTGTTGGGCTTTACATGCTCTACAAAATGCAAAAAAGAATGGGTCTCTAGCATTAACGGTTCCCGAATTAGAGACAGTTTTCAGTTTCGGTATCTTATGGCCGCTACTCCTGTGAAAATGCACCGATTGACCCCAAATTCACGGAGATGAAAGATGACCTGAAGGGTAACACTTTCCAATAATATTATTGGTTAAGTCTGTGTGGCGTCTGAATAACAGGGCAAAAAAATTTTTTTTCGTAAAAAATTTCATTTTTTTGAAAATTTTGACCCATTTGACCTTGAAGTAAAGGTCAAAGGTCAAATCCGAGGGTATATTTGAAATCTACACATATGACTTTTGGAAAGCCGTCTATAGAAATTTTTCCCGTAACTCCTTCTGTAGGGTAGATAATTAGCATTTAATTTTGCCATTTTTAGACAAGGGTGCATTGCAATGAGTGCCACACCCAAACCCCAATACCGACAAAGCCCAAATTTTACGTGGAACGAGTTGAGATTATAGGTGACCTAAATCCATGAGATGGGTACGGGGGCCCTTACCGTCTAGGAGGAGAAGCGGTAACGGTAACATGGCGGCGGAGCCGGCGGAACGGACCGGACGGAACCGAAACCATGTGTACCGCCAGCGCTAACGCTGGTGGTAAATTTTTTTGTTCAAATTTCAAAATAGTATCTCGAAATTTCGAGATAATTTTTTTTTCTACATATGGCACCAGTGGGCTTCCGTACATTTTCCTTTCACCACCAATATGTACTTTTTGATACAGCGTAACTCGAAAACCGTATGGAATACAAAAAAACCGAGACCACTTCCAGTGTTGGGCTTTACATGCTCTACAAAATGCAAAAAAGAATGGGTCTCTAGCATTAACGGTTCCCGAATTAGAGACAGTTTTCAGTTTCGGTATCTTATGGCCGCTACTCCTGTGAAAATGCACCGATTGACCCCAAATTCACGGAGATGAAAGATGACCTGAAGGGTAACACTTTCCAATAATATTATTGGTTAAGTCTGTGTGGTGTCTGAATAACAGGGCAAAAAATTTTTTTTTCGTAAAAAATTTCATTTTTTTGAAAATTTTGGCCCATTTGACCTTGAAGTAAAGGTCAAAGGTCAAATCCGAGGGTATATTTGAAATCTACACATATGACTTTTGGAAAGCCGTCTGTAGAAATTTTTCCCGTAACTCCTTCCGTAGGGTAGATAATTAGCATTTAATTTTGCCATTTTTGGACAAGGGTGCATTGCAATGAGTGCCACACCCAGACCCCAATACCGACAAAGCCCAAATTTTACGTGGAACGAGTTGAGATTATAGGTGACCTAAATCCATGAGATGGGTATGGGGGGCCTTACCGTCTAGGAGGAGAAGCGGTAACGGTAGCCGTCCGGCGGAGCCGGCGGAGCCGGCGGAGCCGGCGGAGCCGGCGGAACGATCCGGACGAGACCGAAACCATGTGTACCGCCAGCGCTAACGCTGGTGGTACAATAATTGGAGCTTAAATATCATCGCCTACATCGATCATATTTAGTGTCGTACTAAAGAGGGGCGGATCCAGGATTACTTGAAGTGGGGGGAGGGGAGGGGGGGGGCGGAACAACTGGCCTCGGATGCGAAGCCGATCATCACCCCCTTGGCGTGGGGTTCTGGGCCTGCTCAAGGTCCACGAAAATTTTTTGGTGTTTTAGAGGGCAAACGGTGCCCTTTAGAACAGTTTAGCATTATGATTCGGCTAGTCAAAATACTAATTTCAAGAGGGGAATATTGGTGTGACATGTTTTTCAGAAACCGAAGGGGTGTGTCAGGACCCCCTTCTAAATCCACCATTGAATAAAAATAATGCTTAATTTATATTATCCTCAGTTGTGTTTTACCATTGCACGAATAATTGTTTGTTCTTTGACATAGGTGTAGTTTTAACTCTTAAAAGAAGGGACCTTAATCAGAATGCGGTAGTTGTGACAGTATCTCTTTTCTTATCGAGAATACTGTACAGTAGTTGTGACAGTACCTGTATATATCCCATCCCAAGTCAGAATGAGCCAAACCTTTAGAGTTTACATAACAGGCAGGTGAAGGAACTGCCTATGTTATCTGAACAAAATGCAAAGTGGATACAGCATGGGGCCAAAGCACATTCATTTAATTACATCTAGCAAGCAACTCCTGAAGGAAATGTGTGGTAAAAATAATTTCCTTAAGTAAAATGGGGAGGTACTGCAAATGGAATAAATAAGTGTAAGTAATACGATAAGCAGGGAAGAGGATGCTGCATTGTTACATTTATTTGTTTGATAGTGTTGGTTGATTAACTGTAATAAGTCAAATAAAATCAGAAATGTAAATCTTAGAATGAAAAGAACTATATAAATATTCAATCGAACTCGAGCTGCGTTTTTGTCCCTGGTGCCAGTCCTGTAAATATTAGAATAAGAAGTAACAGTTTTTTTTACCTTTTATTTATGATGACAGTGAACAATTACTTTTTCAATTTTGATGCAATATTCCATAATGCTTAACAGCATCATCATCACCAATTTTTAACCATGTATTGCTGCTGTAGATATTCAGCAAATGTAACAAGCTCAGGTTTTCCCAACCAGAGAAATTCAGTTACATGAACACAGGAATTTGTAAAATGAAATAAAATTTTTAAAAACGTATAAACTATAAATCCGGATAATTTTTGAACTATTAGAATTTTTAAACTATTAGTCCTAGGAATCATTCTAGTAAGTTTGATTATAATAAATAATTTGGTTTTTCTTTTTATCGTGCTAATATTTGCAGGTACAGGCAAATATCCAGAGAAACTGCCTGGTCCTTAACTTACATGAACATTCTTTAAGTTTTGAAATATCAATTTGCTATTTCTTAGCATGCAAGAGACAAACTGTCTCTCTAAAACTAAACCTTCACCATCTAAGTTACGACTTCTAGATCTTTACAGAAATGAGACCAGCTCATTTGCATAATAAATATCTTTACATTTCTAATTACAACTAACACTGTGCAATGAGCATGATAAGGTGACTGATGAATTTTATCAATGAAACTAATAACTAAATGTACTGCCCACTTTTTCCATTATGTGCTGCAACTTAATATTCAGATTAATTCTCCTTCAAAAATTGAGAACAAAGTAATTTTCAAACAATAAGCTTATATCAAATTAAAAAAACTATCATGCGTATCTTTAACCAAATCAAATTTTGTAATAAAAAGTCCAAGCACTATAAAAAGTCAAATGCATACTACTTGTACATGCGTTTTCTTTCATTATGTTCAAAATTAAAACAAGTATAATTCAGCTGTTACCAAAACATATTGGTTTTTCTTTTCAGTTTCTTGTGGTAAAGTGTCCTGTGAAATGAGTTATAGTCTGTGATCATGGTATGACTCTTAACATGACTGTGTATTGTTTTACTTTGACACCAACCTTTTATAATTTGCATCTAAATGGTTCACAAATAAGCTTTTAACGTAACTAAACAGGAAAACTGAAGGGAGATTGAAAGGTGCACAATGTAGGATTTTCCCATGAAATATTAATACAAATACAATTTTCCTGGGGTAAACAGTACTTTCTCCTGTCCATTTAGGCATATAATACAGAGGGCTGTTTTACATCCTTCACTTTGTCTCTTTAATCTCCCAAGTGTTTGGTATGATGCAGTTTCAAACAGCACAGAAGGAGGGGGTAGATCTACTGACCCTCCTCAATATTCACATTCCAATTTGCTCTAAATATTCCAATTTTCCAGTTCACATTCCAATTTGCTCTAAATATGTGACATCACAGCTTCTCACCATCATACCCTTTGTATGGCTTTTCTGCATTTTTCATCAATTCCATAGCTCTTACTTACAAATTGACAATTTTAAAAATAAGTCACAGAAATGAGGTTGGATTTTTCTCATTCACAGCCCAGCTTTATCCAGTTGTTCTCCTGGATGAGTAGGTAGGTTTAGATATATCAGCAGCTTTAAAAAAAAATCATATACAATTGGTTCTAAAACCAATGGATGAGTTTTAAAACTTGACACTAATGTGCAGTTAGTTGTCACCATCTTCAGCTTGTAGGCATACAGGCATGTAATTGTTTTTTTTTTAAGATCTGTCTCCCTAATTTCACATTCAGCTAATTGTAAAACAGGTGGACACATTTTAAAATGGGTCACAGACATGCTGATAGAGTTGTCATCTCATTGTCATCATCCTCAGCTTGGTGACATCCTCAGCTTGGTGACATCCAGTTGTCCTCCAGACAGCGGCAGCCACACCCAGTGGGGCAGACAGTGTGTGTACGGAACCACTCTATCATGTGAGAGCTGTGACCACCATGACCACATGTCAGGCAGAAGTTAGAGCACCCTGGAATTATAAAGGTGGGTATTAAGAAACATGAATAGAACTGGTATCACAGAGTGGAGGTACAGCCAACAGTCAGTGAAGACATTATTCTGGATCAAAACAACTGTGTAATTCGTACTTGGAGGCAGTCTTCTTTTCTTTTTTTATCTTTTATGATAAGGACTGAACTTTTTACATAACTAAACATCAGACATAAAGTTTATGTTCATGTGTGCATTCTACACAGATGTAAAAGGTCTCATAAATAATAACTCTAAAAACTTTATCAAGTTCTTGAATTATACCCTTGACTTTGTACATTAAGTAATACACAAAAGTACCACTTGGCTAATATATTTCGGTATTCTACTGGTAATCTTATGACCTTGACCTATACTATGACCTTGACCTCTACTATGACCTTGACACTGACCTCTCACTGCCAGATGACATATAGAGCACTGCAGACCATAGTTCTTACACGTCCCACACTGCCCCACTCGGGTCTCCTGACGGCAGTAGGAACAGATGGTCACAAATGCTGAAACATAAATACATCATTTTACCACTTGAGCACTTGTTTCTCAGTTCTGAGGTCAATGAAATAAAATGAAACAAAACACACACAAACATGCACACACATGGTTTTATTTTCTGTCTCCTCTGCTGGTTAACTGACCTGCAACATAACACAAAACATGTCTGCAAACCCACCCGCCCCCACCCCCCCACCCATCCACACTGAACTGAAACACACCCGCCCCCACCCACCCATCCATCCACCCACCCACACAATGGTTTATCTGGTGCCTCCTCTGTCAGTATAAACTGAACTGAAACACAACACATACACAATCACACACATTTATCTCATCCTTCCTCTGCTGGCATTAACTGGACAGTGCCCATTTTCCATGGAAACACACTGCCTATAGAACAAACCAAGTCATTATGGTAAAGTACAGTATAGTATGAATGATTGCAGTGCAGTACAATACTATACAAACTCACATAGTCCCTATAATATGGCAAGGTATGATACATTACACTTCAGTATAGAGTATGGTGGTATATTGCAGTACAACACTATACAAACTCACATAGTCAAGTAGCATGGTATGGTATGGTACAGTACATTATAATATAAATGATTCCAATGCAGTACAATACAACACAAACTCACATAGTCCCTTGTGTGGCTTGGGCTCTAGATAGCAGTACTTGAGTACCATGGCTCTCTTGTCCTTCAACCCCCAGCGGTACAAGATATTACCATAGATCTCCTTGAATGAATCGTACTGGACCAATTTACGGGGATCCAGTAACCTGAATTAGGAATGCATAGCATATCTTATCTCTTTCATATAAATATAAATATAAGTCAATTAAGGTAGATTCTTGTTTACCATGCATTACATTTTCTGTCCAGGCAAAAAAAACTACTTATCTACTACTTTTAGAGCATAGTTAAAATGTAACAATTAACATAATAAAAGCAGACCACACAGTTTAATTCTGTAGAAAACTGATTAAAATATATACGACAGACAGACAAACAACAACTAGTTTAGCTCACCAAGGGTGTTGTTTACTTTTTCTGACACAGGAGTGTGTTGTTCATTTAATCTTACACTCAATTCTCTCTCTCTCTCTCATACAGATCTCTCCACTCTTCAAACTTACCTCATCTTACACTCATGTCTCTCTTTCTCCAGTTCATCTGGATCTCTCCACTCCTCAAACTTGTAGTTGACATCTTCATACTCTGACCAACTGTTAGAACGCCTTGCTTTGACTCCAGCTTATAAACATAATAGTACAGCAGAGATATATAAGCACCAAATAATATTGCTTACAGACAGAGTTATTTATTTTACATGAATGTCCATGACTGAAAATGAAAATAAAATATCTGCATCTGAGCAAGTGCATGAAATAATCTTTTACTAATATAAATCAAAATTTTATGACTGCAGATAGACAAAAATGAATTAGAATAATCCTTTTCACTTGAAATTCAACTTAACTTATAATTCAACTTCACATCTGATTTACCAATTATCTTAACTTTTAGTTACTAAATTGAATTAAATGATCATAATGCAAAATGTCTCATTTTTTTTAAAACTAATAATCTGACTAGACGTTACTTATAAACAATAAAAACGTTTTCAGATAAAAAATCTACAAGGTCGATAATTTACAAAACTAATAAAAAAATTTATAATAAAACAATGTCAATGTTAGCTAAATCAACAGACTTGTTGACCTAAAAGAAATAAATCACACAATAAAAGATGTGAATTCAAATGCTTTCTACTATCAGCAGCAAGAGAGGGAGGATGAGGCATAAGCAATCTCTGAAAATAAATGAATAAAAGAAAAAATACACGCTTAATACAAACTTCTGGATGAAAGGTCAAAAATAGATTTATAAATGTGTAGTCTGTGCACGATCTCAACCAGATGTCATAAGTAAAATTTTCCTAAGTAAACATATATTCAGAGAAGCTGGGGTTAGAGTATCACACACTTAAACACAGCAAAGTGAGTACAGCTCTAAGCATGGGCTGCTTAACTACAGCTCGCACTATGCACATCAAGAAGTGAATGTGGTTTAGGATTTATCACAAAATTAACAAAATTCTAAACAGAAACAACATGTGCATACAGTAAAATGTCCATGAAAATTTAATTGTATACAGATTTCTAAATTTGTAAATTTATCCCCCTTCAAATTATTTTTTAATATTGCCAATTTTCTACAAAAAAAAAACAAAAAAAAAAAAACTAAGTTTGTCAGTGTAAAACTAAGTTTAGCATGAATTGACAAAGGTGCAGCTTTTGCTTTTTAAAAAATTCTATACACCCCCCCCCCTTCCTGATCCATGCATTCAACGCAACCACATCAATCCAGAATATTACAAACTGTGGCAAATATATCAGACACCAAGGGTTACAAAACTTAAAAACTTCATGTGCTTTGAATAAACAGTTGTCATACACCAAGAAGACAAAACTTGACTGAGGTATCTGACAAATGGTGATGCATTTTACAAAACTTTTGCCCCATGCTTCCAGTATTTCAGTTCAAAATTATAATCCACACTAGAACCTTAAAAAATCAAGACTGCCTTGTACCATTTTAGATTATTAATCAGGCAATTTGGGAAAAAAAGGAGCAACAAATCATAAGAAAACCTTGTCTCATGCTGGTTTTGTCTTAAGAATATATCCAATATAAAATTCTAGGAAAAATCTTATACTATGCAAAGGAGACCTATGATGTAGATAAAGGGCTATGGAATCATTATTGCTATATTTGATTTGTACATTAGATGGTATATCTGTCTGGACCACATATTTTATTTATCTGTAAACAAATTTTTAACTAACAAAACTAAAAATAATGTAAAATCCACACATTAAGCTAGGCAGTGAATGCAAGAACTCTACAAATCATCAATGCAAGTTATGCTTAGTCCTGGCAAAAAATCACCTTTGCTTATCTGTTTTTGTTATTATCTTCAAACGTTTTTTATTTCTATTTTGGACAAAAATAAGACTTGGATATTTATTAGATGAAGATAAGGAATTACAGAATTTGAATGATACATTTCTATTAAAAAAAAAACTCTTTCAAATAATTAGTATAACCAAAAGATGGCTTGACACAAGACATACATAAAATGACATTTTTGCCAAAACCAAGCTTCACAAAGTGGCAAACACTGACAGAAATTGAAGATAAAGCAAAGCATAAAATCTTGTGAAAGTTCACTTATTTCTGCTGACAAACTCAAATCAACAAACTTTTGTTTCATCCACCGTATCATACAATATTGTTCAGGCATCAGTAAGAATAATCTTCTGTGATGTTATAGATGCTATAATAATATAAACACACCAGGGTGCAGATAGAGATGTTTGGGCAACACCAAGTTGGTCAAAGATGAGTATGACATTTGATATCAAATATATCTGATGTAAACATGGGCCTGCTCCATCCAAGAAAATGAAAAGTTGTGCACTCAACAAATTGAGCAAGAAAAGTCTGGTTTAATTCTAAAAGAAAGAACAGCCAAACTTGAATCTGTCAAAACATTTTGAATTTCCTATGAGCCAACTCAGTAAAAACTTAGTGGACTATAGCATTTATAGCCTATGGTTTTGACCAATGCTTATTTTATTGTAGAGGACAAAATTCTGATCTCAAATTATTAAGTCAAACCAGATCCTTGTGAAGTGGTCCAAACCTTCATCTGCACCCTGTGTAACATGGTTAGTCACACCAAACTTGTTCAATGACCACTTACAGAAGTTCCATCCCTTGAGTGTAGTGTCCGTGGGGTGCACGGTGTGATAGGGGTTATACTGTGGAAACAAACCAGTGACACCCAATTAGAAATATATCACAGTTATAACATGGTACCCAAGTTGAAATTTGGTCAATCTGTTTAGGGACCATATACGAAGGTACCCCAGTTGATATTAGGTCAGTCGGTCCATGGGCTTTATACCAAGGTCCCCCAAAATACAAAGCCAGTCCATTGGTACAGTGATACTACACTGTTTGGGAATAAAATGTGGCTCCCATTAGGTGCAAACGCAATTATTTTCCGGTGCCACAGTGTCTTCAGCACTGCTAACACCATGCTAAATACAACACTAAACCTAAGTGAATAAAGGTTAATGCTGTTTTACCATACGCCCAGTTTACCATATGCCACTGGCCTTATCTTTACCAAGAACTCCAAGGAATAAGGCCCCATAATGTACCAAATTAAGTGGGCCATTGGTGTGCCTCTTTGCTGTGTGGCATGGTAGTCAACTAAATATTAGAGTTGTGTTATAATTATCATAATTTTAGGTTAGTATGGGTGTTTGAGTGCATATACCATGTAACATTGTCATCTTATCACTGTGGTCTGGTTACACAACTCTGGTGACAGAATGTACCCATAATAGTTACCTCAAACAACAGCTTAACTGTTAGAATTATCAACACTCCAGTATTTCAAAGTCCACAAGGATGCCTTCACATATAACTGTGGCCTCTGATATCACTGAGTAGCACCAAACCAATGTCATTTGATTGTTAATTGTTGCTGAACTGCCATAAGAGTATTAAGAACTTGAGGAACACATAATATAAGGTCCCTTTTTGCATGGTGCAGTACATTTTTCTGTATCCCACAAGTCTGAGAGATTCCAAGCAAAAAGCCTGGTTATTATGTAAGACAGTTACCCAAATGGAGCCTCCAGGTTCATCAAGACCAGTAAACCACATTGGTCCTTGTGGACCCCCCCCCCCCCCCCCCCCCCTCAGTGTAGTGACGTGTTAGGATCAGTTCAACTGGTGCACTGAAGAAAATATGTACTGCTTTGATGTGAAAAGGGACTCAACATAATATCTTAATATTATATTAGATTGTGTTATAGATTCAAAATGCAGTTAAATGCTATCATAATGGTGTTGGAAAGCATTATTCTTACAAATGTAGTCATAAAAACAATGCAGTTTAAACAATAAAAAGGTAAACAGTTGAAATAAATGTTTATTTAGTAACTGTAAAGAATGGTTTGCTTTTATCTTGGAAACATGCTGTCCTACCTATTAGACTTCACACAAATTGCACAATCTCTGCTACTTTATTACTTAACTGTTTGATACTTATACAGACCCTGTCAAAATTTTTTCCCATAAATGTTACCTTAATTATCACCTCATAGATTAAAAGCGGGAAACCCGGATGATATTTGATTTAAGACATATTCAGCTGGGATACATACATTCATTAAAAAAACATAAAAGTACTCAGTGGTTCACTTACAGTACACGCAACAGCTCTGAGATCTGCCTCATAAATTTAACACAAAATATCAAACACATCAGACAAGAATATGCTTTTAATGTGCAGCACAGGTGGCAGTGCTAATGTTACTACATACGGCGGCAGTGGTGGGATGGCAAAAAGCAACTGCCTAATTTCACGCCAAAGATCAGAGAACCATCTGCCTAGCGCTACATTTAACAGCGCAAACACAAAAGAAGCATGCAATGAAAGCTGCATCATTCAAATGCAGGAGCTGGGCCAAATACTTCTGAAATAAAAACTCTGTGTATGTTTTCCTGAAAACAATAGCATTAATATCTGTGGATCATACATTTTCAACATCATATGACAATATTAACAAATTGTTTGCATACCATGACCTCATGTGAGTGAACCAGCTCTAGAGCTGCCTCAGGTTGAAATGACATGGCACAAGAAATGGACCCAATAGAAAGGTTACAGTGTAACATTTTAAGACATACAGATAAAATTTATGAATTGCTTAGTGTAAAACAGACAGTGCCATGTTAATTTGTATTCATCTTATACTTTTTCCCCACGCAAGTCTTATCTTTTGGTATATTTTTAGGTATAGCAGTAAGTAATCCCCCCCCCCAAACTGCAATAAATAAAAAATAAAGGAAAAAATAATAATACTGATGGAAGTGAAAACTAGCCAAAAGGATTCTATTCTTCCTATTGGGTTCCAATTTTGTGCCATGGTTCATTTGGTGCAAACTTACTGATGTTACTCCAGCCATTGAGGACAGGGGAATATGAGAAATCTGACTGCAAGTCTGCAAGTTCATTCTACAAAAAAAGTGGGAGGAAAAAAAGACTAACAAAAAGAAAAATGCGAAATAACAGGATTTGCCTGGAAAATGCAGTGATTTATCAACTTGTCTGCCATTTTTCTAAATGCACTTTTTTCTTTTTTTAGGAATTAAAGACATTTTAATTATTAAAAAGTTTACATTTTCCAGGATTACCTTGTGAATCATAATAAAGAAATGTGAGCGCTGGGTTGTGTGTATCATTCTATATTACTGTGATTTTTGTGAAATTTTAGGCATTTCTTATTGAACTCAAAACTAGTTAATGAAGTAAATGAAGCAACAGTTACTGTATAATTCTACACATAAAATCTATTCAGACATTATGTAAGTTAGACATAACATCCAAAAATGTGCATTAGCTTGGTAGTTAGATCATATACAATAACTATTTAAAACAAGAAGAAAGTAATTTCAAACCAATAGCTTGTGGTATCAAATACCGTATTTCCAACTGGTGTTAAATAATTATTATATCTAATATCCATTCTTTAATAAGCTGATATGCTAGAAAATGATAATTTTTCACAGTGCCAGAAAATTGATAGAAACTAACAGGAATAAATATCATATTTAAAATTGAAACTGGTTACTTCAAAATAAAAAAAAATTCCTTAAAAAAAAATGAATTCTTATATTTTGTGTTATTGTCAAAAGAATACCTTAAAAAGTTAAAAAAAAAATCTCTCAATTACAAACAGCTTTGATCAACTGTTAGTTTCGTACTAATTCTTAGCAAAAACTGTAAAGTTTATTCCAAACCAATTTTCAAATCTTTTAAAAATCAGAGAATTACATTGTACCAAATCATAAATGAATTCACCTTGGAGTAGGACTTCCTGGGCCTCCGTGCCAGCTATCCAATAAAATCATTAAGACAATCAGTTTTCAAACAACCCTAAATCTAACTGTTTCATTTTCACATCATTTATGGCTGATATTTGACTTGTAATGATCCATGTCACCATTTGGACTCTAAAATGCAGCCTGTTGATGTCAGCACTATCAAGTTTAAGGCTTCATTCACATGCAATGTCTATTTTCTAAATTCTATTTTCTATTCGCGCTATCTTATGATCACGGTCTGTGCCCTGAATATCCCGCCGCGTAATTACTGGCAGCACGAGCCAGTTACTTATAGTAACTTATAGTAACTGGCTCGCGCTGCCAGTAATTACGCCGCGGGATATTCAGGTCACAGACCATGATCATAAGACATACCGCGAATAGAAAATAGAATTTAGAAAATAGACATTGCATGTGAACGAAGCCTTAATAACCAAAGTATAATTCTAAAGCACCTGCTGACCAGCAAGCTAACCTTGATTGTGGGTAACTGATTGCAATTTGTCAGAGTTGATTGCTTGTTCACTTGCTTGTCCCATCACAACAGGATCTAATACAATAAACATTCCAACAAGCAGAATCAAATATGTAGCAGTCTAAATGGTGACTTGTGTAAATGACTTTCTGGCCAAAAGTGGGCACCACTAACAAGCATGGGGTATAGCATTGAGACAGGAGAAGTTAAGGTATCTTCTAAACTGTGAGATCATATACATGTCACTCTCAGCTTACTCTTTAGAGCAAAATTTTCATTTTGGACAAATTTCAAAATATTTCATTTCTATCAAATTTTTGAAGGAAAGGTGCCAAAAAAGTATAAAATGATTTGTCCAGTAGGGAAACCAGTGCAAGCAATAGTGGCCAAGGAAGCAAAGCAAGTTTTTCACAGGTTTGAGTAAATCACAAATGATTATCATTTTATCCTTATCTTTGAAATAACAATCCTACTTAGATCTTTATTTTTTCAAAGGTGGATTAGGCCAAAAGATGAAGAAAATTTCCCATGCAATCAGATTGTGATTGATTTTTACACCGATTTAGCAGGAAATACTAACATATCAACGCAAATATATAGCCACGTTATTTTTTTGAAAACCTTTTTGGTAAAACAGGTTATTCATTTTCTTGTTTAAAGGTGGCAAAAGTAAATTATTTCTCAAGAGACATTTAAGGGATAATAACTCTTCGTTTTGGCCAAAAAATGAATTTTCCTGGAGTAAACAACAATTTTCCCATACTTACCAATGGTTATTGAATCCATTTTTACATTCGAAGTTAGTCCCTGTTTTTTTTTTTTCTGTAAAGTTTGGTTTTTTTGTTAAAATCTCTTAAGAGATTATAACAGAGTATAGACATCAATGGAGGTCACGTGGTCTGAAGACAAGCTCATATATCAGAATAATAGCTATAACTGCCCTTTTTGTGGTAAAACAGAATATATTATATTTGTATGAGTTATTCAAAATGTTTTATTTGTGAAATATAGATCTCATGCGAAGAGTTATTATCCCTTTAAGTGAGATATATGATTAAGAGCCAAAACATCATGTCTCCCACATAAAATATTTGGTTCCTTTGAAAACAATTCACTTTTTAGCAGTGCATGTGTCTTTCACATCTTGTGATTTATATATTATTTAAATGACAATTTGTGAAGACCACTGTAAAAAATCATAAAAACGTGTTAGCAAAGAATCTGCATTAACAAGAAATTTGGAAGAACAATATCATAGTACTGTGCACAAACTAACTGAGATTTTATGAAAGCAAAGTGCATATAAAATTCTGAAATGCTTACAAACATTATATCTTCTTCATCAACCACTTCAATAACATCATCAACCTTTAATAAAGTTTTAAACCTGAAGTATCATTACTCTGCATAATTGCAAGAGAAACATGCAACTATCTTTGAGTTATCCCTCTCCCCCACCCCCCTCAAAAAAGAAAAAAAAATAAAAGAAATCTTGTGTATTGATGCTTAAAGAATAAATTGTTTCTAAATAGGGATAAACTGATTTATAGGTAAAAAACAAGTATCTTTAGAAACAATTCATTCTTAATATCTATTGTCAAAATATGCATGATCTGATTAGAACCAACAGTTTCTCAAAAGTAATGAAAGTAATTTACCCAGGAAAAATTTTATTGAGATGGGTTAAGGAAGTCCTTTATCACTGGGTTGAGAGAGAGTGTAGGTTTAATGGGAAATATGACTTCAAACACAAGCGGCCCAAACATACGTAACCCAATAATGGATTTTTCATAAAATATATGATCACATAAAACACTAATGGCAGTTTGGTATATAAATATATTCACTGTGGGTGTGTCAAAAAGCAAGTTAAAGATATTTGATACCATATAAGGTATATCTTTTTAGGTCTTATAAATCAGTCTATTCTTTTTATAAATAAATGTTTTTATGAATAACTTGTTAAACTAAACTAAAATTAAATATTTAGTGAAATATATCTATATACAGCGAACAACATTGTATATAATCATAATCTAAAAAGTATAGTGATGACTTTTAAAAATTCAATTTTAAATACAAACAAGAATTTTTAATAAGAGAACTGAGAAACAAGGCTCAAATATAACGATTTTGTAATACTGTACTTATATTGTAACAAATATTATTGCTGTACCATAAACAGAAGATAAAACAATATTTCTTCACTTACATTGGCACAAGAGATGTCTGAGGTGGACCTCTGTATTCTATTCAGTGCTGAGGCTAGATTGACAACTTGCTGAGCGTCCTCCTTGGGGCCAAATGCACAGCACAACATGGCCAGGGTCTGCACATCACACAGCGAGCTGTAGTGGTCTATCCTGGAGACAGGAGATAATAATAATAATAATACGTTTAAGTCTAAAATCCATTAAAAAATATTCAGTAGACTTAACCTAAACAAGGCAGCAAAGCTGTCAAATGTACAGACAAAAAACAGAAAATAAAGATGCAAAAAAGGTAATTTTCTCAATTTTGATGCAATGATAAATAATGCTTATAATAGCACTGTCAGTCAACACTGAATTTTAATCATGCACAACAGGTGACATGTCAATAACAGGAGCGAACCCAGAGATATTTTCTGACAGTATTCGAAAGTATCTTTTTTGATCAATCCTCCATTTTGATGGTCTTCCAACAGAAAAAAATAGATACCAGTCAATATAAACTTAATAACCTGACTGTCTTCCGGAAGATCCAGAAGATGGTCTCAATCCACCCCTTCAATAAGATTACAGTTTCAGGACCATGAAAGTTCAAATTCACATGATGAAAGTCTCAATATTTGAATAAATATGTAAAAAATAGGTCATTTTGTCAATTTTGATGCAATAATAAATAATACTGTCAATCAACACTGAATTTTAATCGTGAACAACAGATAACATGGTCAATAACAGGAGTGAACAGGAGAGATATTTTCTGACAGTATTCCAAATTATCTTTGTTGATCCATCCTCCATTTTTGATGGTATTCCAACAGAAAAAATAGATACCCATCAATGTAAACATTAAAATCTGACCATCTCCCAGAAGGCCCAGAAGACAGTCTCATTCAACCCCTGCAATAAGATTACAGTTTCAAGACCACAAGAGTTCAAATACACATAATGGAAATCACAATATGTGAAAAATGATAACAGTGTATAAAATAATATTACATAATGTTTAAAGACATAAAAAACCAATACAATTGCTCATGTGGAAACAAAGAAAATGCACAGCACTTCTGGTGGATGGGAGTTAAAAATCACATTTTGAAGATGCTGGTGTTTGAAAAATAATTTAAAAAATGTTTTTTAATAAAATGTAAAAAATTCCAATAAAGCTGCTATTCAAACTTTTAATCTATCTGTATTAACTTGATATGAATAACCCCACCAAGTTTGAGAAAAATAAGGCACTGTTATTCATCTATAGCATGTTGGCATAACACATTTTTTGTTGTAAATTTATTTGCAATATTAAACACCATTTATCTGCATAATTATCACCAAATCCTAATTAAATGTGACACAGTTAAGAGAGCTAAACCTACGGGACTTTACAGGGAAATCTCAACGAGTGTTTTATGTAATCTCATTTAATGGCCAATTGAAAATTAATGAGTAGGCAAGTGACTTTATAGACCTTAATTTAATTAGTGATCACCCAAGGGACAATTTTATAGACTAGACTGCCATCCATACAGTACCATTATATAGCACAAAGGTGTTGCATACATGCTGAAAAAAGTAAAAAAACAGCATTACTTCTCTAAAAATGACCCGATCATGCTGATTTTCGAACTTAACCTGCGTAATATAAATATTCATCAGTTCTGCAAGTTTCAAGCCAAAAGGTAAAATGGTTTTCCACTTATCATGTTATCGGTGCTGCATATATGCTGAAAAAAGTGAAAAAACGGCGTAACTCCCCTAAAAATGGCCCAATCATGCTGATTTTCAAACTTGACCTGCTAATTATGAATATTCATCAGTTTTGTAAGTTTCAAGCCAAAAAGTAAAATGGTTTTCCACTTATTGTGTTATCGGTGCTGCATATATGCTGAAAAAAGTGAAAAAACAGCATAACTTCCCTAAAAATGACCCAATCATGCTGATTTTCGAACTCGACCTGTGTATTATGAATATTCATCAGTTCTGCAGGTTTCAAGCCAAAAGATAAAACGGTTCCTCACTTATCGTGTTATCGGTGAAAGTGCACAGCGACGACGACAGACGCAGATGATGGCTATATGTACAGACACATCTGTGTCTGTACATAAAAACAAGTCCTTGAAACATAATTACCAAGATATTTAAAAAAGACAACAAAAAGCACAGTTCTTCAATGGTGTAGAAGAAATACAAAATAAAACTAGTTTGTTTTACATACTTGGTCAAATGCAAACATTATATTCTCTCTCTTGTGCGCGCGCATACACACACTGCTCTCTCTCACACATCAAACAGGCGTTTCCTTCAGAATAACAACACTGAAAATCTAAGATGTTAGAAGTTTGCAAGATCAGTTTGAATTTGTTCATCTGTGAATAATCTACAAAAATACAATTCTTTAAGAACATGGACAGAAGTCCTGCCAGCCAGACACTGGTCACTTACAAAGAGTCTATGAGCTGACCCCCAAATGGACTGACTGCCCAGGGGGGCTCAGAATCTGGGTTCTGGTTGGGAACCAAACTGGAACTAGAGACCAGGGAGACCAGCTGCCACATCTGAAATAAATAAATAAATAAATAAATAAATAAATAAATAAATAAATAAATAAATAGTGCTTAAAATGTAACTGAATCACACTTTTTCTAAAATAATTGTTTATAATTACAAATGACATAGAAATATCTTTAAACAACAGTATCTTTCTCCAAAGCAAACAAATACAAGAATAAATATTTCTTGTCTGTTAATAAAAAAATACAATTTCTTTTAAAAAAAACAAAAAGACTGAAATTAATTAGATCTTCCACACTTTTTAGGACTTCCACACTTTTTAGGATCTAAATGTATTTATCAGAAATTATATTTACCTGCACAAGGTCTCTCCTTCCCACCGCAGCAGCTGCAGCAGCATTTTTATTGCACATATTACATATGTCTTCTGTGTCTAACCTAGAACATGACAATACACATCAGGGTTAGAGACTTAAATCGAGAACTGCTTGTTCTTTAACATCAATCATATCTGTTGCCAGTCAGTGAGAGAGTTCTGATCTTGGTCACACCTGTCCTGGAGGAGTTTTGTTGACCTTTGCCAGAAGAACTGACAGATTTACCATATTTATTGCTTCATAAACTAAAAAATGTGGGAAAAGCAAAATAATGAAAGAAATTATTATTTTGTACTGATCCATAAAGCAGTACACAGGTCCCAGTAATTATCACATCATGCCACCAGATTCTGGATGATCAAATCAGCAGATATGATGGATGAAGCAGTCCTCAAGCAAAGGTATTCATTCTATGTATCTGCACAAAACAAACTTGTCTTTCAGTGCTACTACCTGACATCAAATGAGTCACCTGGACCTTTGTAAGAGAAACCACTTACACATAATTCTCAGCCAGCTGTCTGTGGATAGGCAAGAGAGAAGAGATGTTATAGATCATCACAGGCTCTGAGCTTTTATCTTTTTGTTTCTTCTGAGGTGATCCTGGTACCCTGGCCTTCTGGTCACGCTTGCTGTCCCCCTGCTCTGTGAGGCGTGATTTACTGCGGGCACGCTTCTTCTGTAATGACAAATAACAATATTAGAATTCTGGTCACGCTTGCTGTCCCCCTGCTCCGTGAGGCGGGACTTGCTGCGGGCACGCTTCTTCTGTAATGACAAATACAAATATTAGATCTCTGGTTTAAGAATGAAGACACAACGGTTATTGTTAATTTCAGCCAGGTCTTTATTTACAAACAGACCAATATCTTAAAACTTATAATATATTCAATTATTTATATTTTTATCCTGAATTGATTGGTTTTATTAATTTATTAATACAATCAACTACCTGTTGATTAATAATTACCTCAAAGTCCTTATTACTCACCCTACAGTCTTTATAAATGACCATGTAGTCTATATCGCTTACCTTAGGCCTGCAGTCTACATCACTCGATCACTCTAAAGTCTATATCACTCACCCTGAAGTCTATATCACTCACTCACTCACTCAAAAAGTCTATATCACTCACCCTGTGGTCGATATCACCCACCCTGCAGTCTACATCACTTACCCTGTGGTCTTTATTGGTATAATAACTACTGATGGACACACTGTTGTCTGTGGGGGGAGACCTGGCCAGACCAAACATCATGTTAAATGATGGGTTGCTCTGAGGTGTCCTCACTGTCTGTGTGGGCAGGGCGTACGCAGACAGGGCAGACAGGGCTCTGAATGAAGAAATAGATTCATTTCATATCTTTTATAACCCTAAAACGGGGATTTATTTAGTAAAATATTGACATGAAATACATGACAGAAAATTCTACCAGAGTAGTAGAAATTGTAAAGAAGCATATGGAGGTGATGACAGAATGTAAAAATACATTATTATCTGTGCTTAAAAATGATAAAATATGAAGAAAATAAAGACTTCTATGAAAATTTTGTGCTCATACTAAAGGTTTACCTTCACCCACCCACTCACCTGGGGGTTATTTCACTGGTCCTCTGTCGGTGCATGTGAGAGGGGCGGACAAAGCAGACTAGGTGATCTGAGATAGAGACATGATAAAAAAATTCATTTCTAACAATTTTACGACTCCAAAATATCAAATTCACTAGAGTTCACCAAAGTCCACCAAACTAAACCCTATGAACTGAGAATGGAATGGAATGGAATGAATAATTTTTGCAAATGATTTTTCTTCTAAATCTTGAGAATCTTTTATAATCTATATTTAACAGTTTTCATTATCAGAGAAGCAAAAGTGAAATTTTTTAACACTGGCTGATCATGAATCAAAGCATACTGTAAGTAAATTACTTACCAGTTCCACAGAATCTAGCACCAGAAGTTCTTGGGAAAGGAATATTGGCATCCTGCAGGCTGCCGTAGGAATAGATGGGAAGAAACTTCATTGGTCGTGGAGGCTGCTGCAGATTGTACGGCATGTCAGTGTCTGGGGTGGTGCGATCAACAAACTGAAATAGGTATATAGCAAGATTATAACACATCCAGACATTAACACACATTAACACAAAAATAATAAAATAATTGGTGACCAGTGGATTCTGACTAAAAGAACTTTTTTTATAAGAATACATTATAATGAAGTGAAGTCTACCTCTACAGTATAGTTTAGTACTTACAGTGAGGTTGTCTAAACTTTGTATCAGCTGTCTTAGGCATGGTTCTATACATGATCTATTATGCTTCACATGCTGTATAGAAGTTTGATCCAGGATCTGAAAAGTAAAATGCTCACTTAATACTTATGACAGTCTCTTATACCAACTTCTAATAAGAGTCATTGACCTTCTACACTTTGATGTCTGTCAACTGCCCCCGTGCCCCTCAAACAGAGGTTATATAAAATTCTACAGGTTCACATCCTAAATATCCTGAAAAATCATCTGCACTTGATGGAATAATGTTAACTTCACAATACGAGACAATCTTAATGCTACTGCACTTACAGTAGACAGTTAGCAGAACTATAATCAGTTCTATTTTAAGTTAAGCAAGATAAGAATGAACATCAGTTTGAAATGCTGGTTCTTTCTCAGCTGTGCTGTCCATCTCTAATTATGGTACTTTAAATTTAATATCTTTTCCAATAAAGAAAGTCAAGTATTTTATATTCTCTTTTCTTACAAGTATGTAAAAAGTTTTACAGATTTTTACTTTATCAGACATAAGGTGTGTTAAGAAAACCCCTCCTACCTTGATCAGTTTGTTCTGTGCGTCCTGGTCTATAGTGGTGGGATCTTCAAACAGAAAGGCAGGTGCCACATTACTGGGATACATCAGTGGGAATGTCATCAGCAGTCGCACCATGTGTTTACCACTCACAGCAGAGAAAGTACAGATTCTTCTCTCAGCATTCATCTAGTAAGACATTAACCATTTTAAATAACTAAATTTGAAGTGTTCTCTTTTAACCAAGTTGAATTATCTTTAACATTATGTGAAAATTTTCTATCCTCTATCAAGGTTGGATATTAGTAGTCTTCAAATGTTGCAATTTTTTCTTCCTAAAAGTTCCAGAATTAAAACCAATACTGATTTTGCTCGGCATAATGTAGGTTTTCAAATCTACCTACCTCCTCTACAGTTACGTTAGGTATATGCACATTAACCAATGAAAACTCCTGTTGAAGTGTTCGTGGCTGTTGCGGAGTGATGGCATCTGCCAATATACTTTCATTCACCGGTTCAACCTCAAACTTTTTTTTCACGTCAACTTTTGTTCCTCCATCTGTATCCTCATCTTTGCCACTGCCAAAATGATTGTCCATAATCTCCAGCGCGTCTTGTCCATCTACAACTTTGTCTTCTGTGGTTCCATTGATGATGCTCTCGGAATCTTTAGCAGAGGAATCTGACTGAGTGTGGTGACCGCAAAGCTGAAATTAATTTATTTCACCTTTATTATTTTCAAAATCGAAATTAAATGTCAAAGGAAAAATGTAAATAACCAACATATATCCATTACTTATTCACAAGTAATAACAAACTTTTATCTTTTAGGCATGTATGAGATGAAATATCATGTCTTTCTACCAGAACACATGGCCAAAGCACCGACTTAGTTATATACTTATTTCTGTAATAACATAAAATATAATTATTTTAATACATTGCAAATATGGTTGAAGATCAAATAAATCATCAACTCTAATTTCATACCTTCTGTAGATGACTTTCTATTGTCCATATTCTAAGACTTTGATCTCTGGACCATGTTACAAGTTGGTAATCACCTCGCTCGTCTGGAATTATCAATAATGACCATCAATGCAAAATGTTTATGAGTGATGTAAATATGATATCATTTTTACTATAAAACGAGTTCATTGGTGGTAATGACAATAAATCAGAAACTTGTGACACTGGCCAGGCTGTTACAGCGAGGCTTCCTATTACACTAAAAAACTCAATTGTTAACATTGAAACACAATCTTTGAGGGGTTAGACCTTTAAATACAGCAAAGCAGCAAAATTTTTCATTGGTTTATGGTATGACATGGTATAACATGGTGATTTAGGAAAATAACTGAAATTTTCAGCAAAATTGAATATGAAAGTTCAGCAAGCTTTGCATGCCTTTAAACATCTTGCAAGATACAGTTAAATCAGAATTGAAAAGTTTATATGTTGGAAATTCCCATCTGTTCTACATTTGAGTGCTTGCTCTCATAAAATTGCAGGCACCCCCCCTCCCCCCAAACTTATGTAAAACATCTGAACAAATATATAATTGCACAAGTGCTGCCACCTTCAGTGTGTTTCCTCCACTGGAACTCCAGCACTACGTCCGTATGGCCCACAAAGGTGTGGACAGGTTGTTTCAGGTCACGGATATTCCACAGCAGAAGGCTGTTCTCTCCTCTCCTCAGCTGGGGCACCACTACTGTCACCATGCCAGTACCAAATGGCTGGAATATATAATATTAATATAAACCTATACATATGACTTAGAGACTGTTACCAGAGACTGTCGTACTAACTTTGGATCAATCTATCTCCTAGGGAATTCTTTCTGAATTGCTATGAACTTAAGTGGCTTAAATGTTTGTCATGCCTTTTATGTCTGTCATGCGGTTATGGGGTAATTAACTACCGGAGGCTGAGCGTGCACGAAAGTTAATTACCCCCTAGCAGATACGGTAGGCATGACAGCCGCATAAATTGATATCAATTAAGCATGAATCCCCATGGAGTTATGACTTTTCGGGGGCAGATCCAGAGATAATTCCTGACAGTCTTCCAAATTATCTTTATTGATCCATTCTCCATTTTTGACTGTCTTTCGACAGAAAAAAATTAGATACCCGTCAATGTAAACTTGAAAATATAAGTCTTCTGGAAGACCCAGAAGACGGCCTAAAGCCGCTTATAAAACAGGCATGAGATTTGGTTTTGATAAAAAAGTCTGAAAGATTTTTCGAAGAAAAATCTTAACGCACACGTAGTGTGCGTGGGGGGGTTGTTAAGGGGGGTGCGCCCCCCTTAAGCCTTGGAAAATTTTTTGACTTTTGCATTATGAATGGTGCAATTTCCTTGCATTTAAGATCCCCCAAAAGAACTTTTTATCAGGCAAAAATGTGTAAAAATACATGAAATTTCATACAAATTTACACAAGAACATTATTTAAATAGAATAAATAATACAATCTATCTATGGAAATTTTTTTTTACTTTTGCATTATGATTAGTGCACTTTCCTTGCATTTAAGACCCACAAAATGAACTTTCTATCAGGCAAAAATGTGTAAAAAAATGTGTAAAAATACATGAAAATTTCATACAAATTTACAACAGCATCCATGGAAACGAGGTTAAATTTCATAAACGTCAGGGTCGGAAAACCCAGATATATCGCACCTAAGCCGCCCCCGGTAGCCATATGCTGTTAGGAGACGTTATTCAAAGTAAATTTGTTCTAAGATATAATTAAGGTTCATTTTGCATGCCTGTAAACTCCTAGATCTAAGGGTTTATCTTACATAGAAGTGTGATTTAACATCGTGTAAATCATAAATCGGCATGAAATAATTGACTTTTGAAAACGTACACAACTTCTTTGCTGCACTTGAAATGACCTCGTTAGCTATAAATATGATCCTTTCACCTTGCCACGTGACATCATTTGATCCATATACATGAGTAGTTGTCACTGTTGAAGGGAAAGCACGTCTATTTATAGGAACTGAAATCAGATGACGCAATGTATTGTTGTGTTCAGAGAGCGACTTTCACTTGACCTACTTTCCAGTGAACAGTACGTAGCTGCACCGGTATTTCTTCTCATTATACTTCAATTTGAGAAAATAAAAAACTTAATTGACTTGTATAATTTCCCACCGGTACGATAGGTATTTAATAAACATACCGGGTGGAAGAATTTTGAAAAATTAATAAGCGTACTGGGTATGTTTATTACAACAGCATCCATGGAAACGAGGTCCCCTTTTAGGAGTGCGCCCGAGGGCGCATCTCTAGGAATTTTTTGGCGACATTTTCAATTTTTGGGCGACAATGTCGCAATGTCGCGCTCTGGGCAGAACCCTGCAACTCAAAACATGAAAATTTTCAAATGCAAGTTCAATGTCTTCATACGACATACACACAACCGATCTAGTAGCTTCATTTTCCAAAACGCAAAAGCGACACACGATACCACATGGAAAAAACCGCGCAGCGCTATATGAACAGGATACAGGCCGTTTTACGGTAATTGCATTCAATGACTGTATAAATGTCGTATAGATGTCGCAAAAGTTTCCCCCTTGATAACAGTGCGTCCCAGAATCGATATATATGTACGGTTGGTAACGTTTTTCGGCAAGGTCAAAATTGAAAACATGCGAGTGCCGATGAGTGAAGGGTCTCGCCGGGGAAGGGAAGGGTACCCTTACCCCCCCCCCCCCCCCTGAAATTTTCTCAACGGATTTGCAATGATATAAAAAATGACATTTTTGAAGGAAAAAGTCGGAATTCCGCCAAAAGACGGAAAAATCTCATGCCTGATAAAAAAAGAATATTTGTAAGATTCACAATTTTCACAAATTGAAAAGATCTAGGATACAAACAGGTTTTTCACTGTATCTAATTACCATAACATGTGTGACTCTAATGTTGAGAATCAATGTTGAAAGAACAAATATATAAGAATGAAAAATATATAATATTAATGAATGGATGTATGAGTGAATAAATAAATAAAAAAAAAAATGAACTCACAGCATATCTGGCCCTCCACACAGGAGCTCCAGATGCCATGACAGCCTCAGTCTTCTTGGGGTTCCTTACATCCCAGAACTGGAAGGACAAAACACTGTTTATGTCACAGTAATGAAACAAATTCTTAAGACCATAGTTTCACACAAAAATACTTTAGTCAGTGCCCTGGCTTAGTTGACTAGGATGTCCATGAGAGTGCTGTAACACTCTTCCTGATAGGATAAGATGTGTGCATGTGACTATGTAACGTTGATAACAGAGATGTTAGCCACTGGAAATGACTAATATGTGAAACTGGGGCCTGGGGTTATTCTATTTCAGCCAAATTACTGATTGATTTTTGGAAAATCGATATTGCATTAAAATTGGGAAATTAAAATTTAAATAAGGAAATTAAAATAAAACAGCTGCTATATATGTTCTTCAGTTCAATTAGAATATGTTTACTATCAAGTTGGATTGACCACATGCTGAGCACCCTCCTACCTCCCAAAGTGCAGTGCAACACAACCATGATCTGGTCTTCACTGAGACATTACATACAAACAGATGAGTGGAAATCAGATATGTACAATTCACATTATAAACCCCCCCCAGGTTGTCTCACCTTCACAGTGCTGTCCTGGCTAGAAGTGGCCAGATGATGCTCACTGCTGGGACTCCAGTCTACACCATGGATCTTCTGTAGATGTCCTGCTATATACTGAACTGGAGAACCCTTAGAGTCCTAGAGAAATAATAATAATAATAATAATGATGAATGCATAAATAAATTATTAATTACTCAAAATTATTTTCAAATATCTCATATTCAACAAGTAAAAACATTCAAATGTAATAAAAATGATAATGAAAATAAACAAGGCAGCAAAGCTGTCAAATGTACAGACAAAAAACAGGAAATAACTATGCACAAAATAGGCTACTGTCAATTCTGATGCAAAAGTACATTATGTTAAACTGCAAATTCAACATCAAATTTTAATTATGCTCAACAGGTAATACCAATGTAAGTAAAATGTGTAACAAGCATAAGGCTTCAGGCCCATGGGAGTTCAAGTTCACACTTTGAAAATGTATAACTTCCAGAAAAAGAAGCCAATTAGACTACTTTTCCAACTCAGGCTGCATTTTAGTCCTGTATTTCTTTTTTGAAAGTTTGGCAATTATAAGTAACATGGTTTTCCCATAATGGTCATCATGGCAGCAGCACCCAAAATTGTGTTTTCTTCTATTCTGATGCAATATTACATAATGGTTAACAGCCTAATGACCGTCAATTTTTAATAATAAAATATACGTATCATGGATTTTCAGAAAATGTGACTAGCATGGGTCTTCAAGCCTGTGGAACTTCAAACTCACACCTTGAAAATGCCAATATGTGAAAAATTAAATTTTCACAAAAAAACTGTTTAACTGGCAGTAAGAATTACCAAGCAGCCAAAAAGTAAAACTGCCTTCCACTTATCGTGTTTATAATGAAAGTGCGACAGCGACAGCGACGACAGGCGTAGGTGATGGCAATATGTACAGACACATCTGTACATATTTACTGTACTGTTTGAGAACAGTAAGTGACATGGTTTTTCTTAAATGGTCATCATGGGAGCAGTGCCCAAAATAGGTTTTTTTCAAATTTTGATGCAATATTACATAATGTTTAACAGCATAATGACCATCAATTTTTAATAATAAAATATTAGTATCATGGATATTCAGAAACTGTGACTAGCAAAGGTCTTCAGGCCCATGGAACTTCAAAGTCACAACTTGAAAATGCCAAAATGTAAACAAGACAGCACTGTTCTGAAATGTTTTATTCCATTTTTAACAATTTTTAACATAAAACAAAATTAACAGTTTACTGCCATTTTTATACGATCAACTAAGAAAATTGATGAGATGGGAAAAATATCAATAGAGCAGTGTTAAATGTCCAATTTCTTCCATTCTGAGATTCTGAACATAGTGAATGATTGAACCTGACAAACTGCAATGATATGAGTTTATTTCCATTTTTGAAACTTTATTACACAATACATGATAACAAGTTTACCATCATTTTTACAAAATCAACTAACAATGTTGTAAAGATGCAGGAAATGTCAAACAAACACTTTTACGTATCTTATTAATTAAATAATGAAACTGTTAACATGTCTAAGAATTGAATCTGAGGAAATGTGAAAAAACAGCATAACTTCTAAAATAATGGCCCGATTATGCTGATTTTTTTTAACTCAACCTGTGTTTTAGCAGGATTGACCACTCCTGTGAGTTTAATGACAATTGGCCTGTCTGTTTTTCTTATATTGTGTTTACAATGTTGCATATATGCTGAAAAGTGAAAAAAAGCATAACTACTTAAATAGTGGCCTGATGATGACGGTTTTCGAACTTGACCTGCGTTTTAGTAAGATCGATTACTCCTGTGAGTTTCATGACAACAGGCCAATCGGTTTTCCTTGAAATGTGTTTACAGTGTTGCATATATGCTGAAAAGTGAAAAAAACAGCATAATTTCTACAATAATGGCCCGATCATGCTGATTTTCGAACTTGACCTGCGTTTTATGAATATTCATCAGCTCTGTAAATATAAAGCCAAAAATTAAAACTGCCTTCCACTTATCATGTTTACAAGGAAAGTGCACGGCGCCGGCGACGGCAACGACGGCGACGGCGACGACAGACGCAGGTGATGGCAATATGTACAGACACATCTGTGTCTGTACATAATAATAAAATATTAGTATCATGGATATTCAGAAAATGTGACTAGAAAAGGTCTTCAGGACCATGGAACTTCAAAGTCACACCTTGAAAATGCCAATATGTGACAAATTTAATTTTCACAAAAAACTGTTTAACTGCCAGAAAGAATTACCAAACAGACTGCATTGCCTAATTAAACTGTATCTTAGTCCCATGTTTCTTTCCTGTAAGTTTGAGAACAGTAAGTGACATGGTTTTCCTTAAATGGTCATCATGGGAGCAGTGTCCAAAATAGGGGTTTCTTCAAATTTTGATGCAATATTACATAATGTTTAACAGGATAATAACCATCAATTTTTAATAATAAAATATTAGTATCATGGATATTGAGAAAATGTGACAAGCAAAGGTCTTCAGGCCCATGGAACTTCAAAGTCACACCTTGAAAATGCCAAAATGTAAACAAGACAGCACTGTCCTGAAATGTGTTTTTTTCCATTTTTAACAATTGTTTAACATATGACAAAATTAACAGTTTACTGCCATTTTTATATGATCAACTAAGAAAATTGATGACATGGGAAAAATATCAATAGAACAGTGTTTAATGTCCAATTTCCTCCATTCCGAGTTTCTGAACATAGTGAATGAATTAATCTGACAAACTGCAATGATATGAGTTTTTTTCCATTTTTGAAACTCTATTATACAATACATGATAACAAGTTTACCATCATTTTTACATAATCAACTAACAATGTTTTAAAGTTGCAGGAAATGTCAAACAAACACATTTACATATCTTATTAGTTAAATAATGAGACTGTTAACATGCCTAAGAATTGAATCTGAGGAAATGTGAAAAAACAGCATAACTTATAAAATAATGGCCCCATTATGCTGATTTTCGAACTTGACCTGCGTTTTAGTAAGATTGATTACTAATGTGAGTTTCATGACAACAGGCCTATGGGTTTTCCTTGAAATGTGTTAACAATGTTGCATATATGCTAAAAAGTGAAAAAACAGCATAACTACTAAAATAGTGGCCCGATCATGCCGATTTTCGAACTTGACCTGCGTTTTAGTAAGATTGATTACTCCTGTGAGTTTCATGACAACAGGCCTATCGGTTTTCCTTAAAATGTGTTAACAGGGTTGCATATATGCTGAAAAGTGAAAAAACAGCATAACTTCTACAATAATGGCCCGATCATGCTGATTTTCGAACTTGACCTGTGTTTTATGAATATTCATCAGCTCTGTAAATATAAAGCCAAAAAGTAAAACTGCCCTCCACTTATCGTGTTAACAAGGAAAGTGCACGGCGCCGGCATCGGCGACGGCATCGGCGACGCCATCGGCATCGGCGACGACGGCGACGACAGACGCAGGTGATGGCAATATGTACAGACACATCTGTGTCTGTACATAAAAACTTACCCTGGTATCCCAGAGTCTGATGTCTCCATCATGTGCGGTGGCCAGCAGGTGCTCATTGACTTTATTCCACTTCACCTGGTTAGCACCAGACACTGCCTGCAGGGACTTGATGGGACGTCTCTGGTCACTGAGGGGATATACAGAGTATAGAATTATATAACACCAGACACTGCCTGCAGGGACTTGATGGGACGTCTCTGGTCACTGAGGGGATATACAGAGTATAGAATTATATAACACCAGACACTGCCTGCAAGGACTTGATGGGAAGTCTCTGGTCACTGGGAGATATACAGAGTATAGAATTATATAACACCAGACACTGCCTGCAAGGACTTGATGGGAAGTCTCTGGTCACTGGGAGATATACAGAGTATAGAATTATATAACACCAGACACTGCCTGCAAGGACTTGATGGGAAGTCTCTGGTCACTGAGGGGATATACAGAGTATAGAATTATATAACACCAGACACTACCAGAGTACAGAGTACAGAAATAAACAGAGAGTACAGAATTCAGTAGAGTGTAAGAGTTGAGATAAAACTGGTTTTGTGACACTAAGCTTAATGTTTTTATCATAATTAACATACATTACCAGGTGATATCTGACAAAATAAAGGATTTTGTTAAAATGTAAGCCAAATCAAAGTGCAAGTACTGAAATTTTATCACACTTATAGAAGACTTATAAAGATAGTAAATAAAAATTTAATTTTGACCATATATGTTATAATTATAATCATAATCAGCATCTACATAAATAAGCTAATAAATGCAGGGATGAGACTGCCATTTAGTGAATAAGTTGGAAAATATGGTGTGAGGTCATGGAGGTTGCTTAGCTCAATGATATTTTTGACTCCCAAAAAGTCAGAATTCTGCTGATAGTTGGATAAACTTCATCCTTGTGAATGCTGGCCAATTATGGCCTGTCCACTTACTTGATGTCCCACAGGAAGGTGTAGGTGTCCACAGAACAGGTGGCCAGAGAGCTGGCCTCAATGGGGGACCAGTCCAAATCACTGTAGAGATAAAAATATAACATTTATTTGGTTAAATGCAATTTCTCAACAACATAACACACTGACAGGCTGCTTCACTAGACTTGAACATACTGTGATTATCTTGATAACTGGCAACTTCAGGATGTCAGCACCATTTACTGTTTGTACAAGACTCTATGATCACTATCATAAAGCTGTCCTTACTAATTCACTATATTTGTTCATGTAAGTCAAAAACTTAACCATTTATGAGAGGGTCCCTGTTGCGTCTGTTCTTTAGGACCTAAGATGTCAAACAAAGTGCCCAATAGAAAATACAAAACATTACCTGATAACTCTAGTATGCGCCTTCAGTGAACCCTGCTGTACTCCTTTACCATCTATCCAGGCTACAAGATCTACTCTTTGGTTAGTCTGGAATGATACAATAACTGATGGATAACATAGCGGTACTATCAAATACATTTACAGGGGTCGAAATGTTGCTTTCCCGCTTTCCCGAGGGAAAGCTATTGCGAGCTCGGGAAATCTATGTCATATCTTACTTTCCCGTCCGGTAAATCACTGAAAATGCCCGGGAAATGCAAAAACCTCTCGGGAAACTGCGCTTAGAGGTCGCTTTCCCGAAGAACTGTAACATGAAATTCATTTCCTGGCACTTAGTTGTGCTGATACAAGCGGTCAATTATTTAACCATTTTCCACAACGCAAGTAAGCTAGACGTAAGTACTTACTCTGAAACTAAGGACGCACTCACGTGACTAGCTAGAATTTGTTATGGGGCCTCCTTTTGAATTTCGAGAGAGTTGTCAATCAAAATCGTCTCATGGTGGTGTATCTGACTCGTTCCCTATCCCATTTACACAATGATTGACATAGAAAGGATAAAGTCTGCACAGCTAGCATGTATAACATAGAAAGGTACAAACCTACGCAGCTCACTGAAACAAATTAATGTGCGGGAACAAAGTTAAGACAGCGTCCAAGCCTACACAAATAATGGGCACTAGAGAGCGTAGTACGGGGAACGAATATCAGTCAGCCATTTATGCACGATCAGCTGATGCAAGATTCAGGTTGCGCGCGTAAGTCGGGCTCAAATCTGACGGAGTTAAATGTTCAGAAAATGAATATCTTTGAACATGAGTTCCTCGAGTGGAAAATCAAAGACGAAAGCACGGGAAAAACCAAGCAAAGTCGCTAAACAAGACACGTAAACTTCAAGACACGATAAGAAATTGAGGGTGAAGCAGGTGCACATGGCGACGATGCAGGTACAGTACGTCGTAAATAATAATAATGCCTAACATGTTTCATATCTAAATGAATTGTTAATTTAATGAACAAGACGTTTTTTTTTCCGTTAAGTAGTAAACACTAAAATTGCCCTACCTCTATCTCTTTGCTGATGACATGATGTAGTGAAAAATAAATCGGCCTTTTCACAGACCGAGTTTTTCCTACCCTTGAATTTTTCGCTCTGCTCAAGAGCACCAACTGGGCCTATTTAGTTTGCATGAAAAGTGATTGATTTGTTTTTCATTGAACTCCCACCAAACTGATGACCTTTTAAAAGATGTCATGGGTTATTCTAGCCTATATAACTAAGGACCTAATATCTTTATCCCCTTTACTTCTGAAAACGGAGTTTTTAACATCAAGATTTCACTGCACTTCTTCAACTTCCTCTTTTCTAAGTGGTGTAAAGTTGTCTACCATTAAGAAAATCCCCCAAGTTTCTAATGAAATTAATCATTGTGCACCTTAGAAATAACTAGAATGCTTATTGGATTGACCATGATTACATGATAATTGACATGTTTAGAGTCTGCCTTCAGTTCATAGTAAAGTATTCACCTTACCATTAAAGTGAACAGTTTCCAGTAGTTTCTCTGTAACTGTATATAATTGCAATAAAATCTCAATTAATCACTAACCATAAATACTTACTTTTTAGCTGCCAAAAATGGACCCATGGAGAATATAGACAGTAACGAGTATGGAGATGAGACAATTTTAAGGCTTTCAGAACATTTTAGAAGGACACTGGATAACTCTGGCTTTATAACAAACATGTGCCAGGCTGAATGGCCTCAGTTAAGAAAATCCATGCTGGAACTTCATGAAGAGCAAGAGGGCCAGGACATAGTTGCCTTTTTAAGCAGAATGCTGACTGTACTAAAAGACATTTATCCTAATATTTGTGCTCTCTTGGCCATTGTGATGGTCCTTCTAGTCAGATGCAGCATATGTAATTGGTACTTAGATTTCAGTCACATTAATGTTGACAAATATACCCAGTTGTTATAAAAACACTATATGTGGATGCCAAGTTAGTTTATTTCATAACAATAAACATTAATTTCTCAAAGATATGTTCTTTCCTTTATAATTCATCATCATATTTAAATAAACTAATTTAATATGAGGGAAATTGGTTTTCATGATTTTGTTGTCAGGGAAAGCTACTTTCTTGCAGGGAAAGTAATGTACAAAGTCACTTTCCCGGCAGGGAAAGTATGATTTTCTAAACATTTCGACCCCTGATTTATGTGCAGAGGCAAACCTCTGAATCTATTTCTGGTCAATAATGACAACATTGTAAGACTTGAACACATAAAATATTTGAGGATATATATATTACATTAATAGCAATGTCAATGATATTTATAAAGTTATTACTAATACATACTTTGGTCTTGTACTAAAATTCAAATAAACTCCAATTAAAGTCTACTATCAAGTATCTTAGACTTGAAAAAATTTATTATCAGTTCTCAGTTGGAAGTAGTTTGTGACCATGACCTATAGATGGCACCCTAACCTGTGAGAAGACAGGTTTTACTTTTTCACTGAGAATTAAGAACATGATTATCTCACATTTTTTTCTTTCTTTCCAGTGTCTTTTTAGGATACAATATTTTGTAAAATCTCTAGATAATTTCAAGATGAAGGAAGACAGCTAAGTAAGACAGAAAGTGACCTCAGTTTCCTCTTCACCACAGTGGCAGTCTACTTAGCTAATTGGTTTAAACATATTCAGGATTTGGCTACAAAATCTTAGACAAATTAAAACAGCAGATAGTTATAGTAAAGCTAGTTTTCCTACTTACTGCAGTGGCAAATTACTCAGCTGTCTGAATTGGTCTAAAATTCTTCAGGTGTATGGCTACAAAGTTTTGGAATTTAGACAGCTAATTACAGGTGACTATTTCTAGTTTCCAACTTACCGCAGTGACCAGTATCTGAGCGTGAGAGGGGTGTGGGTTCCACTGGACCGCGCTGACTTCCCACTTACTCTGCCTGTTCACCTTCTTGATGCTGTCTTTGGGTCTGTCTAAGGGGACAATGGCTAGCACACGCCGCCTGGAACCAGAACATAGGACTTAAGAGGGTGATTGTTTGGGGTGTTTTCTAGCATGTTTTGGAACATAGAAACATGAAATGAAATATTGTTTTGAAACACATGCTGTTATAAAAACAAGTGCATATAGTTTTATTCATTCCCTCATATTGGAGCTTCATTTTTCATTTTCCTCTAAAGACCAAAAAAAAAAAAAAAAATTGCACTAAAATTATTTTACTGTTATCAACCAAAATATTTGACTTTCAAGTGTTTTTAAAACTTATGACTCAAAATATGTTTACTAGTATATTGCTCAACAATTTTCCAGGAGTACATCAATTAAGACTGATAAAGGCCAAGGTTGTTATACCGATGAACATATTTTACACTTGAAAAAAGAATGTGCGCAGCATTTTTGAGTAAAATCCTCAGAGTACTTGCCCTGCCAGTACTGCATGCTCTCCAAGACAGTCCACAGCCATACAGTTGGCCTGAAAGGTAAAAATGATATCATAGAGAAATAGGAAATGAACTGGTCACAAAATTGTTATCATAAGATTTTGATATAACAGACTAAGCAGTGTCATCAAAGGTAAGAGAGCAGTCAACAGCGAAGTTGAACTTGATGAAGTCAGAAACAGGAAGGGGAGGATTGATTTTTAAAATTTGTGCTTTGAAACTGAAGAGCTTATATATTAAAAAAAACTTATCAATAGTTACCTAACGACTGAAATAAGATTTCATTACAAATATGTGATTGAGCTGCACAGTTGAATTATCTGTTGAAATTATATTTTGTTTGACTGCTAAAAGTGTCCTTGACTATGACAGCGAACTCTGCGGACTGGTCAACACAAATGACTGTGTAAGTTACGACTCAAATAACCACAAAACTTATCCAGCTAGTCAGAGTAGGGGGAGCAGGTAATGCAGCAAACGACCTAGACATTAGCTCACCTGGAGATCTCTGTACTCCGCCACAACATATTCACTACTCCAGCGAGACATATTTCCTTTACTTGCATTATCGCTCTTCTTCCAGCTGGAGTTGCCACGTACTGCTCTACGGCTGTCGCAATATGGCCTTCAACAGAACGACTCAAAACATACTCCTTTATCAGAAGTAGTATTCTATTGCATATATAAAATCAACTTAATGTTAACTAAGAAGTGTTCTGGCTTAAAACAATAGATGTAATTTGAAGATATGAGATTTCAGCTTCGTTACCACGACTGATGTCAGAAGTTAGATCTAAGGGGTGAGAAGGCGCTAGATCAACAACCAACTTCGCAGTAGAAATATTTTATGAAGGCAAGCTCTCTGGGCGCGAGTTGACAGCATAAACACGTAAGACACCTAATTTGTATGCTCACTATGATTTAGGTTAAATTGTTCATTGTTTCGGTACAAAGTAGCTTGGGTAGTTCTTCCTTGCAATATGTACAGTGTCGTGTGCAGTCAAAATGGGCGACTGCGTTTGTTTGGTTTCGAAGTCTATCGCTTTATCATTGTGTCACGCGCACGACCGATAAATTCCCTGTCCAAAAAGTACAGGAACGCACGGAACAATGGACACAAGCTTGGACGCTTCATGTATTTCATAGTGCAACATTATATTAATAGTTTAGATTTAGGCGTTTCATAACTTGCAAGTAAACAGCAATGTAGGCTTCCTTTCTTAACGGTTAACAAAAGAATTAAAGCAGTATTTAAAATATAAAAATTATTTATGCCACTACTGAATAATTTGTTTCATTTCCAGATATGTGAGGTCGAAGATTTCTTTCAATATGACACTTACTTTTTTTTATTTTTTATTTTTATTTTATTCATTTATTTATTTTATTATTATTATTATTTTTTGTGGGGGGTATACAGTAGGTTGTTTAAATTATTAACATTGTGTTATTTATTTCAGGAGTTTGAGATGGTTCTGAAGTATGCTTGTAGTATTTTCAAGTGAACCAGAAGAAGTTCAGCTTTCTTGAAGTGGGGCATGTTTCTGATAATTTTTGAACATGGTGACTTGATTGTGAAAAGATCAACTTCAACACCAGCACAATATCGGAGAGTATTGATTTACTTTTGAATCACCATGCCTCCTAGGAAAGAGCCAAGAAACAAAAGAGCTTCTGTCTTGGAGAAAAAAAGCCATACTGCACGTAAGCTTACAGCATCAGGACCGTGTGTTGATGATGCAAACAGTGACTGTGCCTCAAATATTGAAGAACATGGAACAAATGTAGAATACTCAGAAAGTGCCTCTGCCTCTCAGGGAAATGCAGAGGATGACTCCAATAATGAATTGAAAGAAGGGGGAAATACAGAAGGAAAGAATCTGCGTTCCAAAGCTACTGATACAGATACTACCAACTCCTCTTGTAAGGTGGAAAACAGGGAAATGTCCTCATCACTTGCTTTGCCTGTTGTTGCTCTGAAACCCATTAATAATGTAAGAACTAGGTCGCAGTCTTTATTATCTGGGAATGAGGGAGGGTCCAGGAGACGCAGTAGTAGGTTATCTCAGGAAAATGTGACAACTCCAAAGTCTGCCACAATCAATGAAACTGAAACCCCCACGCACATCGGACCAATAACAAGGTCACAGATTAAAAAAGTTTCTCGTCAGGTGAACTTTAACAAAGTGACTATTACAAAAAGGACTTCACAAAGAAAAAGGAAATGTTCAGAAAATAAGGTGACAGAGGTATCCACCCCCAAAAGGAAGAATGTTTGGTGTGATGAGTGCGGAAAAAGAAGAGAGAAGGTCAAAAGAAGACGTGAGCTAAGGAGGCTTATCTCTGATGAAGATAAGAGACGATCACCAAGAATTTATGCCAAAAACTTCAAATTTCCCTTTAATTTCCTCCCAGTAGAATGTCAGATGAAAATCTTCTCTCATTTAAGTATATTTGATCGAGCGAGGGCCATGGCAGTGTGCAGAGACTGGCATCAACTCATAAAGTCTCCCAGCTTGTGGGGAAGGCTGGATTTTTCCCAGTTTTATATCTGTGAACACAAACGCGACAAAGTCAGATGTAGCAGGACTTGTAGGATAGGAGACCGTTTCACAAAGTATGTCAGAGACATCTGTAATTTCGCTAAGTTTCTCAACGAGGTGAAACCTGCGATAAAACAACTGAATTTCAATTTCGACATTGCGAATGAGGACGAGCCTTGGTGTGTGGTGCTGGTGCGCCTGCTGACCGCTGCCAATTGTCGTGAACTGACCACTGTCCACCTGGACTGGACACACACGCCATCCCGCCCTCAGTTTCTGGACAAATTCTGCTGTCTCTTCAACAAGGTCAGACTGCAGGTCCACCAACACCTGTTCCGCATGCATCCTTTTGGTCATATATTCGGACTACTGACCCTCCGCGCTCAAAACTTGCGGCACTTGGACATTCCATTTGACTGGGCCCACTGGTCAGTTAGCTGCTTGGCCAGGTTGACCCAACTAGAGACACTGGCCTTACGGAAATATGTAATCTTTCGGGTGGTTGAGCAGTCCCAGCTACACACCGTATGTAGCAGTATGCCCCATCTGCAGGATCTAACCTTGGAGATTTTCATGCCAATTTTTCACTCTCGAACTGTCTACGAGATCTCTCACCCCAGGCTTCAGCGATTAGATATTGCCAATTCCCAGGGGTTCTTTCTGAAGAAAATTGATCTGCCGCAGCTGAAATACTTTGAAGTCAGTCGCAAGCACTGGGAGGGACCTCTGGTTGAAGTCAACACGTTTCCATGCCTTTATCACCTCCTGCGCGAAAGCTGCCGGGACCTGCTCTACATTAACAAGGAGAAGTTGGAGCGGAGTTGGAAAGCCTTCGTAGACTTTGATTTGGCTATGATGCTGTATGAAGTGTGCCCGTGTGGTCAACATGCAGTGGTTTGGGACCGTCCTCCCAGAGCAGCATGGCCGCTCATCCTCTGATATTAGGTACACCAACTGGATTGCACCATCTCTTGACACTTGGTTTGGACTGAAATTATGGGGTCAGGTTTGTTGCATTACTATATATGAAACTGGCCACACATAAAGTTTATGAACAGAATAACAAGTCGTAATGAAATTCTTATGGGAAATATAACTGTGGCAGCTGTAGGATCTGTTTTGAAAAAGAAGAACTTTTGCCAGAAAATTGATCATAACTTTAGGTCAAAATTTTGTTCTGCATAATGTGAACACTTATCCATTGTAGTTCACATAGGTTTAGTAAGTATTAGTCTGGAATGGTGGCCATGTCTGTCTTGTTATAAAATGGACACACTGTTTCATTTCATTGTTCTCTTGGGTCAGTTAAGACTAAAATTTTGATCTAAAACTGTAGACCAATTTTGGGGCTAAAGTTGTAATGTGACAGTGTACCTTGGTGTAGTACCTACATAGCTGAGATGTTAGATAAACTGGGCTATTATATGGTAAATGACTGACCTGAGAGATCAGGATAATTCTGTGACCATTACAGATTATTTATATTTATAGACATCAAACGAGGAATATTTAATTTTTTCACAATGTATAATTAACAGATTTTCAAGATCTATGAAAATATTCTAATTGAATTGGGTGAGCCCATTGGTGTGTATAGTTATTGAATGACCACTAAAAGTGGAGACTGTATTTTTTAAATATTATTTTTAATTGTGACAGAAGTGTACATATTTTGTGAAGACCTCATTATGGCATGGCCGTTCTGTTGAATATTAGATGTGTTAGTGTTACAAGTTGCACAAAATGCAGTTGGTATTTATAATATTTTTTGCTTATGGTATGAGATAAGTTTAAAATTATTATATTGTTAATTTTTTTGCATTTGACCAGTGTTATTTTTAAGTGACGTATTTAATACTATGACATTAATTATATCAAACTGTGGTAAAATGATCCAATTTCAGACAAAAAGAGTTTATTCAGAAGTTTGGAATATTTAACTATATATTAAAGGAATACTAGAATTTTTTTCTTTTTGTTTATTTTGTGGTTATAATTTTTGTTTATTTTGTGGTTTTGCTGTGTTTTCTATCAGCTTGTTTATCAGAATTGTGTGGAATTTGCTGTGCTGTGAATAGTTTGGAGGAGCATTTGAAGTGAAAGTTTAATTTTCTGGTCTCACTCTTGTAAAATAAATCTTAACCAAGTGCAAATTATATGCTGGAGTCGCCTTGAAAATGCACATGATACGTATATAGCGTCAGCTAAATAATTATAAATGTATGATTTTGTACCAGATCTCAATTTGGCAGTAATTATTTTTGTCCTGTCACTAAAAAATGCCTTAGAGTGAGCCAAATTTTTGTAAAATGGGTTTTGCTTTTCTGTGATTATTTAAATAACAATGTTTCTTGTCAGTTAAGGATTTATATTTACGTTAATTTATTTACTTTTTGTTACCATTTTTTGTCACGGTTTATTTATCACGTTGTCCTTCTTTAAACTTTTCAGTTTGTACTGAGGCGAAGAAATTTGTAAAATTTGAGAAACGTAATGTGCCTTTATTGCTGGTTCAAAGTAATATACGCAGAAGTGAAGATATATTTATCCACTATAAATATGTTTATATAATACAAGACTGGAAATAAGCGACTATTGGCTTAGGCCATGGGGTCCGGAGATACAGTATATTTATAAACGTGCCTCTCTGTGATGTACTGTAATTAAGAAAAATAAAACCTGGGGTTTGTTGAACAAAATGTTTGAAAGTCTTTATGATTTGTGCAGACTGCATGTGTAGAGGAAGCAACTTTGTGTGGTTGATATTTGTCATTGTCGTGGGCGGTTTTTACGAACGCTTGGTTGCACAACGCATGTCGTTGGCTAACCAAAATGCATATATAATACCTGGATATAAACCCTTTGCGCGTGACGTCACTTAGCCTATCGCCTGGCAACGGGCCCAAAAAGTTTATTTATAACATGCACTGTTGCCGAAATCAGATCAGTTAAAAGAAACCTGCATGATCTGATACCTTAGGCGTTATGTTACGCTGAGTTTATTAATAAACGTTCGTTCCCCGTACCTCACCACCGTAATGGTGAACCTCACCCTGCGGTTAAGACAATGTAAAGGTCACTGTGAACTTTCTGACTATTAACCCGTACGTACGGCAGAGGGCGCTGATGAAGGAGGAGGGGTCCTGTGTTCTCTGAAACTCGGGGGTAGAGTTCCCGCTGCAGATCACGTGTTTCTGGGTGTGAAGGGGGTTCAGGTGGTATGTTTTGTGGTGTAGTGTAGGGCTTTGGACCGCCCTTATGGCCGGAAAAATTCAAATAAAAAATTGACTTACGTTGTACATCAGCGGAGAAGCATAATTTTCGCGGTTAAATTGTCCATATTGAAAAAAAAAAGAATCCCACCCCTTTACAATTGCTGGCTACAGGCCTACGCTTCTTAAAACTATCACCTCGCTATCATTCAGGCCTACCCAACTACCAGACTCGGCACATATGGATCCTGAATTAACCGGTAAATCGGACCACACTACCCGTTTTCAAGGTGTGTGTCAGATCGCCTGTCATTGCTGGTATGTGCATAGACTAGAGTTTTAGCCCTGATGAGCAAACGAGTTGTCTAAATCTCTCTCTCTCTCTCTTACACACAAACTGACGTAGATGGGTAACCATCACATATCCCCGCACTACCCTACATTGTAAAAAAATAGCTCATCCCATAGACACCATTCCCTCCGTGTATAACAATGCTTGGGTCAAAGGCGCACTAAAATTCCGAGATGCCCATGTACATATTCCTGATCATAAGTCCCTAAATTACCAAAAATTGTATTTCCTCACTCAAATGGTCTGGGAGTAGAAAGTAAAAATTATAATGTAAAAAGAATTTGGAATCACCCACCCCCAGGGACAGGGGCGGATCCAGGATTATTTGATCGGGTGTCCGAGGACGCAAAGCCAAAGCTAAGGCTTCGTTCACATGCAATGTCTATTTTCTAAATTCTATTTTCTATTTTCGGTATGTCTTATGATCATGGTCTGTGCACTGAATATCCCGCGGCGTAATTACTGGCAGCGCGAGCCAGTTACTATAAGTTACTATAAGTAACTGGCTCGCGCTGCCAGTAATTACGCGGCGGGATATTCAGTGCACAGACCGTGATCATAAGATAGCGCGAATAGAAAATAGAATTTAGAAAATAGACATTGCATGTGAACGAAGCCTAAGGCCCCGAAAATTTTGGGTAGTTCATAGGCCGCACGGTGCCATTTGGTAGACCCTACGGTTTAGAACTATGATGCATGACCAGCTAGTCAAAATTCTAATGTCAGGAGGGGACCATTGGTTTGATTTTATTCAGAAATCGAAGAAGGGGGGCGGGGGGGTCCGGACAAACCTGACACCTCCTAAATACGCCACTGAGGAACTGCCCCAACCCCAAAGAGCTCATGCACATCCCTTATTACAAGTTTAACAATCCCCAAAGTTTGAACTTTCTCACTCTAATAGTCTAGGAAGAATTAGCAGATATTACAATGTAAAAAGTATTAAAAATGAACCACTCCTAGGGACAGCCCAACTCCATGCACTAAAATTCCAAAGTGCCCAAGCACATCCCTGATGATAAGTATAGCAATCACCGAAATGACCGCTTCCAAACTAGTGTAGGAGGAAATAGCGGAAATCACTGATACACAGACGCACGGTCTTACGGACTCGCGGACGGGTGGGATAAAATGATTCCCAACTATTGTACCAAAAGTACGGAAATCATAATGAATCTGTAATTGCTAAGAGAACTACAAGGTGTTATATGGCGGATGTAATGGCAATACCAATCTGTCAGACACTTTAGTAAGCTAATTAAAAATATAAATATATAATGAGAGGTATACGTGAACCTCACGCACATTTAAATATAGATATGCAATATTAGCCTGAACCCTAACAAATTTTGAAGCTTCCGTCTTGCCCGCCTACAAATTTGAGAGCTCGACTATTAATAAACTGTTCCTCTTATTTTTGGCAATTTCAACGCCCAGGCAACTCCGGTTTATTGATTTCCTGAATTTGGAGCCAATCTACAATTGTCTCGTACATACTAATCTGCTGCGCTTTGGCGTCCGCGTCTAAATATAACTCCCCGCGACCGCAGTGCTGCTATTTTTTACTTTGGTTTCTCCTCTCTACGTCACCGCATTAAACGAGGCAGCGTCTGAGATCGGGTATTGCATGCGGATTACAAGTGTGGTCGAACCGCATTAACCGACAGACGCGGGTGCATTCTGACGGTTTTGTGAGGTAAAAAGAAGAACAAAAGTGAAAAAAAAAAATGTTTACATTAAATCCCCCCCCCCCAGGGTATCTTGTTAATTTTCATTTTAATGATATAGAGATTAAGACAATGGAAACTGATTCTTATTGTGCTGAATCTTATGTTGAAACGGAGATCGCGACGTTTCGATCTTATCACGAGTTCTTCAGGTGAACTGATTTCGATTTGTCACCGGTGCCACGTTTTAACGTAAGATCCTGATCAGAATCAGATTTCATTATCTTAGTGTGAAATAACTGGGTGATTCAAATCGTTCACTTTGACATAAGTTGAAATCTGTTAATTCTTTTCTGGTCAAATAAGAAATGGGCCAATAAGAAAGAGAGCAATGTGGTCTGCAATTTCTAAATGTATATCCTATTTCAAAGGGAACCAAAACGATATGGAATATCTTAGAGTTCCAGAAGCTATGTGTCTCTGCTCATTGAAGTCGTATCATTGAAGGAGATAATCTTCACTGGCCTTGACATGGCCTAGACATGACCTTTGACATGGCCAGTTAAGAAAGCTATATGACCTTGACAAGACCCTTTTCAAAGCAAGAGTAGCATAATTTCTGAAAATCTGATTCCAGTCACATTAAATATACAAAACTCGTTAAAGGTAAAGCGCAAGCTCATCTTCCACATAGCCCTCTGATACCAGCTGTTAGCACTACTGGATTTGTTCTTTACTACAACTTCTGTATGCTGAGTGTTTAGCAAGGAGACAGCAGGTACCTTTTTAATGATGGTCTTTGGTATGACCCGACCGGGGATTGATCCACGGCCCACTGCAACGAGGGTAAGCACTCACTCTAGGATTTTCAGTCGTCTACCTCTCTTCCCTAACGAGCCGGTGAGGAAAATGGGCTAAATGGGGAATTTAAAGTGACTCGGTGTGATGTAATGAACATGGCGATGTCATGCGATAAGTGAAGGAAAAGGCGCAGATTTCAGTCTTCCTGTCTATTATTAGAAAAACTAAAGGTTACAATATTAGCATGGTTTCGATTACCTTTGTCTTGAAACTAGTTCACTTTGTAATAGATTTCGTGTACCTTTTATGGCAGTGTTAACGTTAATAGAAAGTGCTACATGTAGCAGATACCGTTTGTGTTCAGAAACCGAGTTTCAGTCAGAAAAGAATTTCATCAGCTGTATTATATGTAATAAAAATAAAGTATTAATTTTTCTTCAGTCAACAGCTAAAATTGAAATTCTTTATTTCCAATATTTCGATGTCTGTCTAGAGCATCATCATAAAGGTATGAGGCTCTACAGGTGAATAGAGTTCAAACTTTTGAACGTCTGCTATTGAAAATATACAGCTTTAAGGGTTGATTTAAAGAACACTTTAGCCTAGCGCTCAGATGGCTAAATTGTATGCTTATTTTAAGGGAGAAATGCCTCAGTGTGAATCTGTATCACACATACACACACACACACACACACACACACACATAACAGAAACTTGATTGTTTGTTGAATCCGAAGGTGACTATGAGGAAGCCGTATACATGTGATCTGGCGGTTAAAGAGTACGACACGTGCAAGTTTGACCACCAGCGTTGCACATACCTTAATGCTGCATCAAGCATTTTAGTGAAAATAGGTTATTGGTCTAAATGATTAAATTACAAGCAGGTAGGCAATGTTTTTTTTTTTTTTTTTTTTTTTTTTGGGGGGGGGGGGGGGAGGGGGCGGTTAGATAGGGGGGTCGAGAGAACCAAAACTGATAAAATTTCTGTGCCACTTCTCAAGTGAGGTCAACTAACGGGTTGCGACCTGTTAGGATTCCTTAATAATTAGAACCTGCAGCATGTGCTTACGTATTTATAAATCTATACAACAGCTTCTAGTTACATCAGAAACTTGATTATGGAATCCGTATACGGTTATGTAGAAGCCATATATTGTGTGTCATATATGTGGAGGTTTGGTGTGTGTGTGTGTGTGTGTGTGTGTGAGGGGGAGGTGGCGAAAGGAAAACCCACTTTACTGTCTGCTCTGAATCATCTTTTGATCCAGGTTCATTGCCATTCCTCCAGCTATGTCAACTGACGGGTTTAGATGTCGCCATTTTAGAACCGGTAACATAGGACATTGAGGGTCATAGTATCAGTACAAAGAAAAAGAAAATGAATAAATAAAACATAAAATGAAAAATAACGTGATGTTAAGTAATATGCGCTCGAAACAGATTAACATGTAGAAAATGGAAGAATTAAAGGCAGCTATATGGAGAAGAGAGGAGGGTATTTACCTAAATTAAAAGTGCCTGTAAAATGAGATTTGCGGTTTACCGCCATTATGTCAATTCAACATGCTCACTTTTAACATTTCAGATTCATTACTAGTGAAATAACCCAGGAAAGTTGGGCCTACACAGCCACATCAGGCGAACGTTGGGTAATTTCCAAAGTGATCTGTAATCTCGCATTTGACAGAGGACAGCTTCGAAATCAAAATCAGACAAAAACGCGATTAAAAGTCCTCTTAATTGTGCATTTTGTGTATCTTTCATTGGAGAAAAAACGGACGTTGCTGTGACTAAATTATAAATCCAATTTTTGTTTTTGCATTTAGCCAAAAGATCTGTTATTTCTTTAAATGTCTAACGCTTAGCGTAATTTATATACATGTAGCTTAAATTTGATAATTAATTTCGGTCTCTTAATATGCCGATAACAAGCGAATAATCCGTTCATAATAATAATAATAATGACAAATCTGAAAAGTCATTGTCGGAAAGCTAAACTTCAGTAAAGTCAGCGTGGGGAGTTAACCGTTAATTTTACAAACAAAACTATAGAGGGCGCTAGTGACCTACATGTGGGATACAGATTCACTCATAATCATTATATCTCGTCACTACAAGCTTTCTTCACTGTCTGCAGCGCTTTTATAAAGACGTCACATATGACACGTGCACGGGGCATTTAATTAAGGAATTCAAAGAGACGACTGAAATAAAGTCTATCATGTTGAGAAAAAGTAATTTTTTGAAAGCTTACTTGTGAAGGCTTTTATCCCGACTATCGGGACTCCCAAACCCTAGGATGTCAGGCGCTAGTCTTTGTATAGTGACCAGTGAGCCCTGCTCCCTATAACACTGTCCCAGTTGTGAGACAGGTGGTACCCCCTCTCCCAAACCCTAGGATGTCAGGCGCTAGTCTTTGTATAGTGACCAGTGAGCCCTGCTCCCTATAACACTGTCCCAGTTGTGAGACAGGTGGTACCCCCTCTCCCAAACCCTAGGATGTCAGGCGCTAGTCTTTTTATAGTGACCAGTGAGCCCTGCTCCCTATAACACTGTCCCAGTTGTGAGACAGGTGGTACCCCCTCTCCCAAACCCTAGGATGTCAGGCGCTAGTCTTTTTATAGTGACCAGTGAGCCCTGCTCCCTATAACACTGTCCCAGTTGTGAGACAGGTGGTACCCCCTCTCCCAAACCCTAGGATGTCAGGCTCTAGTCTTTGTATAGTGACCAGTGAGCCCTGCTCCCTATAACACTGTCCCAGTTGTGAGACAGGCTGTACCCCCTCTCCCAAACCCTAGGATGTCAGGCGCTAGTCTTTTTATAGTGACCAGTGAGCCCTGCTCCCTATAACACTGTCCCAGTTGTGAGACAGGTGGTACCCCCTGTCCCAAACCCTAGGATGTCAGGCTCTAGCCTTTTTATAGTGACCAGTCTAGTGAAGCCTGTTCACTATATAACACTGCCCCAGATGTATCCAGAAGCAAATATCCACATCAGAAGTTTTCTTTAATTATAGTTTTTAAATGTCTGAATTGGAAAACGCGTTCAATACTGGAGGGGGTTTCTTTTATTTGTTAATAGGTGTGTCGGACTGTAACGGCATCGGTGACGTCACCAATAGACGGAGGTAAATAGACTGATATACAGTATATATACACTAACGTGACTTCAAGTGACTGGATATAAAAAACACTGACACCGTAAAATTGTGAATAGAGTAGAAAACAACACACATACTAAAATGCTATCATAGAATTTATTTCAAAGTCAGGATGAAGAGCCACAACACTGAACGGTAACATATCTGCTGTGCTGAAATAGTCGAGCACGAGAATCTCGTACTCTACGAGATCTTTTCCCAATCCCAAGTGAATCACATGTGGCGTGGAGATTTAACCGTTCAATTGCCATTGCCTCCTCAACGTTTCCTTGGTGTCGGCACACAAATGTATGTCCCGCCCCAACAACTCATCTTGATTTTGGAAAAAGACCAAAAAACTACGAATAACTGATATGCAATATACAACTAGACACTTTGAATTGAATAGACTACATACAATGGTAAAGACTAGACGTCCTGAAAATGTTCATTTTAATACAACTTGTACATATATATCATATATATATTTATATATTGACTCATAGCATAGTTATTGACCATGCCCTTACTCACAGCTTGCACTGAAAGGAAAATAAATAAACTCTTTGCAAGAATTTTGGGATTGCATTTTGATTGTCACAAGGGTGGACAGAATAAAGGTGGGTGACGCTAACGTGAAATCCTTGGGGGCAAAATGACGTCATTTTAGATAGATGACACGAAAACAGGATCATCCATAAGATGTGGCGTTAAATTGATCCGTTTACCGACCCCCCCCCCCCCCACCTCACTTCTAAACGGCTGCAATCATAATGACAATCAGGACACAAAACCAACTTCAAGGAAAGAGGAATTGCAGAAGCCTCCAATGAAGACAAAATTAGCATCACATTCACTGACTTAATTAAATACAATAGCCGCCTCTTTAATGTTGATGGGTTGTTGTTTGTGTTACATTAAAGATGTTCCCGTCACTTAGGGCGTTCTCACCCGTTAAGTGCCACTTAAAGCATGAAATTGGGTAGGAACAACCTACAACATATCAAAGACGTCATGAAAACAAATTAGAAACAATTGGATGCCACATAGTGCCCTGCTGGCCGCTAGATGGGTGGTCAAATTCTGACCAGTGCCTGTTATACCATGGGCAAGATAAAATGCTGCTTGTAACAAACGCTACAAGGTTACTAGTAGTTACATGGTCTCTTTACACAGCGATAAATTGCTCCCCTTTGAATTTTCTAACCCTGTATACGAATTAAATTGCAACGAGGTCACCATTTGCAAGTGACGCGTAACTAAGCAACATAATCACAAACTCTCAGCTACTTTAAACACTAGTTACCATGAGAAATACTCTTTGAAAAATAAAGTAATGAAAACCATCATCAAACATGCCAAGAACAGCTCATTAATTGTCATGATGACCGAACAGGAGCAAAATCACCCGATTTTCTCTCTGTTCTCGATTACTTGAAACGGTAGTAACCAAAATACAAATGAGGAAAGTCTATCGCTATATTGTAAGTTATCTAAATATCCATTCGAAACATGAAACATTATCATTCTGTGGTTTTATATAGATATACTTATATACTCAAAGCTACTGCATCATAGAAGAGATTCTCACCGCATACGGTGTGTGCGATTGAGTGGAACACTTTGAAACAGAACAAGTCACACTTAACTAACGGCGTCTGCCAACATTTTCTCTAGCGTAACACGCGTACGGGCCCAAAGTTTTTCACAATTTCGACATATTTGTGATGATCTTCCCTGTATCGTATTTTGTTTTTATATAGAAGGCTAATATGTTACGACTGTCCCATGACATGGCTGTCGATATGTCACATAACATTGGCTGTCAATACGACAGCAATCACCAAACCACTATTGCACATGTGCCTGGATGCCTTACGAATATACTGAGTACAAACTGGGATATGTTTCCATTCCATACTTATGCCTGGTTATATGTGCATTAGCATACACAAATAAGAAACACCCACATTGTCATATGTATAAACTGTATGTCCCACAAGGCCCCTGAATTTGACAACTGTCACCAGCAAAAATTGAAGCCACAAGTTCCCCTGCTCGTTTATCTCACCAATACTGTGCTCGGCTCCAGAGCGTTGGCAAGGCCTAGGGAAAAGGTTCTGGGTTACAAACGATATTAAGTAGAATTTGTCAATTGTCAAATCAAAATAACCGGAATTACTGCTCAGTGTTTTTTTTCTTCAGAACAGAATGTACGTGTACTAATGACGTGTGGGCGTGTGTGAGTTAGTGCATGGTTTGGGAACTGTAAGAATGTGACCGAGTATTGTTGTTACTTTGGGATAACTGAGGTCTGCTGTTACTCCAACTTTGATTTTTGCCACGCATCCTTACTTGTCTCGACTTCCCTCTTTGATTGAACACGGGTATTTTTTCTGTTTAGTATGGAAGAATATCTTTGCACTGTTTTAGTCAACACTCTTTTCAATTCCCTCACATTCACGGTTTGATTCGCTGAGCCGTAAAATTTACATTTACAAAAACGGGAAAATTAACGCCACTTTTTTTGGCTTTTGACAGATATTGGCTTTTTCCCACGACCTAACATGGAACCATACGGGCCGTCCGTCACCTACGTGTTTTTTTTTTACTGAAAAAACACAGTTCTTGGCAGTCTCTACATGTAACATAGTACACAAGTAAGGAACAACCTGTCTCCGTCTACAGCTACGGTGACATATCAAACAAGTTCAAGCAATTACACTCTTCCAAAGTAAGCGATTTCTTAAAGAACCCTGATAATGATTCATTATCAACAGATTTCAGTAACAAAAAGAATTACAGTCATATCTACTACATCATATCATAAACGGATACGCAAAAACGTTAACGTGATAATCCCATCGAAAGAGTTGCTCCTTTTCTGCTTCACTACTAAGACAACTCCTTTTCTGGACAAGAATGTTCTTCTTACGACCAAAGTCCGTAGGGTATCACCCAGTCACAAGGCCCTTTTCAGTTCACTCGATAGAGGGCTTGCAGTCAAGACGTTCCTTATTCCAACGTCCACTCTATGATCTAAGATTCGCCCAATTATATCCTGCGTCAATGCGGCAAACGGCCCACAAATTACGAAGACATTGATATGACCAGGCGTGTCTTGTTCTTATCCAAAGGAACGACGATGTTCGCGGATATATTCAGATATCATCGTGTCATATTGAAGTTAAAAACCACCGCCGCAGTCTTCCATATATCTTATGGAGTGAAACATCGTCGCAGTATACCTTGCATGTACGCACATTGTCGTCCGACGTCACCCCTAGTTTATTCAGTCGCCAGAGGGCGTTGATAAGGCGCAAAACATCAAGACCTCCTGGCACGGAATCATCAATGACAAAGTATTATGTGGATTAATTTGCTGAACGCAAACTAATGATAAAAATAAATATCTAAACCATGGCCATTACTGAAGCGTTTACCAAGAGCTGTACATAGGCTATAATCCTTGTGATGAATGTTTTTAGCAAGTTCGATCCCTCTGAATTGCAAGAAAGGAAGCTATATCATAGTTGAACGTACAATGCCACATGAACGTATTCAAATGACGTGCAGTTTCACATAACAGTGCAAGGCGGACTTGCTATTAAACAGACTATGTATTTATATACGAGACCCTCTTTGGTGGTGGCGCCATCTTTGGTGATGTCGCCTCACAGAGTGCTCCTGAAACTTGTCACAACATCAATACAGTCAAGGTGAATCGTGCAAAGACTTTTTATAAACCCTGCAACAGTATCCTGGTCTTATTGTAAACTGCTTATAGCATACACAAAACCTTTTGTTAATTTTTGTAGAACTGTTTTCTGGTTTATATATTCCTTGATTCCGCAAATTGAGCTTCTAGAATATTAGAACATTTTCCTGATTAGTTCGCTTTGAGTGACAGCTTGCTTGTAGACATGTTTCAATGCATGTGTTGTCTGTACGTGTTTGCGTGCGCGTGTGTGCGTGTATGCATGAGTGTTGGAGAATGCCTTGCCTTTCAGGATTACCGGCGAAAAGACCAGTGTTGAAGCAAAAACCACGGTATAGTGACACCAACCACTGCCCTTCATGGACTTTGCAGTACTAAACAATTCTTTACAATCCACATGCTTCCAGATTTTTTGCTATAATAACATCCGTAACTGCATCAAAAACAAATTGGATGTTGGTCGTGTCGGTAGCACAGGTTTGATGACAATAGATTTCCTTGTAACTGGTGCTTTTATTCTTTGCTTCAAATTGAGCTTGAATGTACGCTGCTGCATCCTCGTAACTCTGTATACCTGGAATTTGTAAAAAAGGCAGTTACATGTACATGTCAGAGTCTGTGACGCCTCACACACTGGTTTTGTTGCTGATGCACAGTTCTGAAAACTTGAACAACATCAATACAATCCGCATCCACGTAGATTGTTTGCAATAATTACATCCGTAACTGCATCAAAAACAAATTGGATGTTGGTCGTGTCGGTAGCACAGGTTTGATGACAATAGATTTCCTTTGTGGTGCTTTTGTTCTTTGCTTCAAATTGAGCTTGAATGTACGCTGCTGCATCCTCGTACGTTTGTTTACCTGAAAAAGAGAAGAACGCCATTTACACATTGAACACGCAGAATACAGGTGCAAGGAGTTCATGCGATAGAAGCAAAAATGACCTACCGACAAACTTCACCAATTATTCACTCTACAGAAAGCGACAGGGAAAGTTTACAGAGAACCAGCTAAGCGACAAACTTTTGCATCACCCATCTACTGCACGCGGTGTATGTGTTTACGTGTGTGTGCGTGTGGGCGCCCGTGCGCGCATGGTGTACATGCCTATGTTCATGTATCTTGACAAGTTTAAATGACAATCCTACTTTTTCATATACTGTATAATACTGTATTGTATACTTGTTTAACAACTACAAAGCCAAATGTTACCTTGCGTATTGTCTGTAATGAGATGAAAGAAAACGACAATAGATTTTAAGAATTTTTCATAAATTTTCAATGCAGTTAATCAAATAACATCCGTCTTCTAAAATCAAAATCGCAATGGTGCTTTCTTCTGGTTTGCTTTTTATACAGAATGTGCCCAAAATGAAAGTGACACTGGCCATGCGTATCACTGCTAATTCTAACGGATGATAAAAACAGTGTAGATATAATTTATAAACAAACTTCTAAGGTAGAAGACGGTTTTTTGAAACAAAATTATTGCCAAAATAAAAATGAATATCAGAATGTCGTGCGACGCATTTGATGCAAGGAGTGTTCTCTCGTGTTTGGCGTATTTAAAGTAACTTGGTTGCGTTTCACGGCAGTGTCAGACGTCTAGCAAGCAAGGCGGAAGGGAAAAGATAAAATATTGGGAGCAAGAAATAAACATCGTCAAGCACTGTCACACCGTGATGACTTTTTTTCATATTTTATGGCGTACGATGAGTACGTTATGGATAAACGTTGCACTTAGTGGTATGTACAGCGAGCAAACATAAGCACAGTGCAGTACGCCAAGGTCAAAAGGAAATTTTGCAATAAATCTTGGATGATATGCTCGCGTCAAGGTATGACAGCCCTCAATAGCTGAAGCCAAAGGGTGTAAAAACAAAACAAAACAAACAAACAAAACAAACATAAAAAACATGCCAAGTCCTTCTGAGCATAATATTTCCAAAGCATCACAAAGGAAAATGTGAAATGTTTCAGATCTTATAAAACAATTTCAAAATTAAAAAAAAAACATTTATTATTCACAAGAATCTGTACATAATTCACTATTTATATTGTTTACATGCGTCTGTGCGCGCGCGTGTGAGACAGTCACAATGATGAGAATGGCCAATAATATTGGAAGCATTTTGTGAATAACTTGGTCTCTATGAAGGAAGAATGCCCCTGGCACACTGGGAGATCGCCTGGAGAGCGGATTCTGGTCCATTCCCACAATGGCGAGAGTGGGTCAAAAGTCCGTCTCCAAGCGGTTACAAGCCCTGTGTAACAGGAAACTAGGGAACAACCGAAACCAGGCCCGTAGCCAGGGGGGTTCGGGGGGTTCGAAAGAACCCCCCTTTTTGCTGGAAAAAGGTCCAATCTGGGTAAAATTTGACCTAGGTACATGGGGATTATATGGTAAAAGGTCAACTTTTTCAGAAAAAGACCCCCCCTTTGAAATTGCTGGCTACGGGCCTGCGAAACCATGATAAATTCGACTATATCGTTAGCATTTGAAACATTTTAAAAGGAAACATAACATATTAAAACTGAAACATAACCTAAAACGAGCAGAACTAAAATAAATGTGCTTTTAACTTAAATATATTTTGTACTAATATATGTAAAATATAAATTTGAAGATGTCTGATTAAACAAGGAACACCGAATGTAAATCTTATAAATACGTGGTAAATTTTTTACATGTACAATATAAGTTTAATATGAAAATACAGTATGCTCCATAAAGTCAGTAACGTGTACGAGCTCTCAGTTCTATTCACTCCTTTAAGTATGTTAGGATATAGACGCTAGATTATATTTCATTCCGTACCGAATTCAGAGAAATCTCAAGCCCGAAAAAACTGAAGGCTTTTGTACATTAGATATATACCTAACAGTCAGAAGATTCGTTTTGAAACTAAAAAATGTTAACAAAAAGAAAACAAAAGAATGATAACTTACCTGTGTACTCTGGAAAACATATTGTGAGTGGTGATTTCTTAATTTTATCTTCAAACAAATCTTTTTTGTTGAGGAAGAGGATGATCGACGTGTCCGTGAACCATTTATTGTTACAAATGGAATCAAACAGTTTCAAACTTTCCTGCATACGATTCTGGAAAAAGATAATGGGAAAATATCAGGCTCATATCAGACGACGAAATGATCAATATTACTCTGTTGTACAGATAGTTTTTATCCAATTGCAGAAGCATGTTTAATTATTTTATTAAAATACACCATTTCGAACATTTTTACATTATTTAATAACTTTTAACCTGATTAGTCATTCTATCGACAGACTACAAAAAACTGGTTCTGTACAAATAGTATAACAAATTATCATTCTAAAAGAAATTTTTAGTTCGGGTTCTTACTGTAGTTTCGTCCTCGTGGAGTACTTGATCGTATTCACTCATAGCTACACAGAAGATAATAGCCGTAACATCTTCAAAACAATGTATCCACTTTTTGCGTTCGGATCTTTGTCCGCCGACATCAAACAATCTGAAATATGAAGTTTTTCAAGGCATTTTTCATAGGTAACGAAGTAATTCATGGAGGGTACGGGATCGGTGGGTTGGGGGGGGGGGGGGGTCAGCCGAACATGTGCCCCTTTCTCAGTTTCTCTCCTCTCCTCTCAACGCAGTATAACCAGCAGTAGTGATGCCGTGGCGTTACCTTTTAGACGCCATTCGGCAAAAGAGGTTTATGCGGTGCTGGGAACTCTTACTTTACGTCTACTTCGGGGGTGGGGGTGGGGTGGGGGGGGGGGGGGGTGAGGTTGGCGCCTCAAGTAACTAGTGTTTGGTACATGTCAACAGACCACTGCTATCAATATGGGATTTGCAAAAAGTAGGGCTAAGAACGAGTGCAATTACTGGATGTGCAGGTAATGATGTATCAGGTATTAAGATCAACCGTGTATTTGTTGACAATTCTTTCAGCTTAAATAGCGTGGGGATAGCAAATGGTTCTACCACACGCGATGTTTACTGCCAAGTCCAGTCGTTGCCCTCGGATAATATGATAATCCTAGTTACTTATACTACACCCTGACAATTCAGATTTTACTGAAAATCAATCGCCATGATGGTAGTGGTGGTTTGTCCTCACTTATCTCGGAAACTCAGGGTTTTGGGCGATCAACACGTTAAAGAAATCTCGACTGCTGGTAATGCATACAATAACAGACCTCTATTCAAGAAAACAACACGTGCTTTCGTGCTGTTATTGAGGTTTGTGATGTTAAGTTTCGAATAATGAGCACTGATTCCCAATTACGAATTTGGAAATGAGAAAATAACAACAACGTGTACCTTATCAAATTAATGAAGACATTAAAAACAGCGCACTGACATGTATCTTATATGTTTACAAATTGATTGGATACTACTTGTAGAAGTGCTGAATAGTGTACTCACTTGAAATTTAAATTCTTAAAAGAGAAGTGTACTTCTACGATACCAGTTGTCTTAACTCTTGTCCTAAGTATGTCTTGCTCGGTTGGCATGTAATTTTTCTGTCCTAAACGATCTAAATCATCTAAAAAGCTGAAATAGAGACGTTATATTGCTCATGCAGAGCAGTTTGACATTTACAAGCATAATCATACACGCACGCCCAACTAGAAAATAACACATAAAATGATGGATTGAGAGATACTTCATATACCTAATTTAGTTAAAATATTAACTTTGCATTAATTTGTTCTAACTTTCCAGGACTTATTTGATGAAAATAACACTCATCTTAAAAAAGTTTCTATGAAATAAATAACAAACCTTTATCCTCCTTAATCTCTTAATCTCAAGGTCTTATTCACCATTAAGCAAAAATACCAGATTCAACTCCGGTTATAGTTATATACAGCACTGGAGTCAGTACTTACTATTTTGCTGAATCATTTAGCTGATATTCATTAGATCTACCAAAACATTCTTGTACGCCGCTGTCGGACCATAGCCTCTTCATAGCCCCCAGTAAGTCCTCGGAAAAAGGCTCTGTATCTTCCATTCTGGCAATTACGTCCAATACCATTTTTGCATCAGACTGAAATTAGAAAAGCATTTCTCAATATCCATCTGACTGAAATTATATTAGTGCATATCAGTAAGTAATAATATGTATTCATGTTTCAGTTTCAAGTTGTATCAATATGTGACATCGACAGTATGTTTCAATACGTATCGATTTGTATCAATATGTGACAAAGTAAACCTATAATCATTCACAAATACTAATCACTGTGACACATTGTACACATTATACACATATGTATCAACTTGATTCAATATACAAATGCCTACTAAGGAACATATCATATCAATTGCTGAGTCTTAACGTCAAAATTATGAATACATGCATATTAATATCTAACAATACAAATGCTATATTCATCAATATTAAGCTGCTTTGCGTTGAGATTAATTTTTATATACACATGTACTGTTCATCTATTTTTTCTTGTGGCTTACAGATATATCGTTTGATTAAATAAAGGAATGTTTTACAGTTGCTAGAAATGTCGAAAGGAAATGCCTCCTCAAATTTCGAATTCAGTTTTGATGTCATGCAATGTAGACGTTATGCAATGGGAAAGAAACATATACTTTGCACACAGTATAGAGGTAACATTTTAATGACTGTATGCGGCTAGTGCTTAAATTATAACTTAAGTTATTAAAATTTAAATAACATTAGAACAGTGTTATCATGACCTGGCTTCAGTTGCTTTTATAACCTAAGAAAATGCATCAGTAAATTGAATTGTACCTGTCGATTTTGTTGGCCAAGAATAAAAGAACATTTCTCAAGTTCACAGACAGTTAAAACTCATAAAAAGAAGAAACTGACTTTAGGCGTTTTTGTGACCTATATTTAACAAGAGATTTTCAGGTAAATACATCAAAAGGTAAAACAAGACAAATATTTGGAATTTTGACAAAATTTACCGAGCAACCTGGCGTTTTGCCTTCGTGAGAATATTAAGCAAGTTCTGCCATAATAAATTATCAAAAGGATCCATAGAATTTATGGTTAACTGCCATAGTGTATATGCACTTTCCCATTTCCGACACGCCGAATTCCTTTACAGAAAAGCCAGAGGGACGCCACAAAAAATGACGAGAAGCGTGCGAGATGAATGTTATGGTAATGACAGTTGCTATATTTAACTGTGAGGGCAGTGAAATATGGCGTGGGGTCGACAAATAAAAAGAATCACGCTTCTTGGCTCTAACATTTGGTGGAACCTTTTTTGAACATTAAGAGACTAACTTCTGGTTTACCAGAGTATCTGTTTATTTTGAAGCTACCAGTGAATTCAACTGATATGATAAACATATTTGAATACACACCTCTATATCTACCTCATTAGTATAGTAAGGTTATTTTGTTAAATTAAAGCATTTATCTGATACATATGATAGTTACTGATTTACTGTGCGTTTTACCCGAACTTCTCAGTAACATATTTCGTTTGGTTTCACAAAGCTACAATATATCAAGAATCCAGTAGATATTTCGGTATGCATCCTCCAAAAAGGGGGTTATTGATAGCAAAGAACGAGTACAGATCGCTTCACCTTCCTGTTATATCATGTAAATTCGTGTTCTGAGGTAAATATAACCCTCTTCTGGTCCAAGTCACGTCTCAGTGGTACCTGACGGACGCCCCATCCAGCATTCAACTTCTGAGTTGATATGTGTGCCGACATTTTCAATTATTTCCCATAAATCAAGAGGCAAGAGTGGAGTGGAAGAGGTCGGAGTGCTGTAAGAGTGACTGATTTGCTGTGGTGTCGGAACCAACAACTCCTGCTATACCCTTCCTATTAATACAATAATGGCGTCAATAAAGAACCGAAGGTACAATGTACTCTTACCCACTATTTTGGAGGGCACTTCTCCTTTCCCCCAAAACGCTAAAACAAGTACGTGTCAAAAACATGTAATTTTCCCTGTGCCGTACATATTACAGTAAAATGTTGCTCATCTCCAATAACGTGCGAATAGAGGCGAGTGTTTTTTTTTTTTATATTTATTTATTTGCATTTTATTTTGTGCACCAGGCCCCCTCCCCTCTCAACACCTTTGGTAGAGCCCTGGACACCCACGTGGCCACCAGCGACCACACCTACATTGTGTAAACCGCACTAGGAGAGTGGGACATTCTGAAATCGTTGTTTTCCTCCAGGTGACTTATTAGTCATAATCAGCCATGTTTCTGTACGGCTACATTTAGGAATGGGTCTAATTCTTTCTGTGTTAGACAACCGTTTATGTAGTTATTCATGCAGAACGGTATATCTTGTGTGAACGCAGACTTTATCAGCCATAGTCACTTCAAAACATATTTCACTGAATAATTTATTTGCCACTATATTCCATTAGGTGCATATGTTCGCCTGAAGGGCACTGTCGATGTTATTGGATCGGTTTGAAATGTACCTAAAACTGAACAGATAGGGGAAGAACCACGTGGGATAATTAGACTGAGTGCAACATCATTTAAGGAACGTCTTTTTTTAATTGAAATGTTGGGTCCCTCTTCCCACAGCCACAACCTCCGCCATTTTGAATATGCCAAATCGATACAAAAGCTTTCTGTAGTGATATATCATTACCGAAAAACAGTATAATGAAAAAAAAATGCATTGCCTCCTTTTCACGCCCCATTTAAGTCAAGGTGAACGGAGTCTCGATTTTAGCTCAATGACAACCTGCTATCATCAAGATAAGCTCAAAAGGGGGCCATTACAGAATAAAGTTTAAGTTTGCGTAGGCCTATCCACTGAGTAATATATATTTCAAGGTTCTTTTTTGTTATTTTAAAAAATAATTCGTGTCCTTTAGTATTAAACATTGTGTTTAAAACAGTCAAACTTTGACAAAGAGAGACGAGTCTTCAGAAATAATGTACTCTATGTAGGTGAGGAGTATAGCCAGAGAGTGACGGCAAAAATGACCAAAGGCCATTTTTATTTCAAGAATGACAATAGCTCTCTTAAGGAATCCAGCTACCATTATAGTATAGTTTACTAAATAAATACTGTTAAGGGTTAATTGTTCTTTTACAAACTCTTATGTTCAAAAGAAAATGTTCGATATATACAATTATATAGGCCCCCTTATTCAAAACTACCTTCCTTGCCAAATTCTCCCAACATATCTAATATAGATTACATAACACGTTATTAATAAAATAACCTAACAAAAGAACCAATTTTAAATCCCTTGCTAATGGCTTATAGTGTATTTAAAAGATGATGAGTTACCGTGTATCGTTACTCTATCGTGCATGGACATTACAGCAAAAATGTTTTTTGTATGTGAATGATTTAGTCATGACAAGAATGGCGATTTTCCATAACACCCATTAAAGCATCTAAAACCCAATTATGCATCCTAGCCATTAACGATTCAGCTTTTTTCATTGCATGAAGATTTCCCATTTCATTTGTCCCAGTTGATTTCTGAGAGATATAAATAAAACACACGATTTACAAAAAAGCTGCAAAAAGCAATGTTACAGAAAGGTGCCAATTTTATGCCTAAGTAGAGCCACTCGCCCACGCCCGGTCGTTTTAAGAGGTTGTATGGTGAACTAAGTACCACTAGTAACTTCCACAAAGGACAACTTGATTACAGTTCAGCCAACGTTAACCTTGGGATGCGTCGTTTTCCAAGAAAGTCTCATTTCTTGGCATCTGTTTGGTTAAGGCTCACATTTAACGACCTGAGGGAGATTTTAAAATCGGACGCACGTGACTGATCAGGTTTGACACAGTCCTAGGTGGCTTCTGTTGATCTCACGTATGAACACAGAAGAAAGAAATGCAAACAGCAAGGGAAATACTTGATGGAGTAAATAAAATGGACTGTCAGAGATAAAAATAACTGAATATGATTAAAATGAATTTTACAACTCTCTCTCTCTTTCACTGTTGACCACTACCTCTCTTTCCTTGTTAATTAGGCAACAAAACGGTTTAGGAAGAGGTCTTCTTTCCAAATCCATCTTCTACATTGTTATTTATCCCTTTAAAGCAATAAATCCAATATAAAACAATGTATATTGTCACGGGCATACTGGTCCAACGTTATCTAAAAAGCAATAATATAAACTGTGACAAAGGCAGATCCAGGGGGCAACCCTCCCCTCCTCCTCATTTCAGAGGTACCCCCTTTCCCCCATCTACCCCCAAAAATGGATGTATGTTTGTGTATGTAGGGGCATGTAAGGTCAATTTTCTGTGGTTTTTGGATCCCAAGAGCTGAGGCTTATCGGTGATAATATTTCTTCCACGTCCGAAATATTCTCTGGGTGAAAAGTGCATACGTGACCAACTTCATGAAACAAGAAGTGACAACAGAGTTCGTATTTCTGTGCGGACAGGTAAACTCTGCCTAGAATAGAAAAGCCTCTAGGAACAAATGAATAAATTGCCCCGATAGATGTAATGTGAAAATGAATATTTTTCATCCATATTTATCTCTTTGATTTACTTACAAGTGCTCATTTTGCTACAACATACCCAAAGCCTTCTGGACGACAATGCCGGAAATCTGCAACACTGCTCCATAAAAAACAACTCTTGACAAAATCGCCACAGGTTAGTCATATCCTCCACAATAAAAGATACTGAATTTTGGGTGAAGCCTTTATTATATTCAACGCCTTTCATACTCACAATATCAATTTGTTCAAGGCCCACTAAGCCTACTATGTTTATGCATATCATACAGGGGCGGATCCGGGATTATTTGTAGGGGGGAGGGGGTCCGCAGATGCCAAGCCGCCCCCCCCCTTGCTGGAGGGCCCTGAAATATTTGGGTATTTTAGATGGCGAATGGTGTCATTTGGTAGGGCTTAGAACTATGATTCAGCTAGTCAAAAATTTAATTTCAAGAGGGGACCACTGGTGTGATTTTTTTCAGAAATCGAAGGGGGAGGGAAGATCAGAATCCTCCGACTCCCCCTAAATCCGCCACTGATCATAGTTATCTTTCATGGGAATACAGAAAACAAGCACTGCTTCAAGATCGTTCATTTTCATCTTTATGCTCAAATATCCCACACAAATCCATTCAGACTCATTGCAACCATCTGCGTAACTCAAAACACTTCTCAACCAGTTAATTTCATTAACTTTGAAAAGCACTCAACCTCTTTGTAAACACTTTTATTCCAATCCCCTTTGCTGCCTGTTTAAAGACTGTAAACAATTCAACGAAATCATCTTTCCCTATCTGCGCAGAAGTCGCCTATAAAAACGCATACGACGCAATATAATTGCTCCGCAGTTAATTTATTCCGCCACTCCAGGGTCGCGCTTACCACCCACGCAAAGATCGTCTGCAGAGCCTAGCTAGGTGCCATCATTAATGCTAGTACAGCGCGAGCTGCCAAGGCAAAGTAATGCTTGTTGGTTAAGCCAGAGAAGTATTGATTTTGGTTCTGGCTGTGCTGCCTTGCAATAAGGCTGTATTACCACAGTCAACATTGCTGCACACACACCGATCTGTTCCTAACAGGGTTTATGGGGTTGACCGCCCGGGGTTCTTAGGTTTCTTTGTGTTAGACCGAGGTTGAACTGGAACCATCATAAGTACATACATAGTACAGATGTTGAACGTTCTGGAGACAGTCTCCCTACACCTTGTTATCAAGATTTTAAGCGCATGGTTTAAGCTGGTGTTCTTTGAAATACACGTTTTATATAAAAGCAAAGAGGGCCAACTAAAGAAGCCTTAGAGATTTATAACAGGTCATATGCATAACACATCTAAAGTGCCTCTTTTTGCAAACCATAGAACAGGTTCTGCAGAGGATATTTGCGGCAAATAACGAGGTTATGAAAATAAGGCAACAGTTCTGCCTGTTATATACCAACAGGGACACTTGTGTCCCCTCAAATAGGTCAACTGATATACTGTATCTCTCAGAAATAATGGAAGACATCGGTCGAGTTGCCCGGTTCCAACTGCGCCATTATCATTCCAACCACGGTCGTATTATAGACTCGTATATATATATATAAATGTATTTTCCAAAATTAAAGGTGTGGTGTAAGTATTTTGAACTGTATCTCCGAGGAAGCATTAATTATTTGCTCTTAGTTTTGAAAGCAATAGAAATATTGACAAAGAGAACGCACCTGCACACAGTCATCTTTGTATAAGTGTGGAATTCTTTCAAATCAGTCCCCGGGCACCCATGTTCATCTACAAGACCCCCAACACGAAATATTTACATTACACGCAGAGAAGTGTTAGAAGATGCCATGGCCATGTTGAAGGCACTCTAATTTACCTAAGGTACTAGTACATGCATCAAACAGATCGATGCAAATGGTCACAGGGGCCTAATTGGTGGAATACATGTACACTTGACGAACCTCTCAGGCCACAATCACGACTAAAGTTGTTCCACGGATTAACAGATCCTCGGACCGAATATGGCCGACTCACTTGAAAGTTTACCGCATAATCTCTGCATGGAATCTATTCAGGGATGCTGGGAAAGTTTTAAGTGGGTCGGCCATGTTTAATCCGCGGACTTCTTATTTTGCGGATCAACGTGTTCTGAATGCGCCCTCAGTCACGTAAGTAAATACCAAGCTACTCAAAATGTGTCTTACGCTTTGCTAATATGGGGAGGCCTTTCATAAAGCTGCATGAAAAATACTTATCAAAGCCATATATTCATCTGAGTAAAATTAACAAAATTTTACATGGTACTTGGTTAATTTCAGATATATATCTTCATAATTTTTCTGTTTATCTGTTCATTTTAGATCAAAATTACCGACAAGCAAAGGAAAAGACACAGGTGTCTGGAGTCTCAAACCAATGTTTGTTTTCAAAACAAGTCGTTTTGTTGCCCTCATGCCCCTTCAATAACCCAACAGCAAAGCCTGCGTGTTCTGTCTACTGCTCACGCGAACACGTCATCACAAGAGCCACGTCATCAAGAAAGCTACGTCATCAAGAGAGCTACGTCACCATTATTGCCGTGCGGTGTGATTATTCATTCATTCAAGTCGCTGCAACTTGTTTTTTATTTTTGTTTTGTGGGCTATCACAATGAAGAACTCAACACATTCTGGTAAAAACTTTGTAAACACCCTTTTCTGCGAAGTACATGTATTATGATTTTACACATAAATTTCTGGAATTTAACGTAGTGTATCTGAAGTATTAAACAACTGATTCATTCGCCATTATAATTCCATTAAGTTCATGATTAATATCATACCTTCCACACTGTACACTTCGTAAGTAATACTGTTAACTATTCTGATAAGGCCTTTCTGACCTGTTTTAAATTTTCCTGGGTTTCCGTGCTTTAGGTTTCAGCTATATCCAACTTTACCTCTCGTGTGTTCAGGGTCTCCAGCCAAATCATATGCCCAAGGTGAGGGTGCTTCAAATCTGGTAAATCTGCCATATTTTGGAAGGGCGTGTCTAAATTACAATTGTAACGTTTTATGGGCATTCAATTTTTTTTAATCCATACAGTTGTTATGTCCAAATGACACCACATTCAGGCTTTGGTATTGCCAATTGTAATACCTAACTTTTAAAGATTCCTTGAAATTCTAGTTAATTGCAAACCTGGCTTAATTAGATATTGTAACCAGGGCTGGCAACCTTGACCTACTAACCTCCTTGGTAATCTTCACAAGTAGGAAATCTTGCGTGATATTCTCCTACTTCAGGTTTGACCTACTAAGCATGCGCAGACACTCTAAATCAATCTGAATAAGATCATTACTGTCTCTAAACATTTCTAACGACTGTCAATTTTATCTGTACATCTGCACATTGTACGTAAACTATTTCCAAAGATTACGCAGACTGAGTTGCAATACTCCTTGGGTCTAATTATATCAAGAAGTAAACATACTTGAAATTCCACCTGTAGAAACAAGGTAATAGTGGCTAGGTAATAGAGCTCAGGTAAAGTGCAGATATTATCTTCAACAGATGTGTTCCTGGAGTCCCGCGTCCTAAGCAACATTTTGAAGGTCTTTGAGCTTTATGTTGAACAGCGCCATTATACCTTACTTTTCCCCAGCAGAGTAAGTAAAGAGCCTTTACTATACTAAACATCGGTAAAAAAAAAGTGAGCTTAAAATATTGGCTTCATATGGAAACATCAAGAGAGAGAGAGAGAGAGAGGGAGAGAGGGGGGAGAAAGAGAGAGCACTTACTGTGCATGTGTGTGTGTGTGTGTGTGTGTGTATAAGGGAGATGGAGAATGTGAAAGAAATGGAAGATGAGATAAAAGGAGGACAGATAGAGAGTGACGAGAAAGAATGGGAGGTCCCTCATGTTTAACGAGGAATGACAGACCTATAGCACGCCCACTTATAGAACATTAACACGTCACCTATAACCGGGAACCCCATCTGGTGGCCTCCTCCAGAGGATATCCCGCCACGAGGGAGACATACCCCGGACCTTGTCAGACTATGTCTTATCCTTATATCCACCCTCTCACTCTCAGTAACCTGAATGACATTGTTCTCAGAAAAACCCATGAAAAATATGGAATGAAAATAATGGACTTCGTCACACCATGCATGTGACGTCATATATGTTGGTGACGTCATATGGGAAATTATACCGCAATTTAAAACAGATGCTCAGAATGAGCCATAATATATATGAGGCATTTATATCCCAAACGCATGGAAAGGTTTTCTTTGAACAAACAAGTACTTAAATTAATTTATTGGGTATGACATTGAAAACTGACAGATATGATTTTTAACTGTCAAAAAGCAGGAAGAAAAGTGCTATATAGCCGTGATGAGACTGATCATGCGCAAACGGACACGCCTTTATCATTCATATTTCAGAGAAGCGAAACAGTCACTGGCTTTAAGTCTATGCAGAGTTTCAGTCTGCAAAGCTTTTAACAACATTTCTGCTTGCCTCTGTCGAATACGCAGGTGCGATAACAGAATCGTGTTTACTCAATTTCGAAAAAGCGGAAAGGGCCAGAGGGCAACGTAGTAGAAAATCGATCCAGCGGTCCATCAGAACGGCCCAAATTCTCCAAACATGTGTTTTAGATTTACAAAGGGGGAAATGTAGGCATGAAAACTACACGTTATGGCTCTTACTAACATGTAAAGTGTAAAGCCCAAATCAACTGACAGAGATGATTTCTTTAATTTGTCAAACGGCCTTACCTGAGCGCTGTGTAGCGTTGGCTTTGATGATTCATCGAGCATACTGAGTGTTATATGACGAACATATTGAGACTGGTATCCACACATTCAAATTTTCACGATGGCTGTCAATTTTATGTTTATTTTCATTTATTATTCTAGCTGATTCATTGACACAACAATAGCGGATAAAGAGAAGGTTGAACGGACACGTATAACATTAATAATAATAATAAGAGAGAGAGAGAGAGAGATTACTGATAAAACCTATCAATTTTAAAGCGTATCAAGCCTATAATATCAACTATTTTGAATATGTTACTTATGATTTTCAGTGTCCTTTGGCTTTATAGGAAATACTGATTTTTAACATAAGCAAGCACTTCAGTGTACAAATATCACTGGTATAGACGCTTGGCCTTGACTACAAGTTCTATATAACTTTGATACTTGGTTTATCTAGGTCCTCGTTATCAAGAGTGATCACTTCATATTTATATCAATACACAACCACAGCGGAGTATCGATTCCAATAATGAAATGATTCATTGTTGACGAATGTGCTTATCTTGCAATCAAAATAGTCCACAGCTCCATCTGCCGTCATATTGCTGAACACCAGTGAAGTAGTTCAGTCAACACACTGGCTGTCACGGAGCCACCTCTGCGTGTTATAGTCTGTGTGTTTAATGTCTGGTTGATACCCACGCGTCCATCATTTAAAGACATTAACGACACACCTTCAGATGACCGACCGTCACACCTGACACACACACCTGACGCACACGCACCTGGCCATGGCATATTATTCACAGGTTAAAATGTTAAAAATGAATTTAAATTCACCATCATGAAGGTCACTAACACCCGCCGTGGGGTTGGGGGTGGGGGTGGTTGGGTGGAGGGGGGGGGGTCCGCCCTTGACTTTTTTAATTAAAAAGAAAAAGGAAAAATAAACGGTATACCGAGCAAAACGAGTCAAAAACAATTTGCCTTCCCTGTGCCCTTCATATTATAGTAAAACTGTTCTCGTTATCCCTGGGCCTTTTTCTTACTGAAAAGGTAATGGACAAAAGTACCACTTTAAATGCCCTTTTTATTCGAAATAAGCGTTTTATTTGGTGTCATGATGATGATTATTTTGTGTTTTTATCTTTAGAAACCAAATACCCGCCTATCTGCTGATAATATTTGAGTAAAAAGTACTTACTTCGTAATAAAGTATCAACTCGGGTTGAAGATAAACGCAGTAGAGGGAGAGGTAAAATTATTCACACTTCTTATTGTATCATTTGAGAGATATTGCAATGCCTTAGTGCCTATTCCATTACAAGAGGAAGATCCTGAGATCGGATATTTAGCGTAGCTTTGTGACGTCATAACGCGTCACGGAATACGTCGAGATCAATGTGTCGCTTACGTCAATCCACGTAACACATTCAATATGGACTTATCTGTATGTAAGCCTTCACGTTTTTGATGCGATACGGCATAAAAAAATCAATACGGTACAGTCTTTACGCCAATAGTCGCTGAATATAAGATAAAAACGGATAATAGGATTTCAATTCTAGCGGTTCATAGGTACTTTGTGGTATCTTTCAAAGTTGGGTGTTCTCTTCCCAGGCTGTTGGGTATGACGTCAGACGCTTTTCCTTTGCTTAACATCATGACATCGTGACAAAACGCCTACCTCTTTTTCCAAATAAAGATGCAACAAACCAAACACTATGTTGAATAATACAACCATCCCATCACGATGCAGAGGATGCTCAAAACCTACCTCTCCTTGTATTTTTCTATAATACCTATACGGAAAAGGAGTTCCTTTTGTTTGTCACTTTTCTTTTTTTTAAAAAGCAATAAACAACTCTCTCTTGGGAACATGTCCAGCTCCCTTGCTTCAAACCAACATTTAACAGACAGGTTGTTAAACAGTAGTTGTAACTCGCATTTCGCTCTTGCAACAACATGTGATTTCATGTTTTAAGATCTAATAATACAATAACTGTTTAATTTGTCCTATTCATTTTTCACTTCTTCCATTGATGAATATTTTGGGTCCGTTTTCAATGTGTGAGCTATAGCTTACCTAATAAGCAAACTTAGCGTTGTTGTATGTTAAGAGTTGACGACTTCCCTCAAAGGTGTTAGATGTCATCGTCAATGGATATCTGCCCTAATTAAAAATTGCGTCAATGTCAACTTTTTAATTGAGAGACTTCCTATAAATGACTTTAATAAGGTGCTATAGTCTCCAACTCTGTTCGTGTTTGCGTCATCACGACAGACACACAGGTTCAAGAGCAAATACCTCATCCTATTTTATCTCCGAAACGTCATTTTAATAAAATATTCCAGGTAATTACTTGTTTCACTCTGACTGGGAGAAAAAAAGGTAATATATTAGTACCAAAGTGCGAAAACTGTGCTGTTTGTCATTTGAAATAAATAGAAAATTTCAGGTTTAAAGTAACCTAAACTGTTCTCTGACGTGTGAATTATTCACGAAATTTCTTAAGGACAGTACATAGCGTATATTTTCATTAACCATCATATTTTTCCAACAGAGAGCTATGTGTCCAATTACATAAGCAACACTCATAGCTCGAGATACAGCATACATTCCACGGATAACTGCGCACATCTTTAAGATCGGCCTTTTTGTCCAGGTAGTCAAGTATTTAAACTAACCACCGTTACCCAACAGTAAACCCTCAAAAATCTTAAAATAACGTTGTAGGAAGACCTTGAATGAAGTGTCACAAGGTATCGAATTTCATGTTGAAATCCGCTCACAGAGCCCTGTGTATTGCCCAGTTTGTGGCGTACTTGATAGAAACTTCACGTTCAATATTTAAAACCCCGGTGGGAATCTACACAGGCTAAATTTGGAAATCGATATTGGGTCGAAGTTGTTAAAAACAAAACGCCGTCTGTGCCGTGAACTTTAAGAATCTTAAGTATTACCTTAAACAACGCTCTCAGTTCAAAGCCTACGTGATTCCTAATAACGTTTTAATATATATTTGCAATAATTTCAAATAAACAATATCTTTTAAAGATTTCCTTTAAAAGGCATTTTGAATCTACACCAGCATCCTTAATTTGGATGTCAATTAAAAACCTGTATGTTTAGACACAAGCACGAAACACAAACTCTTGGAATGGCCAATTCTTAATTCAAAAGCGTTGTTAGCTTAAAGATGTTTGACTTTACATACAAATCGGCTCGGCATCAATTTGATTATACTAAAAACTCGCTTTTTTAGTTTATCGGATCACCAGCAAAAATTTTTTATATAAAAGGACTACTAAATATTTTTTATACAGACGTGAAAGTACAAATATATACAACTTTCTTTACATAAAACATAGTTTTGATAGGAAACCTGCATGATTGTGCCAGAATCTTAGTTTGTTTCCCACTTCGGAGAGTAATAGGTGAAACCCAGGCATTTTGTCAATTTCAACCCTAAACAATAATGCGACATTTTGATATTCATCTTTACCTACAACTTATGTGTGTGTATAAGAGACACACATCTGTACGTATTTTTAAAACCAAAGTAGCTGAACCAATATTATTATGTTATTATACATTATAGGCCTACGTTACATAGACAGGAAAATCTACTAAAACTCGCCTTTTGTCAACGGCAAGCAACTGCAGCAGAAGGACTATATGGTCTTACAGGAAGTGTCTTGGAACAAACTGGGAATCAGACCAAGATATTCAGCCTGCTGAGACCTGGGGTTCAACTACCGCGGTGCTCGCATGGTCTCTTGCTTAATAATTACATTATGGATGCGCGTCACTGACTTTATCTATGGGGTTTTCAGCCGCGTCTCTCTAGACCGAGATGAGGTTTTGTAACTGAGGGGGCCCATAACGGGTTACCATCAGTGCAGGTATAGTAGGCTAAGTGCCTTCTCACCTCATATGTGTCAGAGATATATTCATTTGCTGCAGCCCCTACACTGCCCAGGGCCTGTCTTGGGTGCAGAGTCCCCTATTTTATTGAAATATCTATGTGACGCCATCCTGCCGAGGCAGTGACGATGCGACTGCAACTTTGTTTTCCATTATATATTGTAGTGCTTGTTTTCCTGTATACATTGCAGTGGTCAACCTCTGTCAAAATCGAAAGTACAGAGATACAAAACTTTAATACCGATGAGGCATTTGAGTCAAAACATTACCACTTCATTACTGCGTACACTTTTCTGCAGATACCAAAAGATAATTTCTGTGAAATATTAAATATTATCAACTATTTCAATAAATGGATGTTAGGAACTATTCTTTTGCACATGACATGTATTCTGGTTATGTCAAAAACAAGTCATATTTTCTGTTTTATAGGACCAATCTTAAGGTAGATTTGGGGTTAGTTTTTGATCAAGACATCGAGCAACATATAAAACAAGAACACAGCATCTTGTGTGAAGTCGGGGCAACAGGAGTAGGCGTTAGTTAATCTTGATACATTTCCGTGTTTCCAAGAAATGATTGCATAACTAACATCCGGGAAACCGATATCATTATCAAAATTATCATAATTTGCGAACACGGAGCCTGAAGTTTCTTTGTTCCCGAGATGCTGTCTCTCGACGCATTTATTTATTTATTTATTTATTTATTTTATTTTATTATTATTTTATTTATTTATTTATTTATTTATTTATTTATTTATTTATTTATTTATTTTTGGTGAGCTAAAGAGGGATATATGCCCTATATAGTGTCCGCATGGCCTCAAATGTCGTTTTGTCATACAGGCATATCGACGTTGAACATGGGTTCTAACTCCCGCGACTATACGGTCTTATAGGCTTATCAGTGATCAGTGTCATAAAAGCATGCATTACACGATCTAAATCCATCCATGACATGTTTGGATAGGGTTCAGACTACTAAAAAATGGCGGATGCAAAAATTCAATGATTATTTTCATCATTTTCATCTCCTCTATCTCCGTTTCTTGCACCGCTTTCCCAAGGTTTAACTAAGTGTAATATGTGTATTTATTTTCAATGAACTGCTTTTGCATGTGTCTGCTGGTTATTATCATATGCCACATCGATGTGCAAAGGTGTGAACTTTAATCGTACGCTATTAATACAGTATGCGTTGGTCGTAAAACGCGTCATTATGATTTGCATAGGGCTTAATAACGTGCAACAATTACAACAGACTCCACAAAGAAACTTGTAACCTTATAATTCAAATTATCATTTATCGTCGAACACGTCTTTTGGGTGAATTTTTTCTTTGTTGTTCTAATAGCTAATCGTTGCTTAGCTTGGATATTCAAGATACTTCAGTTCCAGCTCCATTTATATTATATTATATTATATTATATTATATTATATTATATTATATTATATTATATTATATTATATTATATTATATTATATTATATATTTAAAAACATTTCTCTCTAACAAGTTATCTAATGTAAATAATCTTTCATGTGAGATATTTCACCTATGATCCTTGTCATTTCTGAAACTCCAATTTTTTGTGAGGCCAACGACGCTTCAATGTGTTCTGTGTCGTATACGAACAGATATTCGACCAATAAATAACCGGTACAAGGATTACAAAGTTCAATTAGTTGACAGAAGATGTTGGATGTTTCCTCCATTGTCATAATACACGGTGTGGTAAGGTAACTGTCATATGAATAAGCCAGATGTCGAGCTTAGGCTAAATGATACCTCTGATATGACAGCTACATGGCAACAATTTGCTTTTGTTAATAAGGACAGTGATAACAAGGCTCTGGCCGTTAAATGCGTACGGCTGGATTACTTGCAAGACCTGCTTTCTTTCACGGCTGAGACGTTTCAAAGTTATTGACATCTATAATCTCGAATGTCTGTCGCAAACAGGTGAAAACTGAGGTGTATTTAGGAAAGATAAAGACTGGAGACGGCTTTGTTCGAGCTTTAGTTACATAAATAGAGAATAAACCAATGTGTAAATAAATAGTTACAAAAATAAGTGGTGGCACGAAACGCCTACGTATACTTGGCTGTGTTAAGTAATGCCCTCTATAACGTCGTTTATATAACAGTAGAAAGAACCAGAACGACATACATGATTACTAAGAGACAAAGAGGAAGGTGGAACGCTGTAGTTCTGCCAAGCCAAAGAAAATCAATTTCCAGTTCGTTAGCAGTGTACGCCAGTGCGGGTGGGCGTGTCCCATCAGCTTCTGCCAGCAGTGGCTGCCAGATAGACGTCGGCGACAGCTAACACAGTCAACAGAAGACCAATAGAAGACTTGTCGCCCTGCCCCCCCCCCCCCAAAAAAAAAAATAAATAAATAAATAAATTTAATGATAATGACTAACTAGCACTTCACCATCCCTGTACTAATGTTACAGTACAATTATCCTCGTCTACGATTTAATATTTGCCGTGCAGTACTTGGTATAATATTCAACTTCCTTGCCCCCCACAAACCCCAATTCGACCCCCCCTCCAAGCAAAACCTTAGGCCTGCCACTGTGTCACTGCTTTTAGTGCAAAAGGTATCGTTTCTAGTTTAATCTGGGTAACGTAATGATGATACTTAAATTCTCTGGTCTGTTTTTCTTTGTCCTAGGAACAAATCCTCTCTTCATTACAGTGTCTGTAGCTTAAGCTCCCTCGTCGCACATAAGCCAGTGCGAAACATTACAGAACACCAACGCTTCAGTTCCAGAAAGACGGTTCAAACCCCGTGTCATCTTGGTATACAAGCCTATGGTAGGACTACGGCTGCACCCTTATAATGCGTATACATAGCCCAATGCCAAAATGGCACCAATACGCCTTTATTTAAATGATGTGGTACCATTTAAAGTCACCTAGCCTCAATTACCATGAACCCTTTCGTCTTACTAAATTTTGTACATAAAAGGACAAGCAATTTTGACGTTTTCCACTCCATGATATGCAAAAAATACTGATATCGAATTTCTAAACTGCCTGATAAAGTGAGAAAATAGCTGCTCATTAAGGGACCCCTGCTGCACCATAAGACAAAAGTCGAATTCGTCCTCATATAACCAAATAAAATCTAAAAATGCCGGCATGTAATCCCAAACCCTGCACGCCCAAATGAAATTATCAGCATTATTTAAATGTTAAAGCAAAATGAAATTAAAAGTATAGTATATAGTGATCAAGCAATACGTATTTCTATGTCTACATCACTTAGTAGGTCACACGTGTGTTATAAAACCAGGTGTTAGATGATTTGGCTCCACGCTAATTATAACTCGACATATCCCGCATATTAAGAAAAGTTGAATCTATATATGATAATGCATTTAACGAACCCACACACATATATATATACACACACACACATGGCAAAGTGGCTAGGCGGAAAACATATAAAATCATGTACATTGCATATTTTATTATATGATCTTTTTGCAATATACTGCTGATATAATTTAGCGTTTCCCTCTTTTTAGGTAGATCTATATCTATAAATGATAACGCACATCAGTACGACTAAGATCCTATATAAGTTAATTCACATTCAGTAAAACCAGACGGTGGAATAGAATAATGGAAAACCAAAACCCTCCCCACCCTCCTCTCTCCACAATCCCTGTTTTGATAATTTCATGCCAGAACCCGGGAACTTTCTTAACCCTTTCACAGATAAACAGGGAAAAGTATCGCATACCTTTATTACATACTCCTTAAATATGACAGTTTAGCGACGAAATCTCTGCTAGGCGGTAAACACATAGTATATAACATATATAACACATATAACATATAATAGCGGCACGGAACCGTTATAAGGGCAACTGTACGCTGTTCTGAACACAGTTTATGTCGTGGCATCAGCATGGTTATAAATGATGCAGGAACCGTGCGACCTTGGTGTGAGTCATCCTCCGAGCTCTTTGTATAGCAAAGTCCCATAAAAGGCAAGGTGGCTCTAGCAATTAACAGATGCGCTGAAAGGCTATGGCTGGAGCCTAAAATGTTCGGATGTTTGGGGACATCATTTGGGAACATCTTGGGGGATGTTTTCCAGATGGTAGAGAGAGATATGGAAGGAGAGAGAAAGAGAAGAGATGGGGGAGAGGGGGGCTGAGTCTGGGAATAGAGAAATCTGATGTTGGTGGCAATTAATAAATGTACTTAACTATTACCTTGGTGTCAACTGAAAATGTCGGAACGTTGAGAACATAATTTGGAAACATTGTGAATGCAAAAGCCAGAAGGTAAAGGCAGAGGAGTAAATGGGGAACAGAGGGATGGAAAGAAAAAGTAAGCGATGAGGGAGAGAGAGAGAGAGAAAGGGGGGAACAGAAATACCTCCTCTTCTCATTGCAATCTTCTTAATATCTTACCGATGCTCGGACATCAAAAGCTAAATAATCAAAAAGTGAACATAAACACATACCTATATACGCGTCTGCTGACGTCATTGTACTGTCTGTGCATCAAGACAACCTATCACGTTCAGAAATTGACCCTTTTTTGCACGGAGTACTAAGCCACGCACGCCGCGTACAATACACTAACAGCCTGGCGAGAGCGCACTAACACCATTAACAAGACGGGTGGAACTAATAACATTAACAAACGCGTCATTCCTCTATTGTTTGTTTACAAGGACATGACTAGGACACCAAGGACACGGTAAGGTTGACATTTTACGTAGATAATAAACGCTGGGGTTCAACACATGCGTTCAAAAGAGGAAATGGAACGCTCGTTATTACCCAAGGGGTTCGAGGGTGGCGGAGTACTGGCGTCCCTGTTTTTTTGCAGTCTACTCTCTCCCCGTTTTGCTGCAGTGTTTTGGTGCACGTTTCAGATTATGATATTGTTTACTGTCTTATTCTTATCCATGAACTGCTGACTCGTGCATGAAATTGTGTTCCAATAATAGTCATTTTAGAAGAATAAATGTGAAATTAAATAGCACCTTTAAGGTAAACATATTGTATCTTATCACGAATATTATCAATTTTTCCACGGGGTTTAAGACATCTCTCCCTCTCTCACGCACACACCCACAAACGCACTGCTCTACCTCTCTCTTACTTGTTAATACCCAATTCATCCGTGGGGTAGCTATACTTCTGTACTTTCTTTTTAAAGAGCGACATATTAGGACGATAATTTGACATGACAATAAACTGGACACGGTTTTCTTTTCATATATATATACCTTTAAGCCACCGAATGCCTTCTCTGGATCATCACTTTATATTAGTGCAAGGATTACTGCGTATTGTTAACGCAATTTTGTTCAAATTTTGTACGACTATTTGTTTGTGGTTTCAATTTGTATTTTGCTAGTATCGCTATAATTAGTAGCACATGTATCTGATTGATTTCCCTCTCACTGGCATCTGTGTTTCATTTTTTCTAATTAAGCGTACTATGCACTTAAATTCTGCTTCGAATAAAATATATAACAAAACGTAAGGGGATTGAATGTTTTTTAACCCCAACGTTTCAAATTTGCTGTAAAATATTCTTGTTCTATGTGTACAGGGGCCTGTCCATTTCCGGTGTCAAATCATCAAGGAACAGCTTGCAGAACCTATAGGTCTATATTTAGGTACAGTTGGCAAACCTAACTCCTTGTTTGACGTGTTTATATCTCTTAATCAAGTCCAGTTCGTCTCTTAATCGAAGTTATTTTATGTACAGTGGTTGTTTACGTGGAATGTACAGTGGTTGTTTACGTGGAACATCGGCTCACTGGGTATGAGACGTGGAATTGTTCCGAATATTTCCAAAGCCTTTTGTACCAAAAGTGGTAAAAGCCAAATCAGATCAAAGATGGCAACCTTTTGACCAGGTGTTGCCCACAGTTCACCTTGTTAATACATAATCGTGATCAAATCACTCCAAATAGCTTTAACTGTATACCATCACAAAACCTCATATAATAGGTTTCATGTGCCTGGCAAAAACATACGAGGAAAACATTGACTCCAAAAGCACAAAGACACAAATCACAAACCAGCTTCTTTCGGAATCGACGTAGGTGGTTGAATTTTCTCTCAATCCCGGCTTGCACTCATAAAACCCCTGTTCAAGTTTCACTGCTCCCCAATGTCCAGACACGTTCGAGTGTGTACAATCCATGAAGATGCAAAAAGTATGAAAGTTTCATCTGTGGGAATCCCACAACCATGAAATATGTAAACATTCTTGATTTGATTCGAAAGAGGGGGGAAGAGTGGAGGCAGATATGGGTATTAACCTGTAGGGAGTTTTCAACATTCTCGTCTTCTTGCTTCAATATCCTATCTCTCGTCAGGAAGGCATATTCCTAACCGGGACCACGCCAATGGTTTAGTTATAGTGAGAGAAAACTTTTTCTTAATCATTGTGTTAATAAATGAAGGGGGAGTCACGGTCATGAAAAGAAATCCTTCATTGTATGGTCTTAAATGAGACATCCCTTGAGAGGCCTTATTTACTTGATCGAAGTTTTTTAGAAGCGGTCGAGTTAGGAGGGCGGGGTGTAAAATATGTTACGGACCTTTCATCCTTATAATCTTATTTTCTTATCAGACAGTGACCGCACTTTCTGTCCACTTTCCTGTTCATATAGAATTTGAAATGACATCCGCTAGTATGTGATTGTGAATGTTAGTGCCCTGTGTTACGAAGAACGGACACATTGTGACAAATTGGTCGCATTTGTCCTCCCCGTCACTAACTGCCCCCTGGCGGTATCCTTCCACCAGCGTGACGTCTGTTTCCCATATCTTGAATGTGTAAAAGTTGCAATCATACAATTACACACCCGGCAAACACAGAACGTTATTGTAACGTTACCATGACGTTTATATAACTCAAAAATCATTATGGTAAAGTTATGGTAACCAAAAAAAAAAAAAAAAAAAAAAAAAAAAAACTTATGGTAACGTTATGGTAACAAAAAACTCGTTATGGTAACGTTATAATAACGTTGTGTTTGCGCGGCAGGTGACAACAGCAGCGTACTCACCTCTCTCTCGTTATCGCCAAACGGAATATTCAGTGTTCCCATGGCCCTCACAATGGCGACGAGGGACTGTATCGTATTGCTGTAGACCACTGGCTTGTACTGCTTGTTGTCTTCCTGTGTGAAGCCGCCCTCGTGAATGATTCTGAAACAAAGACGAACGCCAGGCAGTTAACATGTCCACAGAATCATGAAGAAGTTCAAAGGCAAGTTATGTTTAAGTTGTGACTACTTCTACTTCTGTCCGAACACAATGGGCAAGTTGAATTGTATAAAAGTTTTAGTTCATTTAAAAATTTTTTCGGTGGAGGGACATTACAACAATGTCTTAGATCAAGCAAAAGTGCAATATGTATGTATAACAAGCACAACAATATGATACGACAATGCGTAAAACTGCGACATATTCCATTAAAAAACCTAAACACTGAATACGCCCCAACCCTACCGTGTAACGTTAAACGAAAGAAAACTTTAGAACGTTTTTACAAGTAAGGAAAAACTAATTGGAGGACACACGAAATACATGAATAAGGTTGCAAGTGAGTTAAGCTTTATACAGTTAACGCTTTCTGGAAATGTTGCATAAGGTTTTACACAACTGGTTACCGCGACTGAGGTTGAAAGAAAGTGAATGTCAAATGTTAAAATGTCTTGGACACATTGTATAATACCACTTTGTGACGTAAACGCTGTGAATGAGCTGGGGCGGATCCAGGATTATTTGAAGGGTGGGGGTGGGGGTGGGGTGCGGAACGACGGGCCTCGGAGGCGAAACCGACCATCGCCCCCATAGTGTGGGGTTCGGGGCCTGCTCAAGGCCTCGAACTTTTTTTTTTTTTGGTGTTTAGAGAGCAAAGAGTTCCCTTTGATACGGTTTAGAACTATAATTTAGCTAGTCTAAATTCTAATTTCAAGAGAGAAATATTTGTGATATATATATATATATATATTTCAGAAACCGAAGGGGGGGGGGGCTCAGGACCCTTCTGACCCCCCTTCTAAATCCGCCACTGATGAGTCTGTAAGAAAGTCACAGCCAAATATTTAAACGTTTTGGATACAGTCATACTTACAATGCTCTCTGTGTGGACAGCTTGGCTGTAGTCGTTTTTATATGCTTTAATTATCACTATATCAGTACTTACAACTACGGTGTCTACTTTGTCTATTTTTATTGGTTTCCTTTTTTAAATTCTGTTGGCACCAAACGGTATTTTAGTGAAACTATTTAGAAACGAACCTAATTTCAGGTTATTAACACGCGTAAGGCGGACGCATTTTATTAAATACATTTTATTAAATAACTGGGATACATGTGCATTACAGATCTCAAGGTAATTAAAACGACCTTTAAGAATAGATCATCGCCAGTCTTTGCCTTGGTTGCCAAGTTTTGACCCTAATTTTACTTATATTAAATAATCAAATTTGCAATTAAAATTCCATTGCCATTCAACAATAGACCGTAATAAAGGATTCTGATTAGAATTTCAACATCTTTGTCGCCTGATTATCGGAACGGAAAGAATTAACCAACGTTTTCATTAAATTTATTTCACCACCTACTACTATTTCAAATGGGCAGCATTATGTATATAAGTTCTGATGATCAAACTGACAATGCATAATAATATTTTGACTGCTTTGATACGTGATTGACATGTGTATTAACACAATGTTTATGCATATTCGTGAACGACTCGAAAAAATTTAAGATGTTTAGATGAAATGGGGGTCATAAAGCAGTGTCGACTTGATGTTGGTAACAAATATATGGGAGTTTTAAGCAGCTGCAGTTTTAATGAGTTTCTTTAGCGTCTTGCCTCGTGAAACTGATTTTAGTCTTAAGTAATAATCATGGCCACGTTTCAAATATCTGACAAGCTCTTGTCCAAATCGAAATTGGACAAAATGTCCATTTCACACATAGAAATCAACACACCACAACCCAAGTCCAATCCTACGTCCTGAGAGAGAATCGACCCAGCATAAATTGGTTTGCTATACGGCCAAGTATTTTGCCGAGATGTTAATCAATGGTTTCAATATCCCTGGACTAAGAAACCATGTAAGACATTGTTTCATTGGCACGTGCAGGAATATTCAACTTTAGGCAATTTAAACTGATTTCAAGAACTGACTTTCGTTTGGTTACAAAACCGACGGTTTTCTTCATAAAATGACCATTGCTTTACCAGTCATTAAGGCGACCACCCTTAATGTCTTACCACTTGTAGCGGTTTTGACATCTAGCCGACCCCAAAGCAGAACTAAAAGCCTAAACTCAGTTCTTTCGCAGAATCATATCTTCAAATATCAGAAAAAAGGGAGGGGGGAAATTTGCGCCTTTCTCCTAAAAGGGGGGGGGGGCATTTTGTGTCTTACTACTACACAGCGCATCGTACTGTGCCTTTGTCAACAAGGGACGACCTTTGCCACACAGTATGAAGCATATGCAGCATCATGATGGTTTGGACAGAGCGTATTACCAATATATGCCTTACAGCAGAAGTGCCCTCCATTGCTGCTGGCTGGCTTATATTGCGGGGTCTCTCGTTGTATATAAACTACGATCAATAAACTGACGAACAGTGCAGTGTCGCACTTCAATCACGACAGTACTGGATTCTACTGCCTTGGTAGCCTGGCTAATAGCACTGCAGCGTTAAGGGCGTCGACGGCGTTCGTGTCTGCCTGCTGTGATGTTGTGTAATTTTCAATGTTGATGCACTAGAGACGATTTTCCTACGTCCATTAAATGGCTTTAGTCGTAAATTCTGTTTGTCGGTGTGTATAATAAAACTATGATTCATATTTTATTTATTTGCCTACTTTATTAGTTTGGAATGAAATAAAGAATGGTGAATAAACTACATCATAAATAGGTGATATAATTTTCATTTTCAGAATAGTTCATGCTATGAACTATTCTGAATCAACCTGCAAATAAATTCGTATGGTTCTGTATGCAAAGGTTTTGAATAGGAGGCTAGGTGGACTGCATATTTAAATATCATTCTCACTAACAAACTGACTTCAGAAGGAATAATACCGACAATAAAAAGCCATGGTTTAAATGGAAACGTTCAACGAATTTGTGGATTTCTTCTATAAAACACCGTAGAAAGGACTGCTCCATAACGTGACAGTTTTGACAAATCTGACGCGTAAATAGTGCATATATTTCTCTAAAAAGACACAACATAATGTCGTTTCCTTTTGTGTATCAAATGACTTTGACAAGCATTACGTGTACATGAATATAGCAACCTTCATTTCAAATACTCTGCTGATGTCGACGTTGGTGCCCCAAATGTAACGTTTGTGACACCTCCGCAAAAGACGTGGGTGCATTCCATAGCACGGAAATGTAGACCCTGTCTTGTCCTATTACTCTTATTAGACAGATTGGAGAGTCAGTTTTTGTATAAATTATCAGTAACACCCCCTCCCCCCCCCCCTTGGCCTGTGACAGTAGGGCCGACACTGGGTTCAACTGTCCATCTCCCAAAAGTAACCCTGCTAGTTACACAACAATAGAACTCAAACCATTGCCTAAGAATATGAACATTAGTCTTCCTTCCGGTGTTTGAAATTTCATGTCACTTGGATTACTCTTGTGCATGGCTGCAGCCCACGCGGTTGTAAGGTATTAGGAGTATTTCTAGGCACAAGTGATTGGAGACACTATTTCACTCTAATAAAACCATAAGCCTTGACTTACCGTGCTTTAGTCCACTTCTTGCAATATGAACACACATATGACATATGACATTTTTAAATTTTGCAGCGAAATAACTATTGTCAATATACGACTCTTAACTATAAGGTTTGACATAGGAGAAACATTTCCCTTTTCCAAAAGTAAACGTCAGAATTCATAAAACCTGAGCGTGTCATTACTTCCCCCACTACCAGGGTCAAGGAGAGGGTTTTTTTCACTAGATATTCACTAGTATTTCTCTATTTCTCTGCACTGTACTGTTGTCAGAACAGAAAGATGTCCTCACCTAGCTGGGCTGTTGGAGAGAGTATCGTTACTGTCCTACAGGGACCACTCTCCTACCACAGGGGGCGCTAGAAGTCTGTCACAAAAATGTTGTGTAGTCCAAACCTAAATTATGTATACTATTTTAGAAGCCCCTGATATCTGAGAATACTGCCTTACAGACAGGCCAAGGGTTTTGGACAAGAATTTGGGAAATATTGAGGAGGGGGTGTTAAGCTAAACTGTCGTTGTTACTGTTGCTGCTTTTGCTGCAGTGCTGTATGAAACAATGTTATTACCCGTTGCTAGGGTAACCCTCTCCCACGAAGCTTGTGATAATGCAAAATATCAACCTCAATATCCAAATCCTGAAAGTTATTTTCATCTCAGCCGTTCTTGAATAGTAATCAGTGTTGTTATACTGGATTTACTCAGGTTGCTAGTAATGACCCCAAATAATGAAAGAACCCTATATGACATTTATCTACTAAATAGAAATAAGCTCAGTAAGAGTGCAGCGCTGCTGTCGTTATTATTATTATAAGACAATACTATGCAGTGAACACTGTTCTAATACCAAGGCCCGTGCTGTGACATCCTCCTGTGTTTACATCCCTGCCGTACAAGTTAACTTAAACTGTGAGACGATATTACGATTCAGATATGACAAAGAATATGGGCATTCTGGGTTTCGAATCCTTTCTTCAGCTTGATGCAGAAGTCAGAACTACGAGATAATAATATGCAGTAACTTTCATATTAAAATTGTCTTTTTTTGACAGTTAAACTGAAACAGAAATATATGGTATTTCCAGCTGTTGTCAAGACCTATTTTCTGCATTTTCTGTGAAAATAAAGTGCAATATACATAAACCCAAGATATTCCATAGTTCTAATTCTAAATAAACATAAGTTTGTAGAATTATAATAAGTCCATTTAAGTATATATATATATATATATATATATATATATATATATATATATATTGATATATATATATTGATATTTACATTATTTTTTTGATAAAGTGAGGGGAAATCAAAATCATCAAAGACAACTTCAACTTACAGACGTGTATTTCCTGAAATAGATTAAAAATACTATTTCAACTGAGATTATAACGGGTGCCCTTGACACAAAAATATCCTTATAAAATGTCCCTGCCCTTGTGTTCTCGAGTCCATCAATCTTAAAACTTCAACCTAGTTCCTTTTTCCTCACAAACTGTCCATGTATTTGATGTGTTCTAACACAAAACATAATAGCCTCAAATAAAATCTGCAACAAATTTGTTAATGATCGTAAGTGCAAAACCCAACGCTTATTCTTTGAATGGAGAGAGAGAGGGAAGCTTGCTTTATTGTTCTCTCTAGAGCCTAAGTTGTTGGTTTTAATTTTGTTATCACTATGTATATATTGATATATATGTGGAAGATTACGCCCCTAGAGGTACCTGTACATATCAACAACCTGAATATTTCACTACAACAACCAGGTAGTATAAAACCACGACCTGGCCAGGAGGGGAAAACAAAGGAAAAGCTACATTTTCCTTGCAAATACTGATTAACACCCACAGATGATAATGTGTAATTACTGCACGTGTGGACAGCTCCTGCGTGTGAAGACTGTGGTTTTTGTTGTCCAAGTGATGAGAGAGAGAGAGAGAGAGATGGACAGAAAGGAGAAGAAAGGACGAAAGAACTAGAGAGAGAGAGAGAAATAAAGGACGAGAGAGAGGGAAAGAGAGAGAGGAAGGGGGAAGAAAGGAAGAGAGAGAGAGAAAGAGAGAGAGAGAGAGAGAGAGAGAGAGATCAGGTGTAATATCCAAACTAAATAGTCTTTGGAGTACATCAATGACACTGTGAAATTGACAGAAACATGATCACCCTTCATTCACAGGCCTAATCGCCATCAAATCATTTGACAACACAGATGCGTCACATTATCACAGCTGCATTCAAGAATACCGTCATTATTTAGTCACAAGATAACTCTAAAACCCTTTCAGCTAAACAAAAAAGCACAGTTAATAATTCAACGGTAATAAAAAATAGAACGCCTCCATAAAATCCGTATAAAACAGGCCCCTATTTTAGCCCTTTGTCTGGATTGAAATATATAAACGCAGTCAGCGGTTGCATGTGGAATCATAAATTAACCAAGCTTATATGCCCTGAGCCTAACCAACAGCGTTAAGAACGCTTGCGCTTACTCAAAATATAAACATTTTAGTGCTTTGCGGCTATATAGGGCAGGCAGAGACGAGAGGAATAAGTGGAGTGGGGGGAACGAAAATGCCGGCTGCTCGGCGTGTGCAGTTCCCTCCATCGGTTGTTAAATCTCCAACGACTGATCATTTGCAACATGCTAGAAACGTGGAATCAATATAAGGCCGCCCTTGTCGAAGTATGTGCAAACAAGATTTCTGGGAGATTCATATGGATTTATTATGCCGAGCTGCTATTAAATATTGGCCTTGCTTTATTTTTCAGTTGAGGGACCAGAAATGAGTGCCATCCCTCTGTATTCTTTTTATACCCCCCTTATTCCTTAATTCCTTATCTATTTGAATTATCACTGTAGTTGGGGAGGAAAGCGCGGGTTTAAAAACAAAGAAAACGTGCAAAAGTGTTCTGCAAATCGGTATCTCGGCTTCACAGCAAGCCACATATTTCACACATTATGAAGATATTGCCCAGGTTTTTTTATGAGTGTTCAGTGCAGAGTGGAGCAGTAGCGAATTGAAAGAAGTGAAATATAAGTAAATAATGAATGCTATATTGGATACCTACTTCATTTGTTTAACAATGGTACTTTTTCCGGATTCACCTGCACCTGGTTTGGCGAAAAAGAAGAAAAAAATGACATGAATATTGATTAATATCGCGGAAATAGGTCACAGTCATCGACTATGCAGCTAGGGAGGCGACCAGTTTCTGCAATCTACTCCCAACATCTGTAAAATCAGCTTGCAAAAACCAACGAAAAACATGCCTAAGAGATAATACACCTTAGCCTAAAATAAAACTCCGGTTACTACAACGCCCCGTGATGGCAGTGCCCCACGGAGCGCGCTCTACTATCAGAACAATGATTATTTTCCTAGGAATTTTCATCGAATCGACCAGGCAATATGGCGGCCGCAGTAAGGCAATCATCCACCATTAGCGCGGGGTATAATGAGATGCGCAGATTTCAATATTCAGACTGGGACTAGAACGTCTGCAGAGAGCGGACCACCTCACCTAGCAGTAACAGTTTTATATCCTTAGCAGCCTGGACTCCGTCTTCTTTTATATTCTTATCAATCGCCTTGCTCCTTTCCATGGCTTCTCGCTCCTCGGCGCTAAGCGTACACCCCATCTTGTTTTCGGTATCACAGCCTCGCCTCGCCTGGAGAAAATCTTTCAAATCCTCGGCGACTCCCTGGAATCAGATCCTTGGTAATAATCCTCCAACTCTGCGTTTGAGCCGGCCTCGACGTTTCCACTGTAAATAAAAACCCTTTCGTTAAAGCGGGTTTCTCCCTGTCTCTATGCCTTTGTCAGCTATGTTCTATGCATCAAACTCAGAAGGCTCGGCTAGCAAATCGTGAAATAACGGGAGAGATTATAATATTCCAACCTGAATCAATCAATACGTGCGCAGACGGTTCAGGCACGCGAAGACTGATGGTCGAGCTTGGGAAATGGAAACGAAGGGGAGGCTGTTGCTAGGCAACCAGTTCAGCAGCAATTCTAATCAATCCAGGTAATTTCATCCCGCGTTAATTAAAACGCGATGCAATTAGCCGCTGGGCAATTGATATCGTGTAGAGCGTCACCGTCTTCTGTAGCCCCCGCCTGTCCAAGGTGCATTTTCCTGGAAATTATTTCTCGGAGTTGACACTCGCCCCCTTTAGTGTCTCTCGAAGATTCTTCCGGGAGCCGTGTGACGTCAATCTCCGTATTCTTCCTTAACATATATTACAGGAATTAAGCTAACACTAGGGCGGGTGCCGCAAATGCCGGTGGCAAATACAGCAAAACTACAAAACTGCAAGCCTCTGGTTTTCAATTCTTCACATCATTACCGATCTAGCGATGGATCCTAATGGGATCTAGAGAGTCTCATATATTCTTGGAAATTCTGAATGGTTAAGCTCATTTGAATATTCATTTCCATTGACAAATCTATCAGGCGCCTCATTCATAAAGGCAGAAAATTGACCTACATCGTTCCTTGTATCGATTAGACTGCATTGACAACATTTTATATAGCTTTAACAAAAAGAGAGAGACAGTAGCTCCCTTATACAATACGGTTTTGTCCAAGCAAGCCTGCCCTCACTATTATATGCAAAAGCGAGCTTCTGTGAAAGCCCAAGCTTTTCTTTGTTCCAGGTGGAACAAAGCATCTTAAGGGGCGAGAGACGCAGAGAAAGCGCACGAGTGAGCGTGTATCCATGTTATTACTGGTACCTATGCGCGAGGTATTGATCCACGCGCGCGTCAGCGCCACCTGTACGCAGAAAACAGCCCGTGTTATTGTTCAGATTACCGGGATTTTGTTATTGACCCGGTAGCCTCAGCTAGAGACGCCGGACATCTCGACCAACCGAGTCTAACAGAGGGTGGGGGGTCTAAGGTAAACAGACCCGGGATCAATTCTCCAATATCCACAGACTATCGGGCGGGATGTATTTTCTCCACTCTGACAAATTCATATCATTTTAAAAGGCTTGTATTCTATACGTTTACCGTGATGGCACGAAAAATCCTTGATCCTGCATTGTATTTATCTGTTAATTAGAAAAGTGGATGGTGAGGTTATGCCACATGTATTAGCTAGGCTCCTTAAGGAAAAAATGAAGACGATTTTTGAAAAAAATAGCAGCGTCTTCTCGCTATGGGGAGGTGGGGGTGAAGGCATGAAACTTTTGCCTCTGACACTTCATTCAGTAAATATAAAATAGTAGACAAGGACAATTTTACTGTAGTATGAAGAGCACATGGAACGAAGCTGTTGTTTGGTGTTGTCTCTTTTGGTTGGTAAGAACGTTTGTGGCGCGTTTGGAGAGGGAGAAGGGAAAGACAGGGGGCATCCCCAGAGCTAATTATATTAGTGAGGTGGGGTAGGTGTGCCCCATCCTTCTCAAATCTGCAATTAATTAGGTTTGGCGGTTTACTAATGAAATAATACAAACAATTAGGCCCGGTGAAAATGTCATGTAAACGGTTCGAAAAACAATAAAGCAAATTAGTAAGTTGTTGTTGTCGAACGGGAATCCCATGACAATGCCCAAGGCATTGCTGTCGCGATTTCACGATGACCTGAAGGCTCAGGTGAAATTATATGATAAACAAGGTCTAATTTTATCTTCCCAGTCCATCTGCGTAAGTAAGGATGTGAAATTGAACTAGAGGCGATTATTTGTACACAAGCTAGCTTAAACCGATTTCAAAGTAATTCTCTCCTTAAGCAAGCAAAGCAGGGCGCAATGATCAGCGCATTACACTCCGCTACTTTCCTTGAAGAAAGTGTTCACCACGTGATCTGCTGTTATTTACCGTATCAAGACCAACGCTGATCGAGGTTGAGGGGGGGGGGGGGGGGGGGGCAGGGAACGCTAACCCTGTTCCACATCCCTCCCCAGTCCACTTAATAAGATCAGTTAATACTGAAGGCAGCAATATCAGCAGAGAGAGAGAGACTCTTTAGGGTGGGGTCCATTTCTGAATTTTGCCTTCAAACCTCTAGGTAGAACAAACAAGAGAAAGGGCAGAGATCCTAGATCAATTTTTGATTTACAGTGGAAAATTACGGTTCTTTCGAAAAACTTCTGCCAGTCGTGCGTTCTTCTACTAGGCCCGTCACAGAATTCATCGTCATTCATTCAAACTGCTATGCATTAATCTAGCACATGCAAGACTGCATTTGATAGCACGAAATCTTTAGTAAACAACAGTTAACGAATCGAAGCACAAGACGGGGTGCAAGTCAGGACAAGGACGGCACTTCTACGCGTGCTTTCCAGGAACTCTAGACATTAGAACAACTCAAGTTGAAAAAACATTTTATCGTTTATACACGTGTAAGACCCACAATATAATGAAAATAATTTACACATATACAACTGGGTATCCGCTATACATCGATACCGTCATAAGCACCAAGAAATCTATGTACAAAACGTGTCATGGTGCTGCGACTTAAGACTTAAAATTCTTGCGATGTGCCCGTGATGCAAATCATCCCACCCTCCCCATCAATGCAGATTCCTTTATAAATAACTCCAACCTTTGTGATCTACAAGCGACTTTTAAGAATGGAAAATAAAATCTGTACTGAACTGCCGTGGACAGGATTACATGCCATATAACAGTTTGATTACAATATTGAGATTGATATAGTTTAACAACTCACAATTTAGTTGATATTAATTCCACATTCATTACTTAAATTAATTATAATAAAATAATAGTAAAAGATCAAGTGGTAGGATAGGAGAAAGCCATAACTATTAATATAATCAAGTACCTTTAAAAATATAATATTCAGACTTATTACACAGTTATCCAGCGCAAGGTTCACACACGTTTAACCCGAACCTTCTTCACCTGCACTTAAGCTTCTCATAATTAGCACAATTTAAAACCAGCCTAAAACACAGTTAAAACAGAGGATTAGAAATTGCCCCTTATGGTCTAAGTTTTTAAATACCGGACACTGTTTAGAGATTTTGTGAAATTGTCTCAGATGATAATCAAATACCTTGACATTTTTTCATAGAAAATAAAAAGGTAGTTTCTTAAAGAGAGATAGCTACATTGATGCCTGCGTGGGGACATGTCGTTACCATGTGCCACAGAAATGCTCTGCTTTCACAATACTGGCATTAATGACAATATTAATATAATTAACTGATATTATATAAAATATCAATACACCCGTTACATTGTAACTGACAACCAACAGGGGCAGTGACAGCAACACAGAGTGAGAAGTAACAAAGCTGGTATATGAAATTACAAGGAGACTGCAAGTGTGGCGAAAATGTGATCAAGTCAACCTGAACTTCATAGTTTTAAGAATGACACTTCTCTCTTCAAGAATGTTCAAGCAGATCTCTGAAATTCAGGGCGTTCATAAAATCTGTGAAGTAACTATGGTGATGTTTACTGCATCAAGTTACCATACTGAAGTAACTATGGCAATGTTACATATACCAAGTTACCATAGTGAAGTTACTATGGTGATGTAAAATGCATCAAGTAACCACAGTGAAGTAATTACAACAACCAAGTGATCACAGTCACCCTGACTTTCAGAACCATAATGTGGGTAATTATTTGTACCAGGCAGCTATATACCAGGACAGGAGTCAATGCCAGTGTTCTCAAACACAGGGTGCTAAGTTTACTTGTTCAAAGTGCTTCCTGCAGCCATACAACTAACTGTGCTATAAATAAATTGTGTCAACATGATAAATTTCAAAATTATGTGAATTTCAAAATAATGTGAAACCACTTAACCTGAAAACCTACCAGATTATAACCACTGCTGTAAACCGATCCTGTTCCAGGAAATCCAAGTTTACACCAAACCACAGTGGTTTTTTGCAGTTGCACAACAGAGTGGCAATACACATTTTACCATCAAGTGAGAACATATAGACCACCATGTGAAAGACTTATGTAATACTCCAGTGCATCAGCTGACAATATATGTAACATGTAAGTGCTCTAAAACTGTGCCAAACACATACATAACTGATGCATACTTTCCCTGTGTATCTCCTTTTAAGACAACATTTGAAAAAGCTTCATACATCTACTGGTAAATGTAAGACAACCTATTATTTATGTGTCATGAGATAAACCAATTATCATACACCTGTATTGTTGCACTAAAATGTCATCACATAAATTTTTTTCCCGTGCAAAATACTAAACTTACATCAGTAACGCCGATACAATTGTGACTTGTAACAACCAATACAGTGATATATTGCTTCCAAGTTACAACAAACAGTGATACATTGTTTGCAGTTCACAACAAGTAGTGATACATTGTATCCAGGTTGCACTAACAGTGATACATTGTATCCAAGTTGCACTAACAGTGATACATTGTATCCAGGTTGCACTAACAGTGATACATTGTATCCAAGTTAACCACAATCTGTGATACATTGAACCTAGACTGCAACAAACAGTCCATTGTTTCAAAAACCAGTAACAGACATTAAAATAACACATTGATGCACATTTATAGTACAACTAGAGAAGTGGTAGTATTATACTTGTTTCAAACACTCTAACAAGATAAGATGTGTACAAAGTACACTTCCAACTTTTTATGTCTAGACAAAAATTTGAGGTACTTGAGGAACTTAAGAGACAAAATTTAGAAAAAGCTGAAAATAAAAAGTATTTATATGAACATGACACATCTTTATGTTCAGAAAACTGAATGTGTCTAGAACTGATGAAATCTGAGAACAAATAGCAATTCCTTTTAATACTGCCATTCTGACTGCTGTCCCATGAAATGCTAGTACCACAGTATGAATCAGAGGCATTAAACATTGATGCTGTAACATGCAGACTACAGACCACTTCATATATATGTAAAATGTCAAATATGCTTGTCTGTATTTAACTTTCGGCAAACAGTTCATCATCTGCTCGTTTTGGCAAAACGTTTACATGCTGGCGAGAGCTCGGACACACTGCAGTGACATCTGGTGGTCAGCACAGGAGTTCACAGGGAACTGGAAGAAACTGCCATGAATCTCTTTTTAGTTGGAAGAAATGTCTCTATTCCCTGTGGTCCAAATTTGAAGCTCACAGTCACAGGGAATAAGACAGAACTGCTTCACGGTTCTGTTGTTTGATGTATCTCTGCTTTGGTTGTGTTTCCATATGCCTGTGTTGACACTGTCGCTCTTCACACAAGAAACCTGGCTGGACAGGACCACAGTGAAAGTACTCACAGGGAACAGGCACAACTCGCTCACAGATCAGTTATCTGGTACATCTGGGCTTTGCCAGATTTTCCCGTTCCCTGTGGGGAAGCCCTCTGTGTGTCGAAATGGTTTTGGATATATTGTTTTGGCGGTATGGGAGGACTGTGATTATCATCACTAGAGAAATGACCAGTGCTGCTGTGACGGTCATAATAATTTGGTGGTGGCCGTAATGGCGCCTGGGGTTCAGGTTTCTGACCACTGGTGTACATATTGTGGACATATTGACCACTAAAACCACTGGACAAACTGGTCATACTGGCTGGACTTTGAGGTCCGGAGTCTGGATGACCATTGGGGTGGCCAGTCCTAGTGACCACTCCTACCCCTCCTCCACCGGCCAAAGTCTGTCTAACATTCTGACTGGACACTCCGCCTTGAAGACCCAGTGGCTGTTTTTGCTGACTCATCATGGCTGAACTCAATTGTGTTTGTGGTGCCTCAGACTGTGGTTGAGCAAAATGTGTCGGTTGAGCTCCCTGCATCGGCTGCTGCACCATGGGATTGAAATTGAAGGTGAGGAGCTGGGACTCGGTTGCTGGCGGGAGTCCGTTGGGGTGATAGTTTAGTCGTGCCAGGTGGCAACCGTAGCAGAGTAACATCTCCCCCAGGGGATAACAACGCTTGTCTGGTTCATCTGTCAGCTGCAGACCACAGTCCTAGAAAACAGAAAATATCAAATTGTAGAACTACAAGAACACTCCTTTTATTGACTCTTATGTTTACAAATACAGAAGATTACATTTATACAATATAAAACTGTCTGTACTTGGGGACTGGCATCAAACAGTATCTGATGGCTCTCAAAAAGTAATCCTAATATAAATATTCAGATGTTCAGCTGTTCTAAATTTGATCAATCTGAGTGAATGGTGTCACCTCTAAATATTATGACACATCTGAGAATGTAAGACATCCATGTATTACTCACTTACCCTTATGTTTCAACTTAATGTAAGTGACTCATACGTTGCTGACACAAAGACTTTCATTTTACAACTGATTTCTAAGAATATCTTTAACAAAATACAAGACAGCAGTGATAACAGACTCCTTACTTTTCTGAATCACCTACTACAAATCATGATTCTCAATCATCAACAAATAAATCCTCAAGCTACAAATAAACTTTCACCATGAGCTAGTAAAATGGTGAAAGCACTGTTGGTGTGTGTGTGTGCGTGCATGTGTGCGTGCATACCTCGCAACAGTAGCAGTCCACATGGTAATCCCTGTCCATGGAAACTACCCGCACAGTTTCTTCTGTTCCCTGGAAAAAAAGTCAGAAAAATAAGAATACACGAATATACTTCAGCTACAAAGAAATGAAAACACACAAGGCCAGTGGAGGAAACCTGCATAACAATTCCTTGACAATTCCACCCAGGTCCCCTTGCTGGGATGATTAATATTAAGGTTTTTATTAAAATATACATCCATCTCATCATTAAAATTTTTATTGTTTGCAGCTAATCTAGCCAAACATGCAGCATGCTAAGCAATACTGAAACAAATCAACTAAATCAATCCAAATCAACAACTCGCATCCAATATCAGGACATGAGGCCTTCAAATATAGAAGAATTGTAGGTACTTGGTATGTTTTTCAAAACAATATAGAGAACACTGACACACAAATCACATTGGTGAAAAGCACCAATTCTCGCACAAACAAACAGGCTGACATTTCACACATTTGTGTGCATACACACACGCACGCACACACACAGTTTGTCCAAAGGAAATGATAATTTCAATTTCTAGACTAGGTTGATAGGTTGCCTGCAAGTAACATTACATTCATATGCACATACAAACACACTTCAATGTAATATTTACCTCTACTGGAGTGATAACTTGCCCGCAAGCGGCACACTTAGGTGCATACATCCTGAAACAAGGGGGGTTTTCCAGTGAACTTTATATACTAAATACTTCACACAGGTGTTCTTTAATACACCCAGAGTGGTACAAAGTACTTTAAAACCTCTCTGCCATACAGTTATTAAAATATTAGCCAGTTTTTGTTGTCTTACCATAAAATGACAATATTTGGTAAAAAGACTTTGGGGTGGTAAATGACCCCAACAGTTAGGATTGTATCACTTTATATGCCTGTGGGATCATTGTTGTTTTGATCCCACTGAAGCTTCTCTTAGCTACAACTTGCTATCTCCTCGCTTATCAATTTGGATGTTAACAAGCAGTTGAGAATCATACATTTTTTTTATATTTTCAAATCTTTCTTGAGAATGAATGCAATGTACTGCATCAAATTTGATACAACTAAAATTAATAAAATATAATAAATTCCATTTTTTTTACAATTTGGCATAAAAAGAAATACAAGTAACCAGGAATAAATTGCTACTGATATTCTTATTTTTTCTGGGCGTAGAAGCTTGAAAGCTGCAAATCCCTCTCCCAAGACCCAGCGCAGTTCACTGAAACATGGTCTTTATATTTAGCATGAACGCAAAAAGAATTCTATCAGCTAATGACAATGTAACAAATGCCTGGTTCTGAATAATAATAGTTCTGATAATTGTAGAATCAGTTTTGATGGTTGATAGTATCATGAAACAAATTATGTCCCATATTTCATATGAACTGCACTGTTATCAAAGCAAATAAAGCAAATGAAGCTGGAATCAAATCAAATATTCAATTATATATATCAAAATTAATTTTTTATTTACACCACTCAGTATTTGCTGATGGCTGTATCAACAAATTTCTCATCAATAAATAAAAACTGTCCTTAAAACTGTTCCATATAAGTACACTGCATATATACTTTTTATAAGTAGATATGAAAAGCTGAAAACTGATATCAAATAGAGAAACCCTCATGTAAAAAAATTGTCTAATAGCACAGATGTTATTCCGAACATAGTTCATCTGAATTGCCATAATTCATTACAAGGCAGTTTTATTTCTTGACTGAAAATGTCAGTAATTTGACCAGGACTGACAGGATTCCGATTCACAAAAAGGCAGGTTTTTCTTTTACCACAAAAATTTATACACTGACCAATTTTGACAGTAGTCCTTTGGTGATACAGGCAAACAGTTTGGGTGTCTAAAAAGTCTTAGCAGTCTTAGGCAATGCCAACAATGTTCAACTTGAGCAATTCTCAGAAATCAAAGTAACCAAGCTTTCAGTAAACTCTCACTTACTTGTGATAGTCTATAACGCAGTAGATTTTGTTATCTACGTCTATAGTAAACGGCACTCCGTCCAAGCAGTCATTACATACACAGCACCTGAAACAGCCCGGATGGTACGACTTCCCCAACGCTTGAAGAATCTAAATTAGTGAATGAAATACACATGAATGCTCAGGTAATAAGCAGCAAATCAAAGAGGGCGCCACATCTGTGTCTGTGACAATCATTTAATATGTCTGTGGCTTAAGTAAACTATTATTTATAACTGCTCAGTCTTAGGTAGATCAACACCAATGTATTGCTTAAAATTTCAAACAGAATCACAGCCTTAAATAAGGCTCTATTCCCATAGATATTAGATCGATCTATCCCCGCGGGGAGTCTCACTAGATTACTTTCAGATAATCTGACTTAAATGTCCGTCCCGCCTACTACAAGCTATAAGAGGGTAATTAACTTTCGTGTCTGCCCGGCTGACAGCTATTTAGCGTGAACCCCCAGGGAGTTAGATCGATCTAAAGTAGGTCGATCTAATCTATGGAAATGGGGTGTAAGTCTTGGTCATTATCCGAGGTAATAAACTAAAGTTTTCCTCTGTTTAAGATGTGAAAAATTTCTGTATTACTGCTAAAATCAACTGAAACTAGCAAATGACTAAGAATACATTTGACAAGAGTCTCTGCCTCGGTTCTCTTACCATCTCCATGATGAGGTGGCCACATATGGCACATTTCTCTGCCGTCTGCTGGAAGCCTGAGTACTGCAATACACAACAGAGATTGTGTTAGTTGTGACATCACTACAATCAAGTCTTTATTGTGACATCACAACAGAGATTGTGTTAGTTGTGACGTCACTACTGTAAAGTCTTTATTGTGACATCACAACAATGATTGTGTTATTTGTGACATCACAAGGATCAGATGTTAATTTTGACATCACAACAGACTCCCCATTATTTGTGACAGCACAACAATCAAGTATTGTGACAACCCAACAGACATTGCTGTAGTTGTGGCATCACAACAATTAGGTGTTTATTGTGACACTACAATCATTATGTTAGGTGTGACATCACAACAGCCATTTCTCAGATGTTACACCACAACACACACTGTAAAACATGAAGATTTTAACTGAAATATAATGGAAGATAAATTGCAGGCCATATTTGGTGGATAAACAGCAGTTTAGAGCGCTACAAGGGATAAAATTTAATTTGCAGTAAAACAAACTACTTCCTCGTTCTTTCATAATCATATGTAATTATGCACGTACATATTCACTGTGTGACTCATGCTTTGAGTATATAATACATTTTCTTGGAGGGTAAATACATAATACACTTCCTTCTCAGCATTATTTCCTGTGATTATGTTGATTGATTTGTGCCAACATTTTAACAATTGTGCAATTATTGAAGTTTCTTGTCTGCCCACCAACAGCTATACATTAACACTTCCTTAACCTTCCTTAACCCAGCTGTAGGACAGACATATATAAAGAGAAAAAAAAGGACCATGATTTACACAAAAGAATTCAAGAACGACAGTTCATCTCAACTAAGGCAACACTTGCAAGCTACTTTAACCACAGATAAATCACTAAGTGTTCTCTTACAGTCTGAAAGTACAGTTATGACTCCCATCACTTCAACAGGGAAAATTGTGAACTTTCAAGATTTTTTTTCAGTCATAAATTCTAAAACATTCCCATCAGGTGGTTGCGACAAAATTGGAAAGCAGGCTACCTTGTGGTTCCATTCTAGACTCAAAGCACCACAAATGCTATAAATATATATATATATATATATATATATATATATATATATATATATATATATATATAATTTAATGATTTCAAATCTATGTATCTGAGAGATTGATAATTTTCCCCCACTGAACAGATTCAAGTCACTGCTGTAACAATGCAGTCCAGCCAGGAAAATTTTGTAATTTGTTCAAACCGCAAAGGAAATATTTTGCATGTTTAAAGACAGTCTCAGTGGGTTAGATTAATGTATAGAAGCAGGTTCTATGTAAAACTTTGATCAGATTTGTATTTTGTGAGATTGTTTATTATTATATTAATAAGTCTGAGTCACAAAAGTCCTGTTAAGACAACTAGAATAAAGAATTAGAAAACGAAAACTATTTATCATGATTTCGGAGCACAGCCAGAAGTACTTCCGGCTCAAGGTCACGACCTCGATTTTCCCACGCTTACGACCAATCACAGCAGGCTTCAGTCAGAATGAGATAGACGTCACGACTACACAGCGAAACTTGTCAGACATGTAAGTGCCGCCTGTCCATCTTTTCGGTACATGTACCGATCAAAAACAGAAAACGTAAAGCCCAAAACGCTCTTATACACGTAACCAACTTTGTATGAGCACAAATATTGTCATTTATTGTGAACAGGATAATATGATAATCAGTTACACTTGAGACCTGTGAAGCGCATACTCACGTGTCGAGGAGTAGTTTCGCCATTGCCTCGTATGTGAGTCCTAACTCAGCTTTAAGTGTCCTCCACCGCCCCACCTCCCTCCCAACATACACAGTCTGAGTTCTTCTTTGTCTGTCTCTAATTTTCTTTCGTATCTTTCGAACTGGAGTGGCTATTTTCTTTCGTCCCCTTTTGTCGCTCTCCTCTTCAGACTTGACGCGCGTCTGAGCCATGTTTGCTGTTTTGGCGCCAAATAGTAACATCCGGGTCTCAGCCGTAGTACTGCATTCATAGTAAACCGCGAGACTTAGCAAGAAATTGCGCGTTCTGAAGCCGTACTGTGAGGTGGTAGCTGAGTATTTAAGACGAGTCGTCTTTTATTATTTAATGGAACTTAAAAACGGTATTAGGTAGCTTCATTTTCTGAACGGTTTTGGATAGGATATACCTTGGTCATTATGGGGAAATTGGTGAGATTTCAAGGAAAATTCATTTTCGTGCTATTTTAAGGGTTTAACGCGCTGAGACTGTCTTTAACGAAAAGAACAAAAGTATCTCATGTTTTAGACCAAAAATTATTTTCACTTGAATTGAAATACATTTGGACTATGTACAAAATTGTTCTGATTTAAAAATGCCTGAAATCAAAATTTAAAATGAATTTTTGATCTCTAATTCCCATGTAAAGCCATATTTAAAGAACCTTAGAGGAAACTTGACTCTGATATTTCAGACCAAAATGCTGGTCAACTACCAATACGGATACCACCATAGTAGTTTGCTGTAATAAATTGAAATTTTGTCTTATACTAACACCCCATATACTGTTATAATAATAATGAATACTGGTTATTCTTGGGTTAAAAAATGAAGACTTTCAAGTCAAGACCAAATTTCCGTTCTTACTTCTTTTGTGCAATCCCCGCCCCCCCCCCCCCCCCCCCCTGCAAGGCAGGTGAGGCTTGTTTTATCTCCCTGTCAACAGCTTATGCATCATAAACAGGCCATAACTTCTTGGCACCTGATTAAAATTCTTGAACTTCAAAGAGGTCACTCAGCAACAGCTGGGACTTGGTCTATATTTATACTGGTAATAAAATAACAGGCAACCTTTCTGTACTTGTCCACAAGATTTGGCTTTCAGATCCGACTCATTTTTATATGCAAGCTCATGCATATGTCTTTTAGAGAGCAAACTTTCATATTCTATATTACCAAATATATATTTCTTTTCGTAAACTTTTCCAAATCTCTTTTTGGTTTTGTTAGGTCAATGACCTAGGTGCTAAACACTTTATTTAATATTTTTTTCAATTCAACTTCAGCCAAAATGGATTTCAAGGCCAGATTTTGTTTGACCCTAAAAGTTTTGACTATTTTCTGGCTTTTTGCAAGAATTCATATTTTGCTGTTTAACTTGAGCAGCAAACTAAATCAATCAAATGCCATAAACCTGATGGCACCGCTCTCAAACAATCACTTCTTCATCCAGAAAAATACAACCGTTTTGGCATTGGTTCAGACAGGTTTAGTACAATATGGTTAGACAATTGCCTTATTACCAAATGACCTCTGACCTTTGACCCCTGACCTTTGACCTGAGGTCAGGACACAGCCCAGGTGTACAAGTACAGACAGTGTAATTAGCCTATTAATTGCTCCATACCTGCAGGCAGTGGCTACAGAGGTCTTTCAGCTGCCGCATTTCGCTCACAGACATAACACAGTACAAAATGAGGCAATTTTTTTATTCTGTACAGAAATGATTCTGGAAGGACTTATTTCCCCCATGTTTTTACTTGGGGCTATTTTTCAGCAGTGTCGAAGTATTCACTTTTTTCCATGGCGTCAACTCACCAGATAGTCTTCCTCACAATACACTTTTCCATGCACATTGTAGAATGCCTTCCCGCGTAACGTCCGCCCTGGAAAACATAAGACTTTTATATACAGATTATATATATAGCAAATGAAAGGCAAATTCATGTTAAGTGTAATAATATCTATAATTTTTTTTATTTTTTAAACATTTATCAAACATCATTAATGGATGCTTTTGATTCTTAACTGCAATTTGACTGCAGCATTCTTCTAAAATACTAATACTAATAATAAATTCAAATAAAAATAAAATTAAAAAACAAACATTATCTTAACATAATCACTCTTTTGTTCATGGACAGATGCATGTATCAGTGAAATAATAAGGTTTCAGGGCAAGTGAATATTTTTAGAAACAAACACTGGGAAATCAACAAGTCTCTGGATCACCTACAAGTACATTTATTTATTCATGTGTACATTTATTTACTTATTTTACTGCCATTAAGGGCACGAGGGTCTTTCTGTTCAAAGACGTCTATCTGCTTGGGGTCAATTTTGTATAATTTATTTATCTATTTTCTAGTACCAGTTTGTTTACACAGAGAACATTGATAACATCCAGAATTTCACATAATGCAGAGGTTAGGAATATCTGACATAGTTTACAGGATAAACTTATCATCAATATCTCAAACACCTTCAGCATTTCTATTTTGATGTTTCTGTCAGATTAATGACTTGTACAAGGGAAGGTTTAGCAAAGGGTTAGCCAAGGGCATCTTCAGAAACAAACAATTCAATACTATCAAATACAAAATTCGATTATGATATGTAAGGAAACTGTTGTTCTTAACAAAGAGATTATAACAGAGCGAAAAAAAGTGGTTTATATGACATAAAGATCTTGGGAACATTTCAGCTGGCATTTGAGCGGCCTGTCTTGCAATAAGTGACCCCTAGCAGCAGATCCTGACCTTTACCGTCTGCTGCTATGCTGACAGTAACAAATAGCTGTGGATTTTTAAGTAGAAAACAATTTCTCGTCCAGCTTGCCTTGGCGTTTTAAGTTTCTAACTGTAAATGTTAAGGTTTCCCTACAGACCTCTGACCATTTCTGTGGAACGAATGGAATAAAAACCTGTTCTAAATTATCACCACCACTTGGAAGTCATACCCAGCACAAAATATCCAAGCTGCCTTGGAGATATATATATTACTGTATCTACTAAAGTCTGATTGATAATTCTTTACTAGTCCAATAAAATAGGTCAACTATTGGTTTTAAAATTAGACATTTCTTTCTTTCTTTTTTATTTAAACAGGCTTAAATATCTTAATTTGAGAGAAAAGACGTGAAAAGAAACTAGAAGACTGGTCTCTTGAGAAAAGAACTACCTTTCACTTTTAGTTTTTTAAAAAATTTTTTGAGGAAAGGAAACTTTTGAACTGTCTGGTCTATACTGTATACACTATACGAAGTTAACTATAACACTCAAAATACCCCCTGAAGACTATATTTTTTGCTACAGTATATTTAACTCTCCAATATCTGAATTCACCATGCCCTTTTCAAGGCCACCACTAGAAGAAAAACTCCATTCACAAATTTCAGAGACCTAAAAAAAATAGTATTTCTGAACTAGATACCTTCTAAGGTTAAAGTCAACAACGCCCAACAGCAAACAAATACTTCATTCATCAATGTAAATGTCATTAAATGATGTTTCTTATCCATTTGCCTTCTTGGGGTAAAAGCCTATCCAATCTGCCATGTTCAATCACGACCAATGAACAAACTAGATCTTTGTAAAGGCAGGAAATATTATGACCCGTACACTACAAAAGAGTTGCTCTGGTTCACTGGATAGGGCCCCGGTTTACTTCACGTTAATGTGAGAGTACAAAGAACTAGTCTTCTGGAGTAACTAGAAGTGGTTTTGAACACCTTTAACTGAGATTATAACGGTTCTTTTAACACTTTTAATGTCTGTGTTTGGCCCAGCTCAGACTTTCAACACTGCAAAGGAAGTTTAAATTTTTGTAGGAGGTAATGCATAGACTGAAATGAAAAATCTAATATTCAGTTTCTCAGAGGTCATTTACCACACAGAAAAGCTCTCTCTTTCTCTCTCCATGCTTACAAGTGCCTATGGTTGGAAGTCTGCCCGCACAAAACATTAATACGGCCATAAACTATTATTTTTGTATTAAACAACTTTATTTCCATCTCAGTCTCAGAGTCAACTGCATAAATAATGTGGATTTTAATCCGTATCTTCCTTAATCCCATGGGACACTCATTCATACAAAAGCATCATTTTCTCTCTTAAAACTCCCCTTCTTCAAAACTGGTCAAAATAGCCATCAGAAGGCAAAATCCCCTTGAGAGAAACTATCATTGATTTCCGTCCTACTGGCAGTGTAGCTTTCATGGCAATACCATGGAAACGGTGCAAGGAAAATGAGAAAGGGATAGTTGGTGACTATAAATAAAGTAATAGCTTCAAATATTTCACGCCACTTTTTCATCCTTATGAGGTATTTGAATTTTGATTACCCATAATAAATAGCTCTCTGACTATTGACACAATTATCAAAGTTCAAGGCAAAAGTTTTTTGGTAAAATAATTTTTCTGTATTGTGTCTTGTTTGTATTATTACTAGTAGAGAAATCAACATAGACAAGACTGTGGAATATGGGTAGGTATACTGAAGGGGCTGGGAGAGGGGAGGGGTGGAAAATAAATTGCAAATCATCCTCTTTTTCTAAAACACTGGTCTGGTTCAAAATTCTGATATTGCAAAAAATTATTGAGCTATTTGTCTGAACGTTCTATCTAAGATTATTTATGTACAGGTCTCTGAATAACATCAGACATCTTCACAAAACCAGATAACATTTGACCTATTGATTAAAAAGAAGTACCTCATGTTTCAGATAAAACATCTGAGAGCTCCTGGAAAATATCACACAACACAGGGAATGCTAGTTGGGGTGGGGCCCCTGTACAGTATCCAGGTTTTAAAACTTGGCCGAGAAAACGTTGCCTGCTGAAGGTAGCTGTGGCCGTGCCCTTTGCGTGCGTAGACACAACAACCGCAGCCAATATATTATATGGAGCCAGGTACAACAGAATCATGATAAAAAACGGCCTACCTGCCACACAAACATCTATATTACACAGCTCCAAATACTCTTGACAGCAAGCCAAGATGAAGATACAGGAAATACTGGCTTTGTACTCTTTCTTTCAGGCCATTCGGTTCAGCCTCAATGCTTTTTATAGACCTTTTGTCTATTATTTAAAAATTGTTTATACCTTTTAAAGTTTTCATTTCTAGAAAAAATTGACTTTAAGATTTATAGTCATTATACGTGTACAGCAGAGGCTAGGCTGATTAATGCTGTTAACATTAAAATTTTTAGGCATGCAAAACTGAGGTGAACATTTTTGTTTCACCGTGTCTTTCTTCTTCCCACATAAGCAGCATATGAAGCACATGGTATAAGTGAATCTGTCTGTGCATGCATGTGCAGTATGTGCTATCCGTAGTATGCACATGTGCAAGTGTTTTTCTCTTACCACAGGAGCTACAAATGGTGTAGTACAGGCTCTTTGTGCTTGTGTGTGCATGCATGTGTGTACGCACTTACCACACGAGCAGCAAACAAAACATTTGGTATGGTACAGGTTCCCCATCGCTTGACAGGCGTCGTTGGTTCCAGAAACCATCTCACCACACGTGTAACACTGACCTAAAACAACAATGCATATCATTGGTTGAATAAAAGTGAAAGTGAAAGTTACAAGTGCTGGACTCCTTATCATGTAAGCAATTTCAGTGTAGTGTTAAACATCCATAATGAAGGTTGTCACTTTGAGTTTGACAAATCACAAGATAAAAGAAAATGTATTATCTATGAAGGACTTATATTGTGACCAGTGGTGGGGGGGGGGGGGGGGGGGGGGGGCTGACAGTTCGAAATGCACCATGAAAAAATGAAACTTACAATTTAAATCCAATTAAACACACACAATCACACACACACTATGCTATAAGATTGAGAAAGAGGACAGCACACAATATTTTGGTAGAAATCATAACCCGTTTGTGGTCAGGATGACAGCACTCTCTAAATATAAATATTCCACAAGTCAACTGCCATTTCCTTAAAATGAGTACACAGGTCAACCCAATACAATGACATATGTATTAATATACTTTCTGTAGAAACCACAACATAATACTTGACTAACATGCCTCCAGACATTTAAATTTAATACATCATAAGCAGTATCCCTTAAGGTGCCTCTATTTATTACCATGTCCAATTTATGTCAGATGCTTGCCAATCATCATCTATCTTGTCTACCTTGTAATGTGACAGCTGTCACAGGAACCAGTAATATGGTGATATCTGTGGAAAGTAAGGTTGTTTTTTCCTTTGTCTCTGAGTAATTTTTTTAATTGCACAGAAAGTGTTGTGCAATTATTTATATGATTCATTTACTTTGCAATTCACTGATAATGACATTTTGCACGTTTCATCTTTTACTGTCTGTACATGGACACATGAAGAAATGTACGAAAAAGGTACAAGCACACACGTGCATGCACGCACACACAATCACAGAAAGTCAGACAGGTAACCAAACAGAAACACTGACAAAAAAAAAAAAAAAAAAAAAAAAAATCAAGACAAAAGACTGACTCATTCTCCCTATCTAGAACTTCCAATAACATAATTACAAGACCCCAGGGCTGACACCAGGCTCTCGCGTGTAACCACAAAATACGCAGAAAAAAGAACTGGTGTCCACAACTTACAATGACATCACAAAAATCCATATCTACCTTCCATCTTTAATCATACACAAATGAAAATTTAGTAAACCCCAACAATTCTCTTATAATCACACAAACAAATAGTCACAACCTAACAGTGACTATACAAAAAATCCAAATTCATGTGGTAAAGTCCATTTCAACTTGGTTGTTGCTATAGAATCATAGCACCGCAGGAAGGAAGACACTTGACGGAGACCACAAAACAGGCAATAGTTTGGCAATGACGCTGACCTGTATTAACAATAAGTCCTCTACCTTCCTTACTTCATCCGCGGATAAGTGGTCGATTGTGGAAGAAAACACTTAAACCAAGAATTCAATTTAACAGAAAATGTTTTCCTTATGACTAAGTGTGCTTGATTGTTACAAACATGCGGATAGCACATTTGGTTAAAATGCGTCTGCCAAAAGCAATTATGAGATGGAAAAAAGAAAAGATTGGTTGGTTTGTATCAAAGTTTTTATGACCAGATTAACGGCCCTGTCAGCTACACATTATCAAATTATCCAGGCTTCTCCAATATCAAGACGCCAAAGGATATGTAATTTTTATCAGATTAGAAGTAGTGGTGTCTTTACCAGGTACAGCCGCAGATCAATGGATGTTTCTCCTCAGCAATATTCAGTGCAGAAAACTATTATCAATACAACCCATGTAATATAGTCAAATACTCATTCCAGTACTAAACCTTTAAAAAAATTACTGTTTAAATTCTCTCAGTTTGATGTAATTTCTCATGAGGTAAAAACTGGCTTTTCTGAACTTCTAAATCAACAATTTACATATTACCAACAAAGCATCATTTTGGTAGATGTTATTTATCTGTTTTGTCCAAATTAAAAAAAATTGCATCAATTGAAACTTTGTCTTGTCACAATTTCCATTCCCTCCTCCCCTTTTTTTTGGTCACACTCCTGTATAAGTTTTTATCCATATTTCTCTCATTTTCCCTTCCTTCTCTCTGTATCTTTTTTTTTCTTTCTGTCTGTCTGTCTCTCTTCACTTACCAATGAAACCAATGCCAAACAGGCATACAATAAGTAAGTTGCTGACAAATTTGAAATTTGAGTAGATATCTTGTGTAGAGACCGTGTGTCAAACCTGTGTCCTGTGGTCAAGTTCTGACCACTGGTTAGGTCACCATGGGTACTGAGAGGAGCATACTGGGGTAGAGAGCAGGTGTGTGTGTGTGTGTGTGCATGCGTGTGCGTGCGTGCATGCGTGTATGTGTGTAAGAGAGAGAGAGAGAGAGAGAGACTGATGTCGTTAATAGTGTCACAGCCAGGTAACCATGTAATGAGATCACCTTTAAATGTGTGTGTGTGTGTGTGTGTGTGTGTGTGTGTGTGTGTGCTCTTGTGCACGCATTCTAACCGAGGACACACACCCGCCCGAAACCCACTAACCGAGGACACACCTCCAACCGAGGACGTCCTCGGTTGACATAAGCAGTGGAATGCATAAAGGGGCCCATTTCAAGTTAGGTGGTGAAATTTGACGCTATTCTGAGCCAGTCCTCGGTTATGCTGTATAGCGCGGGCCAAATTCCCGCCACGAGTGTATCAGAAATACTGTCCAACTTTTTGTCTGAAATCGGGCTATACACACGCGTCCTCGGTTGTGCTGTTAAGGGCGGACCAAATTCCGCGTCCTCGGTTGTGCTGTAAAGGGCAGACTAAACTGAAACTAATGTTATATCTCAGATGTCTATATATTCAGTAAGTTCATATTTTTAAACTAAAGGTCTTTTTTATCAAATTAAGCTCTCCTAGGCCGTTACGTAACTACATAACTATCATCGCACCTACATATTACGGCACGCTTCTTTATTAGTACAACTGACTTGGTGTGGTTTAAATAAAGAAGAACTGTCTGAATTTGTGGCTCACTCGGTAGATCTTAGGACCGACAATCTTTTGAGGGTGCAAGAATTACTCTGAAGTATCAAATAAACGTACCGGTACGTTAATTAATTTTCCAAATTTCTTCCCGTCGGTACGCTCCATTTTCACCCAGTACGCTTATTAATTTTTCAAAAATCTTCCACCCGGTATGTTTATTAAATACATATTGTACCGGTGGGAAATTACACAAGTACAAGTCACGCTTTTTATTTTCTTAAATTGAAGTATAATGAGAAGAAAATTGAGATTTCAACTCATTACCGACTGTTCTACCAACAGCACTGGAAAGTAGGTCAAGCGGAAGTCGCTCTCTGAACACAACAGTACATGCGTCACCTGATTTTAGTTCCTATAAATAGACGTGCTTTCCCTTCAACAGTGACAACTACTCATGTACATCGATCGAATGATGCAATGTCGCAAGGTGATAGGATCATATTTATAGCTAAGGAGGTCATTTCAAGTGCAGCAAAGAAGTTGTGCCTGTTTTCAAACGTCAATTATTTCATGCCGATTTATGATTTAAACGATGTTAAATCACATTTCTATGTAAGATAAACCCTTCGGAGTTTACAGGTATGCAAAACGAACCTTATATCTGAGAATAAATTTACTATGAATAACGTCTCCGTATGGCTCTCGGAGGCGGCTTAGGTGCGACATATCTGGGTCTTCGGCCCCTGACGATTATGAAATTTAACTCATGGCAAATATATATATATATATATATTAAGATAAATTATAATACTGAGTGAATTTTACCTGGTGAATTTTTTTTTTTTTTTTTTTTACAATGATCAATAGCTAGCTTTTTTCTTTCTCTTCTTCTTCTTTACTTTTATTTATAATTATTTATTTCATTTTTTTTTTTTTGGGGGGGGGGGGGGGAGTGGTGCAAAGGTTTTTTCCACCCAGTACTTTTATTCCATCTAGTACTTTTATTAAATTTCGAGATTTTTTACACCCAGTACTTTTATTCCATCAGTACTTTTATTAAATTTTGAGATTTTTTCCACCCAGTACTTTTATTCCATCAGTTCTTTTATTCGATACTTCAGAGTAAATGAAAAGGGTAAATGGATCGTCCGTAAACCCCCTTTACACTGGGGCGGCGTCCTTTGTGCGACCAAGAAACTGGCATCACTGTGGTCGTAGAAAGGAGGTACAAGCATTGCTTTGGTTGAAAAAAATGAATATTTGGTGATTGGCCAGTTGTCAGAAGGTTAAGTATTATAATTTTGTACTCTCAAATGGATCCGTACTACAGGACGCAGAAAGGACGCCGTCCAGTGTAAAGGGCCCCTTAGCTAACTATGAATTAATCTACCCCTGACAGTTTGAAGAAGGCTATGACATTATGAAACATTTATTATTACATAATGGCTCTGCGAACTACAGTCACTTCTTTTCACCTGTAGATCTGACCTGTTTGTTATACACCTGGCTGCTAGAATAAATACTAAATCTAACAACTGAAGTGAAATTATATTTTGAATGGGCCCCTATCGGTCTCGGTCCATGTCGCTAACACAGAGCACACATATTCATAAACACCGCATTTGCAAGAACCGCTTTGTGAAATAAAAAAAGAAAAAAAAAAGACGCCCCGACAATTACGCGTCCTGATATATAGGCCTACAGTTCGGATATGCACACGGCAAAAACGATTAAGGGACCGTTCCCAGATCCTATCGTACTAACTACGGATCGATCTCTCCCAGAAGGAATGCTATATAAATTGCAATCAACGTAATCAGTGTGATCTGGCCAATTTTACAAAGTTGCTGTTTTTCCCTTTTCTCAGCATAATATTATATGCGATGCAACATTTTAAAGAGAACCGATAGGTCTATTTTCATGAAACTCACAGAACTGATGAATATTAGTTAAACGCAGGTCAAGTTTGAAAATCTTCATAATGGGCTGCTTTTTTTTTCAGAAAATTTGCTGTTGTTTTTGCTTTTTTCAGCATACATGCAACACTGTAAACACAGTTCAAGGAGAAGCAATAGGTCTATTGTCATGAAACTCACAGAACTGGTGATTATTAGTAAAAGGGTTGTCAAGATCAAAAATTGGCATACCCGGGCCATTTTTTGTCAAAAGTTATGCTGTTTTTTTTCTGCCATTTTCAGCATATAAGTAGCACTGTAAGCACATTTCAGGGAGAACCGATAGGCCTGTTGTCATTAAACTCACAGGAGTGATCAATGTTACCAATATACAAATCAAGTTTGAAAATAGGATTGATTGGTTGAGTTTTGTGGAAGTTGTGCCTTGTTTTGATATATATAAGTGGTTTTCCTCAGATTTGATTGTCAGGCATGTTGACAGTTTGGTTATTGAACTAACTAGATATGTAAATATGTTAGTGTTTGTCTGAAATTTTCTGCATCTTTACAACATTGCTAGTTGATTATATAAATATGACGGTAAACATGTTATCATGTACTGTGTAATACAGTGTCTCAAAATGGAGGCAATTGGGTGATTATTTTCAAAAGTTTTGCATTTTTTCTCCTCTTTTCATTGTACATGCAACACTGTTAACACATTTCAAGGAGAACCAATAGGCCCCTTTTCATAAAACTCACAGAACTGATGATTATAAGTAAAAGAATGGTCAAGATTGAAAATCAGCATGACCAGGCCCTTTTCTTTCAAATGTTATGCTGTTTTTTTTTTTTTAGCATATAAGTAACACTGTAAGCACATTTCAGGGAGAACCAATAAGCCTGTTTTCATGAAACTCAGAGAACTGATGATTATTAGTAAATTAAAAAGAATTATCAAGATTGAAAATCAGCATGACCAGGCCCTTTACTTTCAAATGTTATGCTGGTTTTTTTTCAGCATATATGTAACACTGTAAGCACATTTCAAGGAGAACCAATAAGCCTGTTTTCATGAAACTCACAGAACTGATGATTATTAGTAAAAGAATGGTCAAGATTGAAAATCCGCATGACCAGGCCCTTTTCTTTCAAATTTTATGCTGTTTTTTTTTTTTTTTTTTTTTTTTTTTTTTGTTTTGTTTTGTTTTCAGCATATATATAACACTGTAAGCACATTTCAGGGAGAACCAATGACTTAAAGCCTGTTTTCATGAAACTCACAGAACTGATGATTATTAGTAAAAGCATATTAGTAACACTGTAAGCACATTTCAGGGAGAACCGATAGGCCTGTTGTCATTAAACTCACAAGAGTGATCAATGTTATCTATATACAAATCAAATTTAAAAATAAGATTGATTGGTTGAGGTTTGAGGGACTTCAGCTTTTATTTGTATATAAGTGGTTTTCCTCAGATTTGATTGTCAGGCATGTAAACAGTCCACTATTGAATTAACTAGATATGTAAATATGTTAGTGTTTCTCTGAAATTGTCTGCATCTTTACAACATTGCTAGTTGATTATATAAATATGACGGTAAACATGTTATCATGTACTGTGTAATACAGTGTCTCAAAATGGAGGAAATGGGGTGATTATTTTCAAAAGTTTTGCATTTTTTTCTCCTTTTTTCAGTGTACATGCAACACTGTTAACATATTTCAAGGAGAACCAATAAGCCTGTTTTCATGAAACTCACAGAACTGATGATTATTAGTAAAAGAATGGTCAAGATTGAAAATCAGCAAGACCAGGCCCTTTTCTTTCAAATTTTATGCTGTTTTTTTTTTTTTTTCAACATATATGTAACACTGTAAGCACATTTCAGGGAGAACTAATAACTTAAAGCCTGTTTTCATGAAACTCACAGAACTGATGATTATTAGTAAAAGCATATTAGTAACACTGTAAGCACATTTCAGGGAGAACCGATAGGCCTGTTGTCATTAAACTCACAAGAGTGATCAATGTTATCTATATACAAATCAAATTTAAAAATAAGATTGATTGGTTGAGTTTTGAGGGACTTCAGCTTTTATTTGTATATAAGTGGTTTTCCTCAGATTTGATTGTCAGGCATGTAACAAGTCTCATTATTGAATTTACTAGATATGTAAAATAGGTTGTTTGACAATTTCTGCGTCTTGACAATATTGCTAGTTGATTATATAAAAATGGTGGTAAACCTGTTATCTTGTATTGTGTAAAAAAAGTGCCAAAATGGAAATGAACTCGTATCATTGTAGTTTGTCAGATTCAATCATTCACAATGTTCGGAATGGAGGAAATTGGACATTTAAACTTGTTATATTGATATTTTTGCCATCTCAACAATTTTCTTAGTTGATCATGTGAAATGGCAGTAAACTGTATTATTTTATGTAAAAAAGTTAAAAATGGAAAGAAACCCATTTCAGTACAGTGCTGTCTTGTATACATTTAGCATTTTCAAAGTATGACTTTGGAGTTCCATGAACATGAAAACCTTTGCTAGTCACATTTTCTGAATATTCATGATACTAATATTTTATTATAAAAAATTGATGATCATTATGCTGTTAAGCATTATATAATATTGCATCAAATTGGAAGAAAGCACAATTTTGGGTGCTGCTGGCATGATGTCCTCAATTGTAAAATTGTGTACTGTGCAAGTCTGTATCCAATGGACGACACTTTGTGTTATCAAAATATAAAATTCATGATAATAAAAGAGTGCTAAATAGAAAATAAGCATTATGAAAATAAAATGTTTGAAAACGAATTTCTTTGGTCTTTTATTTTATTTCATCAGTATCCTTTCTTTTCCTAAATTAATTGATGTTTTATCTCATAATCTTCAATTCTAAAAAAGTGGCAAAGCCCAGCATTAAATATTGTATAACTGTTCATTTAATCATCACCTCTGGTGTTATTTTGGAATTTACCTTAAATATGAAAGAATTTCATAAAAATGTGAATTGCTGCAAAGTAACGCTATATAAAATTTGCTTTGCATTAAAAGTACAATCATTATTACATGTAGATGCATGCATGTCCTCGGTTGTAATGTGTAGTGTCTGTCCGTGTGTGTGTCCCTGTGTGTCCTCGGTTAGAATGTAAAATTCTTGTCAGCAAAAAATTAGTTTTTATAAAAAATTAATTTATAACATTCATACTCGAATAGATTTTACCCTAAATTGAATGTTTTTATTTTGATTTAACCAAGGAATAAGATGTCCTCGGTTGTATGGTGTTGTGCTGATGTCCTCGGTTGGTACACATAGACAAGTATGTGTGTGTGTGTGTGTGTGTGTGAGTGGGGGGGGGGGGCAACTAGCAGTTACATCACACCTGGACTACTTATCATATCACTGTAGTCATACACTGGGGCAGGCAGTGTGTGGGAGGGGTGTACTGGGGGGGGGGGGGATTATACCTATGTGGTTATATCACTGTGGTTATACACATGTAGCTATATAATGGGGCAGGCAGTGTGTGGGAGGGGTGTACTGGGGGGGGGGGATTATACCTATGTGGTTATATCACTGTGGTTATACACATGTAGCTATATAATGGGGCAGGCAGTGTGTGGGAGGGGTGTACTGGGGGGGGGAGGGGGTTATAGCTATGTGGTTATATCACTGTGGTTATACACATGTAGCTATATAATGGGGCAGGCAGTGTGTGGGAGGGGTGTACTGGGGGGGGGGGTTTATGTGGTTATATCACTGTGGTTTACCACTGAACAGAACATAGAGAGAAAACAAAACAAAAACAACAATTCAAATAACAACCACAAATGGGAATGAGAGGACAGACAGTACATTCGATATTTCTTCACAACCTTCTAGTCCAATACTACCTCAATAATCTATATATCTGATCTGAGACTTCCACAGGGCGTGACAATAACAGTCCACATACCCCAGGTGTTCACTTCAGGAGTTCATCTCCACACTCTCTCCATTGTTCTCGTGACCGCAATATCTGCCAGCCCTGCTCCTAGGGCAGCCGAATTAACCTCCATCTTCTCCTTTAACTGTTCTTTAAGAGACATTAAAGTGTGCACACCCTGCACTGATGTGTTATCAGGTACTAGTAGACCAAGGTTCATTAATGACTGCCTGTTCATGCAGGTAATACCTTTGTGTATATATATATATATATATATATATGTGTGTGAGGTGTAAGGCATTTCCTTAATCTCTTCTCATTTAACAATACAACTGACAGTGAACTTGTTTCACATATTACTATCAGTTTTTTTTTTTTTTTTGTTCTTTGCCCAGTTACACTTATGAAGAGCATCATATAAATGTATTTTAAGCACCTTATAAGGTTGGAGAATTGCAACAGGAACACTTTCAGAACTTATTCCAGTAGATATATCAGAATATATCCTACAGCTATAAGGAATACAAGCCAAGGTTGTCCTATGTTTTGTTCTTCAAATATTCCACTGGTTGTGAACCTCAACCTGCACTTAGTGACCTCACAAGGATAATGTTTCTGGCAATGGTAGAGCTGAGGGCACTGACACTCAGTCAAGAAAATAAGTTTGTACCTTATCCCTAAAGTCCCCAGACCTCCCCTCTCTCCATGTTCATTGCCATTTGTAACAGAGCAACTATAATGCACACAATTATAGCAGTGTATGAAATTCAAGGAAATTACTAGCCAGACCGCCGGGCAGGTAACTCTGAAAAGTTACCAGCCCGGCCATGTAGTTACCTGCCCTAGTTATGATAACCCCTAGAGTTAAGAGAGGTATGCCGAGGGGGTCTAGAGTGCATTCTTGGGAGAGTAATTTGGAAATGAAAGGGCAATATCATGCTTTATGCATGGAAATTTAGAAATTGGTTGGAATTTCTACTGAATGATACCTTGTCAGTGTTGGATTTAGAGGGGGGTCAGGGGGGTCCTGACGCCCCACTTTCACTTTCTGTAAAAAAAACCCTCACCTCTTGAAATAAGACTTTCACTAGTTGAATCATAGTTCTAAACCATACCAAATGGCACCATTCACCATCTAAAATACTAAAAATTTTCAGGGCCCTTTAGCGGGCGGGGGAGGGCGGGGGTAGTCAATTCAGTTTATGTTCACCTTGTGTTTCTCATTTCTTCTTCAATAATTTATTCATAACTTTTATTCCGATTTCGTGATATCATTTGATCATAATTTTTGCTTTTCTGTATAGCAACAAGTATGACCAAACATATATATTGTTGTCAAATAAATCGATCTCTGTGCTGGCAATAAAGAAGAAAGAATTCAGCACATATAGGGTCCCTTTGAATATCGCTTTTAAGCTTTTAAAAGCGGTCGGGAACGGTCCTGCACGCTAATGGCCCATAGACAGTCCTGCAGGGCCCCGTATCTTGAAAGCATTGCTTATTGAGAATAGCTATATATATCACATAGAGGTTACAATATATTATATGGGGCGAGTTATTGGATCGAGATGCTTGCGCTCGGTCGCAATGCGTGATACTTTGGAGTTAAAAATGTTGCCGCTCGACTAATTGCAAATCGAAGTCACCTTTCCATGAGTCCCAATTTGTTCTCTTTCGTTTGGTTCTGTCGTAATCTTTGTTATTTTTATTTCTTTCCTCAATTGTTTTGATTGATAGAATCTTTTCATTTTTGACAGCCCAAGATGAAAGCACGTGGGAAAAGAACTACATCTGACGCACGGCGTAAACTCGTACGTTCACTCATAATTTTGGGATTCAAATTTTTTGTAAAATTTTCCTTTAATTTGCCTCCGTTGCCTTGATTACTGTTGATTATAAGCACTTCATGTACCTATAAGTCTATTTAATCAATATCATAACTTTTTATACTTTCACATTTTTATTACTCTCAACCTACAAATTGCTACTCGCGGTATCTCCTCTACACAAAACAATGACGTAACGTTATCTGCTGTGCACTGAAGCTGGTTAAGAACAATGTGCCTCGTTTCAAATTGTCTTTCAACTTCATATCACACAGACGGAACTTCGAAAACGAGGCCACTGAGAGGGAGACTGTTAGTTACATTTCAATACGAGCGTTCGATTGCAAGCTATGGTTAGTTCTTTGCTTCTATGAAAGTGGGTGAAAACATTGAGTTTATTTGATATTTTGCTGAAATCGCTTGTGAACATAGACAAAATAAAAGGTGGAAATAGGCTGTGAAAATAGCCAGCCCGTCGGGCGGGTAATTTGCAAATCTTACCCGCCCGGCCTGAAAGTTACCAGCCTCGGGCTGGCGGGCAGGCGGCCATTTCATACACTGATTATGGGATGCAACTGATAAAGAGAACATATGTTCTTTTTTAAATTATCCTAGCAAGTTGACAAATATTATGGTTTCATTTTGAAAGTTCAATTTTTTCCTCATATGAAAAAAAAAAAAATTAAAAATTGACTTTCCATACAAAGTGACTTTTCAAAACATATTTAGGCTTCGTTCACATGGAATGTCTATTTTCTAAAAATCTATTTTCTATTCATGGTATCTTATGATCACGGTCTGTGCCCTAAATATCCCGCCACGTAATTACTGGCAGCGCGAGCCAGTTACTTAAAGTAACTTATAGTAACTGGCTCATGCTGCCAGTAATTACGCCGCGGGATATTCAGGGCACAGACCGTGATCATAAGATACCGCGAATAGAAAATAGAATTTAGAAAATAGACATTGCATGTGAATGAAGCCTTAGTTACAACTCAGGAAATTTTATTAATTTTCTATCAGATAAATAAAAGCACATACATAATGAATGCTATCTGAAACATCACTTTTTATTGATAACAACATATTGTTTAACAGATAAGCAAATACATAACAAAAGAAGCTATATTTATAACAATCCTCGAAAAACAGACTCTCTTTTATTACCACAAATTTGCACCCTTTTGTTTTTTTTTTTTGTAATATATCAACCAACTTGTTCATAGCAATAACAATGTTTGATACCTGCTATCCCTAACAGTTAAACAGGGAGACAAATGATATCTACAACAAGGTCACAGGTGTGAGGGAAGAGGCTTTAATTGCATTCTAAAGATGAGTCTGCATCATAAGGGAACTACTTGTCCACTTAGAGGTGATCAGAGACAGAGTCACACCTGAGCAGGTGCCATGAAGTGGTTATCTCAACCTCTTAAGATGCCTCCCACTGATATGATGTCCTGTTAACAGTGTAATAGCTGGTCTTGGTTAATGACTTGTTAACACTTAACACAGTCACTGTGATGTCACACCAGGGCCAGTATGGGTGAGAATGCTGAAAACAGTATGAGAGAGAGAGAGAGAGAGAGAGAGAGTGTGTGTGTGTGTGCGTGCGTGTATGTGTGCATGTGTGTGTGTGTGTGTGGGGGGGGGCATATGTGTGTGTTTTATGCATGTGTTCATGGGAGAGAGAATATGCACAGATCAGATACTTGCCAGCTTAAAGTAGCTTAAAAATGTGGTGCACTGGAAATATATGTGGCAGAAGAGGACACAGAGGGAAGAAGGTGACAATTATTTTTTGGCAATGTAAGTGATGTAAGATCAAGTCAAACCGACTTTCCTTTCTCCAGTTCAGTCCACAGACCTTAACCAAACCCAAACAACCTTAGAAGTACCCTAACCTGCCAGGATAAATTCACCACCAAAACACATCCCATCCCATCACAGTGGCTACATATCTCAGACCTTCAGCGCCCTCTCTGCTGCCAAGATCAACACCACGGCCTGCACACGGCATCAGTAGCGATCTATGTCAACAATGGAGGAGTGGAAACGCGGCTCATGTTGGCACTGGCTACACTCCAGTGAAATGTGCCCTTCAGAAAGAAATCTGAGCAAGCTAAAAAAAGGTTGTTCTGTCACTGTTGGTTCAAGGATCTAGGTCTAGCTTAGTTGTATAAGAGGAAGGCTATACTGGTATACCTGGTGAAAACCAAAATATCTTCATATGAAGAGAAAGTTTCACTTTGTATAGATCCATAGAATACATGTGCTTTATGACTGTTTCATGCAGCTCCTCAGCTGACTTGATGCAATCAGGGGCTTGGTCAAAGTAATAGGATAATTACTGAGATTACCATACTTCAAATATAAGATCTTTAGGGAAGTTATCTGGAAATGTTAACCCCATGTTTGTTCTGTATCAGGAATATATCTCAGTTCAATCGTTTTCGATGAAACAAAACTCCATTTTTGTATAACGACACTGTTCAATGTTCACAAGAAACATAAGAGTTACACATGCAGATAGGTTTGGTTCAATAAGCAGTTGTTACACATGTATATCAACAAAAACATTTTCGTCAATTTCATATATATCTTTTATACGAGAACAAAGTTCACACACATAACCATGCACACAAAAAACATATATGTTCACACATGCAAGCACGCACACACACACACACACACGTGGACACTCACTACTTCTCTGTTCCTCCAAATCCTCCATTCCTCCCTGACCCCTCCTTAGAACAAGACACCCACTACAAGATGATTCTTGAATATCTGTCCATACCACACATTAACTGAGGGAAGAGCAGAATTTATAGGAAATATTTCACCCTGCACATGTTCCTCCAGTACCCAGCTACTATGGGAACTATGCAGAATAGGCTACATTATGGAGGGCCAGATAATTCTAGCAGCCACTGCGGAATACTTTTTGTTTTTTACAAAGTTTTAATGAGTGAATAATGTTTTGACAAAAAAAAAAAAAAAAAAGGATATAGGTACAAAATGAGAAAATGTGGCAAAAATATGAAAAGTATCAAAAAATAACATTTTTTCAAAATTAATTATTACCTGAAAAAAAATTAAAGTATCAAAAAGTATCATAAATAATAACTATATTTCAAATTTGTAAATCATCTTCAACAACAAGGCAAGCAATACAACAATGCCTTCTTTGTACTGGATAGTATCATAAATATGTATATCATGTTAGGATAACATGATAATGAACCTTTAAATTACCACATTTTATCATCATCCCTATCTTTATTCTTTTATCCAAGAATACTTCAATTGTCTGACAAACATTAAGACGTTATCATACCAGTTATAATCAGACATGAGCCTAATATATACTGTTCCAAGAAGCAAGTCCTCAATTCAAGAGCATGTCTCTTATATCAAAATATATATCAATATCAACACATTACAAATGAATATCCAGCCTTGCATGTCATTAAATATATCCTTCAATATATTATCTAAAAGAAAAGTGTTTAAACTCATTATGCCCTTGCAGTCAGTCAGTTTGTAATAAGAGCAGTTCCTCTGGTATAAATAAAAGCCTTAGAGTCAGCTGTTTTAGTATTTATATCTCTGAACCAGGAAATCAGTGCACAAAGTACATTACACTACCAAAAATACGCCTCCTCATGTAACTACACAGGAGGATCAATATGAAGACCAGCAGCTCTCTAGTATAGGGTGGATCTAGTGCTGCTGCCAAAGCACAGACAAGGCTGTTGATAAACAAGAGAAACTTGTACCTGGAAAGGGGGGGGGGGGAGAGAGAGAGGATTCCACTGTATAATACGGGGGAATATTATATGTCACCTATCATCCTTCATTGCATATATGTCTTGTTTAACTATAGCAAGCAGTAATAAAATCCACACTATATTTTCTATCAAATCAAAGAAATCTTGAGATCAAATCCATAGTTATAATTGATGGTCATACCAAACCTTGCAATATTGCTTCCAGCAGTTAACATGAGAGAAATCTATTGCCACAGCCTCCAGAAGTGGACGCAGGCTGCCAAGGGTCAGTTCATGAAGTAGCCACTACCTTCTATAGTTCCTACTTCAATTAAGACCATTTTAACCTGACCAGCAGGTGCTCTGAATGCTTCACTTCACACTACAGGGTGTGCTGGAAACTTGCACACATACATTGTCACAACACGCAGATAACATTCACTTGGGACCAAATTCTAGATGATATTTTTCAATTCATTCTTTTTGGAATGAAGTCCTTTATATCATGACTAATGTTACAGGGATATCTACTTCAGGAAATTTTGAAAATCATATTACGAATGCCATTTCTGGATACATATGTAACAAGAAGAAAAAAATCAACAATTTTTCCTTTTCTTTAACAGTGGCACACAATCAAATCGTACAAAAACAGAACTATGACAAATCAGATTATCAAAGGAAACAACCTTGATAATTTACACCTTGGTCTTCCCGCACTTTTCACCCACCCTGTAAAAAACAAAAATGCCAAGAATTCCTCATCTCATCAGTTTACCTGGCAAGAGAAACATCCAGCCCAGCAAGATCCACTGAGACGCTAAGATAAGAGAAACTTGTGAACCTGAAACGGTTGCAGCTTGGAGCTCCTTACAAAGGGTTTCTCATTCTCAGCGTGTCTTATAGCAGTTTTCCCTGGATACATATGACCACTTAATGATGTACTGATATAGAAAGTTAGGACTTGGAGCATTTGTCTACTGACTCAGATACTAATTCCTTACTAATGTGGACCTCTAGCCCCCCTCCCCCTTCTCTCTCTCTCTCTCTCTCTCTCTCTCTCTCTCTCTCTCTCTCTCAGTTTATCATTTATGCTGCTTCTATTAATGTGTGCTCTCTCAGGTACACAGATATCAGAATTACATGAGTGGGGGGGGGGGGGGGAGATCTCCTCTCATCAAAACATTTGCTTGGAGGATTTATCAACACAAAATCATTTGTCATAAACAGCCATTAAAGCAACACAATCAAGATCATGACCACACTCCATCAAATATACTCCGACCCACTCCATAACCTCAAATAATACCAGCAATAAACACAACATATTATTTAAACAAATCTTCATCACACCTGAAGTCCAGGTGACAATCTCTACCTGACCCTGGCCTCTGGCAAGCTACTGAGCTTACTGATTAATGTGGGCTTCCAGACAGGAATAAATATACTGTAGGTCCACATCTCTCTCTTCACTGCCCTTTACATCTACTAAATAATTTAATAGAATGTGCAATGAAAAAATGACCTTCTAGCTGATAATGTACAGAACAGTGAAGTCAGACGATTTGGTATTTAATTTTGGTAAGATGATTAGAAACTTATAATGTAAAATTTTTTTTTTTTAATCTAGAATCATGATTTTTCATTATTTAAAATTTCATTTACAGTATCTTAATTATTTGTATTTTTTATTTATTGTCTCTTTCTATGTGGGGTCAGACTTTTTATTATCAATAATATCCACAGGGTAATATGTACAATTCTATAAAGGTGAAAAAAAGGCCAGTTTTTATTTATGAAAACTTTATTGTTTCTTTTCAATTTTCTGTCATCTCTATGTGAGAAGAGATGGACATACATCTCTTATATACAGTGGTAAACAAAGATCAGTTAACAGAAGAATATATTAATAAGAATCAAATGAAAAATCCCCTCCATTTATTTTCTATTTGCTTCCCTTCATAGTGTGGATATCCTCAAGGAATTTACCTCTCAATAACACCTAAGCCAAACCCCCTTGACCATTGGTCTAGCTGGCCAGACAGTGGCTGAAATGACCAGTGGATTGGCTGTGATATTGATTGGTCTATAATTGGCAAAGAGCAGGTGCTTTGTGTAGTAGCAAGGGATTACGTGAGCTGGTATGTTTGGTTATTCTATCATGCTGAGATCCTCGGCTATTGGGTAGAGGGATCTTTGCTTGAGCTCTTCTCTACATCTTAATGAGTGGCTCGTTAGTGGGAGGAATAACACAGGTGTGGTGATTGGTTATGTAGTGAAAACATTCTTTAAATTGTTGCTATATTTATTTCATTCTTTGTAAATTGCAACCATTGCTACTTTAAAAGAGAGAAAGACAGAGAAAAAGAATTTTACTAACAAAACTAACAAAGTTTTGAAAATAAGTTTTTAAAATCTATTAATGGACTTATAATTTTATCTAGTTGATGATGTGTCTTATTCTCTTTCACCAAGACTTCAGTCAATGTGCAGGGAATGCAGGTAAAACTAGTCTCATTTTTGCACAGCCTGTACACTAAAGCTTACAACTTACACCATTTTTTTCTTCTTATACTGAATCTATTAAGAGAACATCAGCTATACCCTCTATTAGCCAATGGTCAGTGGGTTAACACCTCTGATATGGTAACTGACCAGCTGAGAGGCTTAACTGGTCATCACTGGTCATCAAAGACAGGTCTGAAAAAGCTTAATGACTGCTTAATAGCCACTGGTCAGATCTTAATGGAGTTCCATCACCAGAGTGGATCTCAAGTTCAGGTTATCGGTATGCCTACTTTGTATGCCTTGTTTTTGCACCTGTGAAAGGTAAAAACTCAAGTGCTTCTCTTCCAGTTCAAAGCAATTCCAAGTGCTCTTTTTCTCTTATCTGATACACAAAAAAAACTGTTCTTTTTCTGTGATATTAGAAGCAACTAGTCTGTAAGGAGGTAATTACCTGAAACTTGTATATATCATATGTATTATTTTTCTTTATTATTTCATCAACTACATTTTCTACCAATGCAAATAAATAAGACAAATAAATCATATATATTTTTTTTGTTGGAGACATAAATAAAAGACAAAAAGCTATAAGTTGGAATACAGTTGTACTTTCACAAGTTGATAACAATCCAGCATGCTTGCTGTAGTTCTGACACAGGGTTTAAGTTAGAACTGATCTGACTGCGACTGAAGAGGCACACACTCCATTGGTGTACCATTAGACTGCAGTATTTTCACAACTTGTGTTAATAAACCGTTCTAATATCTCTGTATTCTGATGGTGGTCCATAAATAATCCAGCATGGCCTGTTACTTCTGGTAGCAGCTTGAATGAGAACTCTACAAATTTTAAATCACCTGCATCCTTTTCCAGTATGTTTCAATCTATTACAATTTTGATTTGATATTGGAAAAATCTTCTTCGCACTTATATTCTTTTTCCCCCGTGGCTCTGTTATATGTTTTGAAAATGTTCTCATTTAATTTAATTGCTGCCAAGCCTGCACATCTTTCATATTCCATAACCCTCCTCATACAAAATTTGAAAATTTCAAATATCATTACTTGGAATTTGAATGTAAATTTCAAAGGGGTGCACCTTGTCAGTGATATATGAAAATAAAATAAATTCTAAACCAATTTCCCATACATGTAGGAAATATCATATATATCTTCAAAGCAAAGATTTATTACTTTGACATATATTTCAATGTAAAAATCATCTTGTCCATAAAATCTATTATCTCTAGTTTATTCGTAAAACAAGCCTACTTATATAAAAGTAAATAAATTTAAATTTAAAAACTTTGCCAAGCGTTATGATCATGATAAAATATATGCTCATATTCACAAAACCATTCAATGATTTGAAAGGGGTCCTGAAAAGGCCACAAGGTTTCAAGTTTTTTTTTTTTTTTTTTTTTTTTGAACATCTATGATTGGGTTCGCAAAAATGATGCAGGGATGACCTTAAAGCAAGGGAAGGGGGACCTCACAGGCACTGCTGGACCACACTTCCCCTTCATGTTCCTACGGCCCTCATACAAACCTAAGGACAGGAAATCCTTTGAAATTCTATCACAGGTAAACTCTCCCACACAATAATCACTAAACTGTTTCACATCTGGTCAACCAGCCAATAAATTTGATAAGAGAAGTGTGTGGTCTGGGTGAAGAGAGAGAGAGAGAGAGGCGAGAGAGTACAAGGAGTTAATGGACTCTTCAAACACATGGAATGTCTTTCACAAATTCCTGCATCGGAAATTGATGATCACTTGAGGGAAACATGTTGGAACACTTGGTTGATTGACAGACAACTTAGATGAAGTCTTTTCTTATATCTCCAGTAATGTGTTCTTAAAGATGAGAACATGAAGCTCCTAGTAGGTACCCCAGACTAAATTTGGATAAGATATGTTATGACAGGAATATTCATAGCCGATGAAAAAAAAAAAATGTAATTCAACAGGCTGGTCATCTGATCATTCTATAGCAAATATTCTCATCAAAATACTTCTATATGTTCAATTTGTGTACATACTGGTTAGCATAATATGTAGCACTACACAGATTTTTCCCTGTGAGCTGACTGGGAACGGCAGGAAAACTGTGACCAATGTCAGACATAAAGAGCGATCAACCCCAAACCACAGCACCTGGCGGCATTGTCAGGACCCCTAAACTACTCCATGAGTATCACGCTCAAATACAAGGCAAAAAACTAAAATCCGGCAGCCTTTTCAGGTCCCCTAACCTATTCCACCAGCACAGGTCCCAATAAAAAAGCGAAAAAGTTAAATTATTAGCTATGTCATATTCATAAAAAACCAGAAACGTGTTGGAATTTTTTTTAATCTGTCAAGTTGTGTAATTCCACAGTAGCAAACCACAATATTACCAGTGACATAGGTACACAGAGATACAAGCTTCCAGCGGAGTCAGGTAACACACCACATGTAACAGAATAAACAGGTTGTAATAGGGGAAAAACAGCTTACATAACACAAAGAAAGGGAAGATAGATCACCTTAGTGGAAGGTTTATAAGAAAACAAGATATGAGTCACAGGAGTGTGGTCTACCTCAGCTGTGAGGAGAGAGGCTGATAGAGTAGTGTGAAATGAAGTAATTGGCAGGCAAAGGTAGATCTGGGAGAAAGGGAACACAATTTTTTATGAAACACCTACAAAATAACCTTGCAATGATAATAATTATTATAAATATAAGAAGAAGAAGTCTGGTAGACAATTTTTGTAGAACAAGTTCTGTCTGTCTGTCTGTCTATCAGTCTTCCTTCCCATGCCTTAATATTTTCATGTACCTATTGTTTATCAAGAGCTAGCAGAACTGGTGCACCTGGTAGAAAAGCCACATCCCTTATCATTGCTGCTTTTTTATTTTCATTTTGTGGCAGATCTGTAAAACTAGGACACCACATCTGACAAGGTCTTCTGGCCACTGAGCAGGTGAGGTCTTAAATACTGCTAGGAGTATATATACACCTCCACACACACACACAGAGACTCCATTCCCAGAGATTAGATCGATCCAACTAGATCGACCTAACTCCCTGGGGGTTCACGCTGAATAGTGGGCACAAAAGTTAATTACCCCCTTAAAGCTTGTAGTAGGCAGGACGGACATTTAAGCCAGATTATCCGACAGTAATCTAGTGAGACTCCCCACGGGGATAGATCGATCTAAAATCTATGGGAATGCACCCAGAGACATATCAGTGAGTTAGGCAGCGGTACCTCCAGAGAAATGACCTGCTCCATGACTCATCAGTTCATCAGTCCCTAGAGAAATCTTTGCAATACGCTGCAGTTTGTTTTCTGGTCATAATTAACAATTTTTTTCTTCAGGGTTTGTCTCAAGGAAATAACAAATCTGATACTCTCACTATTATACTAGTACATGTGTATATGGTTCATAAGTAAATAACAGTCAAAGAACTTGGAACTGTGCCCCCCTTCCCCTTAACTTTTTTCAATATAGTCTTTATATTTACCAGAAAAAGAATATAGAAATATCATTTGTCATATGTTCCAATGTGTAAACCTCTATCTCTCTGTGAAAGTGTGTGTTGGAGGGGATGCTGCAATATGAATAAATCAAATAAATATATGTGACTAATGACAAAGAGATACAGAAACTAATGACAAAGAGATTTTAAAGACCTCAGTAAATATCAGATCCTGTTTTTTTCCACCAAAGGTAAGAGATAAGATGTCTGTCAAAAATTACCCAGTATGACTGTGCAGCCATTTTAATAAGTGACCTTCTCCCAAAAATATGCCACAACAAGCACATTTCTTTTGTTTGGTTTTCAACCTGACAGAAACTACACCAAACCTCAATCACCCTGTAGTACAATAAAACCACTAGCTAGTGAATCAGCAGGCAGGAATTATACTGTACGGCCAATAACCGTTGTGCAGACCACAGAATGTCGATGTTTATCTGTCTGACTGTATCGTCATCTATATTCTTCTATCTCCTCTTGTCATTGCAGTGACATTATCAGCTTCATTAACATCAAACAGGAAACGGATTGGATGATTTTCAGACCATTAATTGAAGACCAAAAAATTGTCATTTTGACTGTTCAGTTTTCAGAAAAATACATAGCAATGAATATCACTTCTAGCAATCAATTTAATTAGTATATTTTTTTTTATTTGAAAGGAAGAGGGTGGATTAATGACATAAATTAATACACTTGGTATTCACTGCCAATGGAGACATTTTAGGTATCACATAAATATAACGCTCGTCTTCATATGCTTACTACCCTGCAGACTAAACAAGTGCCAATGGACTCAGCAAGTTGATCTAGTCATAATAGTCTAGTTACTAAATGTCTACCACTACAAATATATAACACTCCAATTGATTACTGACTCAGTAACCTGATCCAGTCGCAGTAGTCCACTAAATGACCACTGCAACAGCTATGTAGGACAACACTAGAGAGTAATGACTCAGCTACTTGATATAGTCTTAGTAGTCCATTGACTACTGACTCAGGTACTGTTATAGTAACCCACTGCCAATATTATAATAGATTAAATACTAATCACTGGAAAGTTATTCTTTACTTTAGTGAATCATCACCTAAATTAGTCATCATTAATGAAGAATTTAATTTAGTCTCTCTATGGATGGGTAGAGAAATCTGCTGATGATCAATGCATGGTTAAATTTCTAGTAGAAATGAAAGAGAAATGGTATTCTGTTTAATACATATGGTATAATAAAGAAACCATTGATCTGAAACAATATCCCTTCTTGTTTTGTTTTTTTTGTGATACAGGAACATTGTCATCATATGAGTAGACTATTTTGATCTATTCCCAGACTAAAGTGATGAAAACTGTCTTTCTTTTCATTATTAAAGCTAACTTTCACTCTCTGTTGCTAACACTGGACCAACACCCAGTACCAGTAAAACTGATGTCACAGTCAGGCTAATCGTTTCTTTAATGTCTAGTCCTTTTTGTCTGCTATGGAACAGTTAAGGCAGACATGCTGAAACTGTCGGTCCGATTGGTCATGACCGGGAAAATTTGTCTGGACCGGTAGAAAATTGGACCAAAGGACCGACAAGAGTTTTAAGAACCAAATTTTGAATTTACAGTCATCATTCGACATAATTCACTAATGAAATTATAGAAAACCCAAAGCGTTTTTTCCTTCCATTTCAAACCTATCCCATTCACAAACAAAGTAAGCTACCTAATCATACAGGTAGTATCTGTCTCAATCGAATAGGGTGATTATTGGTCCGACAAAAATCAATATGGTCCGGCAAATTTTTTCATTACTGCTGGTCCAAATGTCCGACCATTTTGAAAAGTTTTCAGCATGTCTGTTAAGGTGTCCTAAAGGCCTTCTTGGCTTAAAAAGTTTGACTGTATTCAAGCTGTTTCTTGGCCTCCTGGCCTGGTTTGTAGTATCAGGGGCAGGAACCTCTACTATGGTCTTCTGTGGTATCAAATCTCAGAATTAAACCTTTCGGATTTCCTTTGTGTTCAAATATAGACCACAGTTAGGTTAACCAGGTCATTTTTTGACGTATGAAGAAACTATTTCCTATCTTTCCAAGTGGAATGTGACCAGATGAAGGTTGAAGTGCCAACCAAGGTTTATCTCACATATAAAATTATAGCTCTTGTTTGGAGAGACCGGCATTTTAATTTATTGATCAATATTCAATCATTTTGCTTAATTGACACTTTAAATTGGCTTAGGCCTAACAAATAAAATACATATAAAAGAAAAATTAATAAAACAATTATTATCATAGTTGTATGTTACAGTGAATATTAATTGACCTTAATTCAAGAATTCTGTTAAAGGGTTTGCTTCATGCCGTCAGAATGGCCTGAACGGAACATATTCTTCAGAAAACATGCCCAACTAACGATATCTTAATCCAAATACACAAATTAAAAGCTCATTTTGTAAATTTTTGGCTTTAAAAAACGTCCTATTTGCTCGGCCTGGGAGTTAATGAGCTACGTGGTCACGTGGTCCAATGACGACAATCGAGCCACTGGAGAACAGAGCGTGCTTAGCTGTCAAACTGAGCTGCATTGTCTACCTGTAAGATGACTTCTCTATCTGGCTTCTGATAAAAGTTTATACTCATTCAAATCTCTTACCCGAGGGGTCTAAATCCTCGTGAAGCTGTGTAAAACCATTTCCCGTCTAGTCATTTCTTTAACAAGCATTTCATTATGGTTATCCCAAGTTGTATAAAACACTGCATTTGAATGAGTTAAGGGAAATGTTGATTATTGCATATGAGGTCCATGTTATTTGTGAAATTCAATTTATTTTATTAAACCGCTGACACTCCGTCTTGCATGCTTTTATTAAACTGAGGTAAACAATGCCCGTTACCTTGACAAGTCCTATCTTAATCATCCATCTAACTGGAACTTCCTTTACCTCTTAATTAGAGGGTTAAATGGCATTCAATTTGTCTTGCTTGTATCGAACGCACTCTCTATCTAAGCTTTACTCCAGTTATCTCAGGTAAAAATCTACCTGTGCGTTAGTTACAAAGCGCAGCTCCCGTAGACCTGTGGGTACTAGATAAAATCTGAACACCAGGTTTATCGAGGAGCTAGAGAAAGAAAGGAAGAATTTTTGCTGCACAACTTCATAGGAATTTTAACACGGACTTGATCCAGCTTAGACCTCCAAACTAACAGGGTGACATGGGCAATTTTCACAAACAAATCATAAAACTATATTTCAGTTAACCGCCTTTAAAATAAATATACCGTTCTGGGTAAATTAAAATAGTTATTAAATCGCAAGAATATTTTTGACTTAAATGATGATTTTATTATTAATGGAAATTAAGCTACTATATGAGGTACATTTGCTGTGATTACGGTACGCTGTCCTTCATGTTTTGCGTAAGTCTACATTTTGCTGTATGTGCTTGTAATCTTTTTAAATATGTGCGTACAATTTTTGCAGGTCTGGTTACCCCCCTACTATGTGATGAGAGTATTAATTTGGCAATTAGTTCCTTAGCTTATTTGAATAGAATTGCAGTGTAAAATTTTCAACATGATGTTGGCGAAATAGCCCATTACTCTTTGTAGGTATTTCCCCCGTCAAAGTTTGTTTAAAATTATCTTTCAATCTTTACTCTTCCAAAGACAGTATAAAGTTACCTGACATATTTTCGTGTAAACTTAATGACAAGCCAAGTGTCTCCAGTTCATTCCGTACTCAATTTTACCCAAGCAAATTTTTTTCTTGAGTAGATCTTTATAATAGCACGGTGTTATAAGCTTACAAATTTGCAAAAAAAAAAAAATTGCGTACTGACGCAGAATTTGCGTTTCAAGTTATAAAATGATCAATCTTTTAAATTATTTAATATTTCAGATGAAATAATCTTCAGAAACAAATCCTCAAAGCATAAACGAATTAGGATAACGAACCATTTTATTATAGCAGTTCCCATTTTTAATATAACGCTCTTTTTCCTGTTTTTCCTCAACACGTTTTCTTCCACGGAAGCTTCAAGATACCCTGAGAGCAACTTCTTTTATTAATGTTCGCGACCGTGTTTGAACTTAATTGTTTAAGTATTGATATTTAACGTCATTTACAAATACCAATAAAATAACCCCATGAAATAAATGAGATATATTGAAAAATATGAAAGCCCACCAAGACGAGTTTCATACCTGTTATTACCTGGCTTGGGAATTGCAGCTGTGCATAATTAACAGGTTTGTTGTAAACGAGCTTTTGGTCAACTACAATGCATTTAAAATGCATCAGCAATCAGTAAGTTTGCCAACTGATGACAGTTAATCTGAAAGACTACCAGCTCTTGATATGATCTAAACCACCTGAGGTGACCATGATCTAGAGCATCGCAACTATTGTCACCGAAGTTAGTAAGTAAGTCACGGAAGACCGTCACAGACAAAGAAAGATTGTCAACGAGAGCTGCAATTTTGCTGAATCCCACGGCAACACACCGAGGCATAACGAAAATTCCTCAACTCCGTTCTACACAACTTTCCTTAACTTCTCCGTCTGTATGCAACATGCAGCTCAGGGTCTCACAGACCTTTATCGTGATTGTCGTCACAGTACCACGTGACCCAGATCTGTTGCTTCATTTTTGCATATTGAGGTGAGGTTTACTAAAACGCTTTTTTTTCTACTAATAGATTGTTTTTATAATTTTTAAATGGCGGGGATCGATTAAAACATACCTCTAGTGTATAGATTGAGTGCTGTATCTTCAAAATTCGAGAAATGGATTTTTACATGAACATTGTCCTTTAATCTTTCACAGTAAGTAAGATGTACAGTGACAGGCCATGTAAAAAACAAGATTTATAAATTGCACACATTGTTAAAATGAGGGAAATAGAAATTGTAGATTAAAAATTATTTGCTATGTTCAAAAATTATTCTGTGTGGCAAAATCAAGAGTCAAAGTGAAGATTATTATTGAAGGTGGGGTGTTAAACAAATAATATCTGATTTGAAATAACGAGAGAACTGAAAACAAAAGCACCAAACATAAAACTACCCTATGAAATGCTCATGTTATTCCCTATAGTTCATAAGCCTATACTCCAAATTCAACCTAGCGAGCGGAAAAGAAAAATTCCACAATGTTTTTTTTTCATAATCAAATCATCTCTGAATTGAGGTATTTATATTTAGATGAAAGACTGTAAATTTAAGCACTATAATCATATCAGACTGACCAATGATGACCAAAAGATGACCCTACTGATAAGGTAACACATATGGGAGAAAACACATTTTTGTCTGAAATCTGATCCAAGCCTAAATTATGACTTCAGTGTGTTATACTAGTAAATGCCTTATTGCTTTGGGCAGGGCTAAGAAGAAAAAATGTTTGAAATAAAAGAATATGGATGAACTCCTAAGAGTCCTTAGGGTCCTAGCTTGTGCCAACATATTACCAAATTCTTAAGATGATTCGAGTAAATAAAATTAAAGGTTAAATCTACTGTATATGATAACGTCAGAAGAATAGACATCGTTTTGGAGCAGCAAATTAAAGACAACAAAAATCTCTCTCTCTCTGTCTCATATTGACAAAAAAGTTGATAAAATTTGTAAGAGACTGATCCATAACTGCCTCCTCCATCCTTGCTCATCATATACGGTAAGCTTACAAAACAAAAAATGTAGAATCCATGCCTGTTTACCCGTCATATTGGCTGGTAACCTTTGGGAAATATGAAAACTGCATACTTGGTGCTCATAAAGCAAAACAGACCTATAATCTCAGGATTTTTACCAAGTCTGCAGAACCACTCATCTCTTACCAGTAACCAAATGCACAAATTCTAAAATATGAGAATTGTATCGGTATTAACTATTTTTAGTCTCTTTGAAACAATTCATTTCTTGCCATGTTTAATATCCTTTGTAGAGTATGTATATATATATATATATATATCTTTATTTAATATTATCAAATGTGCATGATACACTAGTGTTTCTATAGTCTCTCTTAGTTCTAATTTGTTGTATATTTAAATAAATATCCTAAGAATGACTGTACTTTAAATCTTAAGTTGATGCCACAAAGGATTCATTTGCCTATTCCCTCCTTCAAATCAAGCCTTAATATACATAGTACTAGAAAAATAAAAATACAACTCTTTTCGCAAGCCCAGTAAAGCCAATTATCTTAAAATATCACTAGAAATCCGGTTTTCATCTTCTCCACATTTATCAACTTCACAAGACAAACAAAGCATGAAAAGCACCTCTCTAAATCTGTCAAATAGGCTTTATGATAATACTTCAAACCAGCGATACCCATCTTTAAAAAAAAAAAAAAAAAAAACCTGCCTCACTTTTACTCAAGTCAGAATCCCACACCCTATAATCAAACCATTACAATGAAAAAGAATGCAAACAATCTTTTCACTGAAGTGCAAACAAACCGTTTAAAATGATTTATTTTCAAAACAGAAATGTGTAACAGCCGTTTTCTGCCCTTTGGGTATATATATATATATATATCTGTCAAATAGAAACCCATAGGCTACATCATAATCAAAATGTACTGTATACTTATATGTAATTATTTTATATACAAACTGACAGTTGCAGACACAACAACAATTCAGCTTTATAAAAGAAATACACTTGTGGAAACTCCCTCTCTCTCTGCTGAAGAGGGAGATTTTTTCCTCCATCTGCATTCATGTATGAGAAAATGAAACAATGTGAACAAGATGTGCCTTATGGAACAGGTTCAGGTGAAACATTATGTAACTTTATGTAACATATTTTAACCTTTGCCTAAGCAGTATATTTACCACACCCAAGTATTCAATAAATTAGCTTATGCTTGGCCAACTAACTACTGAAGAAACTATTACACAATACAACAGCCAACACTACTTTACTTACAACTTCTCTACGTAGGGTGAGCTCTCATATCTGCGGAATTAACTTGTCACTTTGACAAACAATCAATAATGTTTGTTATATGGCCAACGATTATTTAAATAGAAACAAAGCACTCTTTCATCTCTTTATGAATGAATTTTATATGAAAATAAATATTTCCAACCTTTCCGCTACTTGGGAATGAGTGAATGAAATGAAATGATTGATAGGATGGCATGCTGAGGATCCACCAGCATGATTACAATAAACAGCTGACTGTAAAAAGATGAGCAACTGATGGACTTGCTGAAGGTCCACTAAGTTAATTGCAATGCACTTATTTGTTAACCACGTTGATCAGTTCAAAACAAATCTCAAAATGTCTACCAAACACCTGAATATTTTGTGCCCACATCACCTACAAGACATCCCTGCAGTCTGATAATGCTGGGTCCCAGACAAAGTTAAACACTACATACCTAACACACAGACAAACAAAACACCACTGATAGCTAGATAGAATACCCTCAATGGTGACTTGGATATTGGAAACATTAGAATTCCAATGCATCCTGAGAGATAATTGCGCAGGACCATGATGTGAGGTTATATTCATGTCTCAAAAATAATCTTTTTACAAATTTTGGAAATGTGATTATTTCCTGTGGGTGAAAGGAATAATTTACTAGTACAGCAATACGTCATTCTGGCAAATTTTACTTGCAATCCAAGGAAAGGCCTGAAAATATGTCAAAATTTCAAAAGAAAAAGGCAGTACAGTCCTTTCACACACCAATGACACTTGACAACTGAAGTATGTTTCTAGTTATCCAACAGATGACAGATCCATTAGAGGTCACTTCATTATCATGACACCATGAAAATTCCAGAATGATTTTTGACAGATGCCATTTCTGAGCTGAGCCCAATTTTGGTGAAATGAAGATGGAGAGAGATGCAATGGGTCATTTGGAAAAAGCAAAATAAAAATTCCACCAGCATTTGTGAGAGGCTGATATGCTGTAGCTGTTTTATAAAGAAATGTTTCATGTACACCAGAAACCTGGGTGAAATAGTCTCAGTCAATATTTCAGTATGGCTAAGAAATGTGAAAGAAACCAATGTGGCATTTAAACTTCATTTTTTAAATGCCACAACTTAATGAAAGAAAACTTTTCCTCAACATCAACAAAATACAAGGAAAAATTTCTAGTGATTTTTGGTAATAAAGTACAAAAGTGGTCTAAGGCAGCATTTGTCCACTTTTTAACAAACAATAGCTACCTGGCTTTCTTGAAAATCAACAACAAACGGACTGGTAAGAAAGGTGTAAAATCCTCCCTGACTGGAATAATATTATAATTATCAATAATTTCAACCCATCCTTTTCATGATAACATCATAACATACCATCTTTAATCAGCTCATCATCTGACCTGACAGATAAATATAATATCCTATTACTGGTATTAACTCAAAGACTGCTATTTCTAAAGAAAATAGATGTACTGTATTCTCTTAACTTAATTTATCATAGATTAAGAGGAGAAGATCATCTCTCAGAACTGTGACACAGCTATATAAATATATACAAAATTTCTTATTTCTCCCCCATCTAATTCTGCATATCTCTTACACTTCCCTCAATTATTCTAAAACATTTGCTTTAAAGCGTCTCTCTTATCTCAATAACAATCTGAGATTTATGCAGATAGAGGTATTTTCACTCTCCACCTCAATAATATAGTAGTAAGTGGCCTGGGGTATGGTGTGTAATTGCTGTCTTGGAATGCGTCTCCCCCTCCCTCCCACTTCAGTGTCAACACATCAACACAGGTAGGACTAACTGAACAGGCAGAGAGACAAGAGCCCCCCCCCCCCCCCCCCCCCTTCCACACATACACTGGGCAATTTTCTCAAAATAACTCAAGATCCAAAGTTGAGCCTAATTTCTTATTTATTTTAACATATTTTAAACCACAAGTGAAGCCATTCCAATTAAATTTTGGGCCTTTGTTATAAGAAGAAAGAGATAAGACATTTTTCCTCATGTTTTGCATTAAATAAAATTCTGCCCAATCTTTTCTCAACATCTCACAGAACTAACAATAAATACATGGCTCAGAAAATACAGCAATTCTTTACTTCAATCCAGTGTAACATTTATTTTCATTCCCTTTTATAACTCTATAAAAAGAGGACAGGGCAAGAATTTCAGTTTAAGTTATCTTATAAAGAGATGGCTGAGACCTTTCAAACTTAATTATACATATACATGTATATTACACAAGAACATTACCATCACGATTATGTATATCTCGCTATCCAAATACCATGGCAACCATCTTGGGGTTAATAATTAAAGGATATAGCTACCTCCTAGCTTAGATCATTCAGGTAATATCTCTTGGTGCGGAGGCTTATAATAACTGAAGCAGGAGCTACACGGAAGCTATGTAAACAAGGAACTTGTTATTTAGGGAGCTGTAAATCACTTACTGTGGTATGTCAGGGAATAGGTGTGTGTGTGTGTGTGTGTGTGTGTGTGTGAGAGAGAGAGAGAGAGAGAGAGAGAGAGAGAGAGAGAAAGAGAGAGAGGGAGGGCTTCCATGTAACAAAAAATGCATACAACACAACATCCTATAATTCTTCAAAACAAAATACCATTTTAACCCTTGAAGTCTGTAGAAGAGGTCAAAGTATACAATACATTCAGTTCCATAGCCTGCTCTAACCAAGTCTAACATCTGGATTAATATACCCCAAAAATAATAATAAATAAAATTTTAAAAAATAATAATAATATAATAAAAAAACCTAGATGGCCATCAGTGAAGAAAAGACATTTTTCATTGCATTTTGAAATATGTTTTATCATACACTTATACATAACTTTCAAGTCATAGGTCTATAAAGCTAAAAAAAACTTTTAGACAGTTTATGAATGATGTAATGCAGTCAACTAGCTTCTATGCTGTCCCAATATCTAACAGTTGAAATCTACCACAATAAACATCTAAAATTCACATTTAAACAAAAGTTAATAAAAATTGTCACTCACCATAATATTCACCAGGCGGATGCTGCTCCAAATCCTTCTCAATATTACTTGTCATAACCTCCAGTTTCTTCTCCGCTTCTGTCAGACCTTGGGATTTAGGCGGCGTAACTTGAAAACCAAGGCCACTCTTCTGGTTGGACGATCTAGACGACACTGAGAGAGATGGCGAAGCAGGGGGTGCTGGGTAATTATTGGCCGTTGTTGCTGGGTAAGAAACTGCTGTAGACGTGTAAAACTGAGGCACAGCAGAGGCAGAATTGGCCATGACAGGTACCGTCTCTGTGTTATGTGGCCCGTAATATGGCGGAGGTGGCTCTCGAGGTTCTGGCGACACTGAGCTTCGTTTTGATGAAGACCCAGAAGATGACAACCTCATTTCTCTCTCTAACTGCTGAGTCAACGCAGCTAGTTTCTTCTCAGCCTCGCTGGGACCGGGAGATTTTGGCGCTATGACATCGTAGTGGAGTAATACCTTACTCTGTCCACCACTGGATGACGACCCTGCAGGCGACATAGCGCCCCCTGCCACTGTATTCCTATACACTGGGCTCTGACTGCTGGTCTGTGTGGCAGCGGACACAGCCACCCCCTGCACACCCCCAGCCCCCACCCTCTGCCCAGCCAGATGGGGTTGTTGTTGTTGTTGTAGAAGATTGGGGTGCACAGTATTTGGTGAGGCCAGATTCAGTTTAATTGGGGTGCTGTGATTAGGTATACCTTGATGCAGAACATGATTCAGACCATGGGGGACGTGATGGTGATGGGTGTTGTTGCCATGGTGATGGGTGTTGTTGCCACCACCTATCCTAGAATGCCTGGGATCATTATACGCCGGTGGCAGCGCAGCGGGATCATTATTGTTTGTGTACTTTCTGTCCATGGTTTGCAGGGGACTTGACCCCGCGCTTCCTCCGCTGTGACTGTGTCTGGGAGATTCTGCTGCTGTCTGATTGGTTACATAATGCTCGTACCCCAGTGAAGACAAACTGGAGCGCTGACTGGGATATTTCTCGTTGGCGTTGATCATACCAGAGTGTGGACTTGGGAACCGGTCCATTAATGCTGTGTTCACCAGACTGGTGCGTGGACTGGAGTGCTTGGAGTCAGCACTCACACTGGACCTTGGGCTGACACTGGCCCCCCTGGTGCCCCCCACTCTGTGTTGATCATAGGAGGGGGGGAGAGGGGGGTTCACCAGGGATCCTCGGCGGCTACCACCATTTGGATCCCCACCACTGCCTACACTGCCTGTGCTAGTCCGAGGACTACTGGAGTAGAGGTAGGTCCCTGTGGTACTCTGTCTCCCCAACAGGTGCCCCTGGGTACTGTTCAGTGGTGAGGCTCCCATAGGGGGCACCTGCTGCAGCTGATGATGTTGCTGTGAAATCCCAATCGTGTATGCCCCACCGTTCTCTGCAGAAGTATAACCCAGATTGGCAGCTCTGGCAACTGCGATTTGGGATGACATTGGGAGCCCAGAACGGTTATCTACAGCAAAGGGGTAACCTGTAGCGTTTTGTTTAAGCATACTTGTGGTGTCGCCTCCACTACCGCTACTAGCTGTCCTCGTCCTTAGGTCCTTCACTGGCACAACCAAGGAATTCCCGGCGTCTAAATCCCTGCCGTCGGATGCATTATATTCCGGATTAAATCCCGTGTACGGCGTGTATTTCGGCGGTTGTTCTCCGCGTTGAATGTGCTGGAGATAAAGCTCACGTTTCTTCTGAAACTCCAAGCCAGCTGAAGTGTCTGATCGCCTAGGTATGTCTTCTCTCCAAAAAGTCTGCGGCGTCGGGACCCCAAACATGCCCAGGTCCCTCTCTATCTGGGTAACATCGCGATCATCCAACTCTGTGTAGTGATCCATGGTCCATTTAAGTGTTAAGTGTCATGGAAAAGCTTAAAGCACCAAGAAATGAAGAGCTATCCGTAAGTTTGCTAACTTCTTCTCTTTCCTGCTTGACTCACTTCTCACGTCTCTGGCGGGGACGCGGAGGAATACCAAAACATGTGCTACCGTTTACATTTGCAATATATTTCATATTTCTGGGTTTATATCACTTAAAAATACTAAACAAATATTAATGCAGCAGCAAATGTTTCAATATTCATAATTATGACTGAAATGGGCATTTTCAATGACTAAATTTGCATGAACTATGTTTTCACGCCGCGATGGCAAGATAAGCCGGAAATCCTTTGTCAGTTCAGTCGCGGTGAACTAAAATAGAAATTGGAAACCGAAGCACACAACGAGTCACTTTGTAAATAAACAAATGATAACCGCAAGAAAACATTATTCAAACATCTCATTGACCGGTTGATTAGATTAGAAATATGGCAAAATAATATATTTGTCCTTTGTAAATTTGAAAGCACTTACTGAGTTGAAATTGACAAAATATTGGTGCCAACAAATTTGTTGATTATTTGTGGGGGACGTATATGGCAGTAGGACACATACTGTCAGGATTTAGGTGTGATTTGAAACGTCATGGATTTTTTGGTACATCCGCGTCACGAAATAGCGCCAAAAAAGCGGCGCGATGAAAAATGCGTACGTCTTGAAATAAATAAACTTTGCGAAAAAACTACAGTGAATTGACTTTCCATATTTTAAAGACTAAACGAGGAGTTATCCGTCTATTGATAAACTGTAAGCTTTTGTCAATGCACTGTACAGAGTTACAATTATTTCTCTCCGAATCAAGAAAACTGAAAATTTTACGTGTCCGAAAATGCTTTTGTATAGCGAGGGACTATATTGCGAGGAAATTGTTTCCAAATACGAAATTGGCTTAAAATTAATAAAATGGTCGAATATATATCCAGGTTTTCGATTTTGAAGGGAATTTCCCGCACACTCTCTGGTTAAGAAGTCTCGACAGAAAATCCGAAAAGTTGTGAAAAAACAGAGCAAAATTTCTCCCCTGAGGCACCTCCGATAAGAGTGCACATCTCATTCATTTCCCGAACTTAAAATTACGTTTATTCATCCAAAAAAGTTAGTGACTAACCTCAATTTTCACGCAAAGCAATGATGTTCCATAACTTGCTACGACAGTATTTTTTTGACCTTGAACTGTGGAAGTTCAAAAAAGTCATGTGATACAAATCATGTGACGCGCAGATTTGGGTGCTAAAATGCACCTTTATAGACCCATATTAAGTCAAATATAAGTTTAAGAAACAGAATAAACATTTCTTTTATCAAAGATTAAAAACTTAATACAAATTTAGTAAATTTACCGAAATCCCGCCCACTAAACGAGAGGTGAACTGAGGCGCTTTCCAACGAAACCCCGCAATTTACCACGAGGCAGGGACAGGTGAAGTAGGTTGTGCGGCAAGTTATGATTTTTATCCTTGCTGAAATATGGAACCCACATATTTATAGCATGTCAGAGACTCATTACAGGTACGTATGCAAATTATTTACATTTTAAAATATATATAAATGTTTTTTATTACGAGAAATGTGCTAGTTTCGCTCCACTACATACTGTACATAATCAAACACATTTGTTATACATTGTATCTTGTAGATTTGTTAAAATGTGCACCGTGTGACCGACGCAGGCTCATTCAGAGTAATCTAACTCCAACTACAGTTCAGTTTAATAATAACTTTTGATCTAGACTAGTGTTATTTAGAATACTAATATTACATAACGACATATGTGCCTTAATTAGTACGTACGTGTACTGTAGCTGTATAACGTAGCATTGCGAGCACCTGTCATGTGAAGCATAGATAATGTGCTTGAGAGTTGTATATATTGATTGAATTATGAATACATCACCTTTTATTTGTAATAATTAGCAATAGGTCAGGGGAGTATTTGGCAAGATTTAACATTTCCCTTGTCTTTTTTTCAGGCTGATAAAAATTTAAAAACTTTCTAACATTGATGTAAGGAAAAAGATGTTTGGATATACATGTAGAATGGTAGAAGTATTAATGTACTATGAGCTTTTTTCATGATCAGTTAACACTCATTTTTAGTATAAAGGTCCATTTGAAAGTGTAGGGTTTATTTTATAAATCATTGAAAATTTCAAAATCAATGACTTGCTAGTATAGGTATGAAAATGAAAGTTGAGACATTTATACACCATACTCGCTTAGTGTTGAAGTTGTAGATTTTTTACTTAAGTTAAAATGAAGTAGATCTATTTGAGAATGTCATTTGGTTCTCAGGTCAACAGTAATAAAGGTTTAAAATATAATCCATTTTCTGTTTTCTGTATGAAAAAAGATAAAGCCAGTATTTATTATTTTATTATGTGAGTTCCTAGACTTGTGTTAGTTAAGTACCACTTGGACATATCTTCCGATCCTCGCTCATTGTTAGTCAATTTTTTTATGTTAAATTGACCTATACATTGAAGAGGGGTGTAAACAGATTGTTTTTACTTTTAGTTGCATGGAATTATAAATTCTGAATTTATTCTGATTTTCTTTTCCAGATAAAAGAAGAACAGTTTTTTCAGATATTACAGAATCTCTGCCAGGCTTTGAAGTGCCCTGAAAAGTGATCACGATGATATGTTGCAGCATTATCATGCATTCCTATTAGTCATATTAAAAAAACTGTCACCAAGCCCTTAGTGAAAATTGGTTATCAAAGTATTCTTTGGCAGCACTTACATTTTTTGAAACATAAAAAATTGAATTTTTAAAAAGAAATATGACTTTGGTGGTATTTCTTTAAGATAATTGGATGGAAGTTGTTGCAAACAAGTGTTATTATGGACACATTTTTTCTAATTGGACTCCCAGGAGCCAGGCTGCTTTTCACATTCAAACAAGAATTTAAAAAGAAAAAAAATGTCAGAATAGTAAAAGAGGTATTTTGAATATATTTACAGTCCACATCCATTTATATCCAGTATATAATGCCTGGTGTTCACAAATACAGGTAAAGCCCTTTTAGGAAGCAAGTTACATACAGTGTATTCCCATATTTTAATATCAGATATCAAGTACAAGCATATGAAACTATTTTGAATAAAAGACAAATTGTCCTTGGTGATCAGCATATTTTTCTCTTATTTTAAGTCTTAAAAGGATAGCTAATGTATTTTGAGATAATGCATTTGAAGATGGAACATGTATGAAAATTTATTAAGCAAAAAAAAAAAAAAAAAAAAAAAAAAAAAGATAGGAAAGTCATTAAGTGCAATGAAAGTGGAAATTTTATATTAATTTTGGAAATTTTTATTTATGTATTTTTTACATTTTTACACACTCTGTGAATTCTTACTAGCGCCCATGCATATGGACTTCCTGTGCATGTATACTTGTACCATTGTTTTGAAAATAAAATTATATCCTGTTGTTTTTTTACCCTCTATTTTTTATTGAATATAAAAGAGGTAACTGTTCATATCAGCCCAAAATGGATTCTGGAGTAAATGACAATTTCCCCCTTCTTACCAATAGTTACTGGGGTACTGAATCAGTTTTGACATTCAAAATTAGTCTGTACTGTAATTTTTAAATTTATTTTAATATTTCAAAAGATTATTACAGAGTACAGCCACCATGTGATTGGATGCCCAGAACAGTTTCAAAATAATTGTGAAAACTACCATTTTGGTGGTAAAATGGAATATATGTTGTATTCCTATGGGTTCTTTACACTATTTATTCTTAAATGTGAATCTCATAAAAACAGTTGTTAACCCTTTAAAATATTCATTTAAGAAACGATGAATTTGTCTGTGCAAAATAAAGAAAAACAGCTTTGTTTTATTTTAAACTTGAGTTTTGGACTCAGAAATGAGATATGCAAGGTACATGTACCGGTAGTAGGGCCTAGAAAAAGAAGGTGCAACAATATTAAATTTACAAGTTAGATATAAAACTGACACGCATTGTTTGACTATCAATTGAAAACTGTAATAATATCCAAAATAACCGGTGATAATCGCCAAAATAATGTACATCTGCAAATGTAAACAAACGCCGAGTTGGGCCCGTCTTGGGTCATGGATGACGCAAAAACCTGGATTTTGCACGATTTTTGGTACAAAAAATTCTGCAACAATTTTTTCCAAAGATGGATTTTAATGATTTTTTTTTACATACAATATTGATTGAAAGATACGTTATCTCTTATCCGGAATTTCCCGCACACTCTCTAGTTGAGGAATAGTGGCCAAAGTTACGATGTTGCCAATGTCAAATTTTACCGCTCAGTGCGACTTTGACGAACGCAAGCTCACTCTAAACGACAAAATTTCAGTAGAAGGCTACGTGAATATGAAGTCTACATACCCCACAATCATAAAATCGTATTAGACTTGCTAAGTATGCATTTATTTAAAGTATATAGCCATTTTTCGACCAAGTTTAATTTTTTACAAAATTTGAGCCCGACGTTACGTCCTGGCGCGAGAAAACGACGTTATATCACTCCGCATCGACAGTATGTGTCCTACTGTGGGGGGGGGGATTTAGCCTTTATATGATAAGATATAGACATGTTCATCTAACTGAGTGATTCAGAAGAAATATTTTGAAGTAAGTTAGTAGGAGTAGTGTCTACATTTATAAAAGGAATTGAAGTTACGCATATTTAACCAATCAATAACCTCATACCTACAAATATATATATATATATATATATATATATATATATATATATATATATATATATATATATATATATATATAAAGGTCTACACACAATCATCTAAATATCTAAATATTTTGAAATAATGACTAAGTAAATAATGCTGCAAATTTGTGGTCCTTTTATTCGATTATTTGCACGTATTGTTCAGTTTGAGTTTTATTTGAATGTGATATACATGCACTCGGTATTTGTGATATGAATCACACATTGTGTGAAATCATATATATTTTTGGAAAAGAAATTGACAAAAACTATACTTTCATACAGTTATATTTGGGGCATTTATTCTAAATTTGGGATTATTTAGACTCTATATTGCATTGTTTTGTTTTTGAAAACCTAAGCGCCTTTGAAGAAAACTTGAAGTTTAGATGCGATAGTTGGGAAACAAAATAATTGTGTTTGAGAAGACGAGAACGTGTCCCAGCCGTGTCTCACTGTCCACACAGATAAAAGATGTCACTTCTGAAACTGAGTAAGACATGCTTCTTAAAAATGTACATCTATGTCAAAATGTGTGTTTTAGATTTTTGAAGCTGCACTCAAAAAGAAACTTTCAAATGCATATTTTAATAGCTTTTTTAGTTTTGTCTATATGATAAACCTAGAGTCTTATCATTGGCTTATCTTGGCTAAGTTATTCTTAGCGCCCTCTTTCTAAATAAAAATACAAATACTGAGCTGAAAGTGTTGGTAAATGTAACTTATGCAGTGTAATTCAGTCGGTGTAAGTAGAAAGTGGTATTATATATTTTACGTAGCTATGAGATTACAAATCACTTATCTATATTCAGTGAAATGATGAATAAATTTACGATAGATTTAAGAGAGAGCAGTGTTATACGCCAAAGGCACCTCCCCCTTCTCTCTCTCTCTCTCTCTCTCTCTCTCTCTCTCTCTCTCTCTCCCCCCCCCCCCCCAAATGCGGGCCTTAATTACAGATTAACAGTTATGTTATAATATAAGTACTTGAATCTGAACTGTGCAGTTTGTAAGTTAAGATGAAAGAACCCAATGGGATGGAAGGTTTTGATTTATTTAGATCCGCCTTCCATAAACCACAATAAGGCTATATACTAGTATATATATATATATATATATATATATATATATATATATATATATATATAAAGTATACTATATATGTCAGGTAGTTCTGCCACTGTGTACACAGGTTTTATACATGCACTGGTACTTGTAGGATTCCCAGAAAAGTAAAACAAATAATTCAGTTTAATTGTCCAAGTTGGAATTAAGTCACGTTTAGCTTTCAACTTGACTTTAGTGGCTGATCAGTGCATTTAATAAATAAATTCATGAAATGAATATAAATAATGATGAAAATAATAACTGTTGCTCTGTTTTGTATTTTAAACTATTGGGATTAAATGAACATACTAGTAGTCATATATCCCTGTTTGATTTAAGATATGCTGTATTTAAGTAGATGAAATCTGAAAAATAAATAAGTGCATCCCATTTCAAATCTTTTCAGTGATCTTCCTAGTATATATATATAGTAGATGTACCTGTATAAGTCTATGATGGACTGACTGTGAGAAACAGAACAATGGAGGAAGAGAACCTAACACAAAACAACCGCGTCCCTAGCCCAGAGCCCCCGTCTGATGCCAGTGATATTACAACCAATGGAAGCCAGTTACGGCATCGCGAGAGACGAACTAGCTCCAGTCAGAGACGGCTGGCCAAATATGGGTCAACACATGAACCGCCGAAAGATGACGCTGTTTTTTATCCTCAGGATGATAAACATTCCTTCTTTGCTAAGGTAAGACATAATTATATTAAAGCAGGTGAATAAAGAGGTTAAGCATGGATATATGTGAAAAATTACAATAAGCACTTACTGCAACTCTAAGCCCAAACTTTGGAAGTAAGGGAAGGTTACTTCTGAAATTAGACTGAAAGTTGCATGCAATCTGACCCTGAATTTCTATATAATTATTGGGTTGTATTGAATGTCTAGGGATATTGACAATGTCTGTGCTATATAATACTTCAGTTGTGTTAAATGTCTAGTGGCGAGATATCGAGAGTGTCTATACTATATAATACTTCTGTTGTATTAAATGTTTAGGACCAGGATATGGAGAATGTCTATACTATATTATTCATCAGTTGCATTAATTGTGTAGATATTGAGAATGTCTATACTATATAATACTTCAGTTGTATTAAATATCTAAGGGCAGGATATTGAGTTTGCCTATATTATATTATTCATGGATTGTATTAATGTCTATGGGCGGGATATCGAAAGTGTTTATACTATATAATTCATCGGTTATAATAAATGTCTAGGGCCGAGATATCGAGAGTGTTTATACCACCCACAAGTATACAGAGGAGGAGAAAAAAACACTGGCCACATTTGAAAGTATGGATTATCTTCCATCACACAGTGAAGTCTACAAACACTGGCTCAGGAGACAACCAAAGAGGTAACTACATACACTGACTTGTCTGCTTCTGTAGCCTTTCTATCCCTCCTCAGAGATGAGATTTTTCCCACTATCGGCAGATTCTGGACTTTATTATTAGAAAAATATAAACAGTTCATTTATGTATGGTTAATTCACAGGTTTTTAGTTTCTATACTGAAGAGAAATCCAAAATATTATGATTTAAATATACAGTTCATCTGCTTATAATATCTAGAAAATAATATATTTGTCATATAGGACTTATGTTGTATTGATATTTATTGTGTTATATTTCCAGACAGGACTGGGATCGCTGGATCATGATGGGTCTGATCGGGTTTTCCGTGGGTTTCCTGGGTTTCTTGCTCCACCAGTTGATAGACCTGGTCTCGGAGACTAAGTGGGAGAAAGCCAGAGACTTTGTGGCTGTGAGTGTGGACACTTTGATACTGGTGATTTGGTAGAGGTGTTAGAGAGAGGTTTGAAGCAATTAGTGCTCCTCTTTGCTGCTATTTAGGATTTTTTATTTTTTCCTGGAGGTAAAAAGACCAATGTTTTTTAGCTGAAGGTTCAGATCCTGCCCTTTGTAAAAACTGGACTACAATCTCACTCTCTAGGATAACAATGTGTTAGGTGTGTGTTAGATGTGTAAAAACTGGACTACAATCTCACTCTCTAGGATAACAAGGTGTTAGGTGTGTGTTAGATGTGTGTGACAATCTTTAAATGTTTCCTTAGTCTCTTCCTTTAAGTGTAAAACTGGACTACGTACATTCCCACTCTGATGTCTGTTTTAGGATGACAAGATGTTGGAAGCCTGGGGCTGGTGTCTGGGCTACAGTCTCATATTTGTGGTAGCTGGCTCTGCATCTGTTGTGGTAAGTACTCTGAAATTGAAGTACTGCATTCTGTTACATGTACATATTTAATTAAATGCTTTATAATTTTAATGTTAAAGATACATAACATTTCATTTTCTCACTTTTTGTTGGCTCAGTGATGGCCAGTAGATGAGTCTTGTAATTATAATTTTTCCAGTTCCTCCGTCCTAGCGCTGGTGGCTCAGGAATTCCTGAGCTGATTGGCTTTCTGAACGGTGCTGTCGTACGCCACATCTTCAACGTGAAGACGCTGGTGATCAAATTCTTCTCCGCCATGTGCGTAGTTGGTGCAGGGATGCCTGTAGGACCAGAAGGACCCATGATACATCTGGGGTAAGATATCTGTTATGTGGGGTAGGGGTGGGTGGGCGTGGCCTGTATGAAGAAAAAGGTGTGACATTTTGTGATTGGCGCATGTCACAATGTCAGCAACAATTGTTTGATTCAGGATTAAAATGGAAAAGTTTCTAAATTCAAGCAAACAACTTTTTTAACTAAGAGGCTCGTCTTTCCTTTGAAGAAAACAGATGCAATATTTTATTTAAAAGGAATTCTGATAATTTATTTTTGGTCAAAGTTGACAAAAATTTGGTCATTAAGTTACTTATTTTGAAAAACTCACCATTGCGCAAAATGATCTTCTGTTATTATTTTTATTTTTATCCATTTATTTATCCATTTTGTTATTTATTTATTTGTCCCCAGGAGTCTGGTGGGGGCAGGTCTCAGCCAGTTTAAGTCAGACACACTCAAGGTTCGCCTGCCATTCTTCGAAAGATTCCGTAACTCTGAAGATAGGCGGAATTTCATATCTGCTGGGGCTGCAGCGGGGGTGGCCTCAGCATTTGGGGCCCCAGTGGGGGGTCTGCTGTTCTCCATGGAGGAGGTGTCCTCTTTCTGGAACATGAGACTGTCATGGCAGATCTTTTTCTGCTCTATGGTGTCCACGTTTACGACGGACTTGTTTAATTCTGCATTTAAAGGTTTTAAATATCAGGGCAAATTTGGACTGTTTCGTAGCGACCAGTATATTTTATTCCAGGCATGTATTCATTTATTAATTGTTTGTGTTCAATTGTTTTATTCAATTTAGCTTTTAGTTTACAGTTTGATTGGTTTTTCAAAGATAAAATTTTAAGAGGTTATTATAAGAGAGAGAGAGAGAGAGAGAAAGAAATATGCTGATTCATTTTCAAATTATTTTTTTTTTATTGGATATCAATTAAGACTTGTATTGGGTTGACTTTTGAAGCCATTTTTACAATTTACCAAGGTAACAGAAGGCCTGGATGTGAACTTGCTCGCCTTTATTCCTGCCGCCATCTTGGGCGTTATTGGAGGAATTCTTGGAGCCATGTTTACCTTCATTAACCTAAAAATTGCCAGAGGGCGGAAGAGATTATTGTCAAATATTAAAAATCAGGGTCTACAGAAATGTGTAAGACTGCTGGAACCCAATATTATTATGGTGGGTAGTTTCCTATTTATTTATTTGTTTGGTTTGCTTCATTTCTGTTTGCAAAATACATACTATCAGATGTAAGATTAGAAAAATCATTGTACAAAAATTCAAGTCAGTATGAAATAAAGTAACTAAATATCAATTTCAATACAAAACTGCAGATTAAAATTTTTATAACATCAGAAATTGATCAGACTACAGTGAATGTTTCAAAATGATTGAAACATGGAAATGTATAGCTGACACTGTCATCCAATGACAATTTTACCTTAATCATAAGATACCAAATTTTGAATCTTTCAAAAACAATTTGATAAACAATTATTAATGAAAGTGATGAATAGAAAATGTATTGCTCACAGAAATCAATTACTATTTATAATTATATTGCTTTTATAATTATTTGTTCCAGATAATATTTGCCACAGTGTCTGTGTTTTTACCTGCTGCATTCAGTTGTACAAAGATCAGTTGTGTACCTGGTGGCAGTCCTGAAGACAGGTACTGGAGATCACAGTGTGTGTGTGTGTGTGTGTGTGTATGTGTGTGCACATGTGTGTGTGTGTGTGTGCGCGCGTGCACGTCTGTGTGGCTATGTGTGTGTTTATGTATCTGCTGCTTTGTGTATATGTGTATGTCTGTGTGTGTGCATGTGTGTGTGTGTGTGTGTGTGTGTGTGCATGTGTGTGTGTGTGTGTCAGTGAGTGTAAGAGAGGGCAGGCTTGCATCCGAACCCATGTGTGCTTGCATACCGTATGTGCGACTTAATTCTTAGTTCTGATTTTTACTATTGTGTAAAAAGAAAAAATAAATCTAGATCATATTTGGATTTTATGATAGCCAACTCATCACATATGTAAAAAGGTATTTGATGAAAATTTAAAGCTTTGGGAAAGTGGGAATGCAAAATGAAATTTGAGTAAAAACAACAGATAATCATGGTGTGCAAAATATTTTTCAGTACATTTGAACACATTAGGTTCTGCTAAATTTTGTATTATATCTGTAACTTTTCATAATCTGTGAAATTCGAAACTCTTGTTTTCGTGTTTTTATCTTGCAGGCCTTACTGTGTTGACATGGATGCTAGTAACCCCCTTCAGATGTACAACTGTCCTAAAGGAATTTCATTTACAGAGGGAAATACAACTTGGACCAACAAGTCTTTTAATGAAAGTATGGGGAAATGTTTTATACTTGTTAGATTTTTAAATGATTTTATTAAAGCTGTCTTGATTATATATGTGTTTTTTGAAATTTTTATTTTGTATAATTCTTAAGGATTTAAGACTTAAAGGAGAATATCATGACGAAGATATGTTTCTGTTGTATTCATACATAGTTAATATAAATATAAAGGCAAGAGGATGAGGTCTTTTGACAATGAGAAAAGGATTTTTTTTCATGTTTAGCTTATTCTTACTTTTCTGCTGACATCTATGTATTTATTCATAGTAATTGTCTTTATTTTGAAAGCAGAAAAAAGGGTTAACAGTAAATTTGATTAATAGTAAATTCTAATTATTTATTATTTATTTATTCATTTATTTATTTACTTCTCTTCCAGTTGCCACCTTGCTCTTTGTGTCAGGTGAGAGAGGGATCCATCACTTATTTTCTAGGAACACACACCTGGAATTTGGTTATGCCTCTCTCTTCACGGTGCTCCCTATCTACTTCCTGATGGCGTGCTGGGCCGCAGGGACCTCCATATCTAGTGGTCTGGTGGTGCCTATGCTGTGAGTAAAAGTCATTTATCTAAGAAAATTATAATCACCCCAAGTTACTGCTGGCAGCGCAGACTTTTCTGTATCTCTGTATTACTTCATCATGGCATTCTGGTGACTGGGACCTCTTTATTCGGTGGACTAGTGGGCCCTCTGCTCTAACTACAGGACATTCAAACAAACAAACAGACAAAATTATTTGTGCCCCAACAAAAGTTTCAGGTTTCCCTGTTTGCAAAGAAGCTATGTATTGTATCTCATATATTTAATTGTTACTGTAAAATTTGTCCAGTGTCATTTTATTGCATAGAAATACTTATCGAACTGCTCATGCTGGTGCATTGGTTGTGTCAATTTATTTATTATTTTTTTTAACAATTAAATAGTTTTAATTAGTTGATTCAGACTAGTAATAAATATGAAAAACTTAAATAATGTAAAATACAGCTGGATGACTTATCTACATAGTATTTGTATATGTATTTATTTATTTTATTTATTTACGTTCAGGTATATAGGAGGTCTATATGGTAGGATTGTAGGGCGTGGGATGGTGGATTTATTTGGTGTTCACACCTCAGATGCTGGCTACTGGTCCTGGATGGACCCTGGGGCCTTCGCCCTGATTGGGGCGGCATCTTTCTTTGGAGGCGTCTCCAGACTGACCATGTCACTGACCGTTATAATGGTGAGAACAGTGACCATATCGGGTTAATAATTTCAAAGTTCAATAACACCAACAGTTTTGAAGGTATTGCAGTGAAATTTGGGAAATTTTTGGGAAGTTATGTTTTTAATAAATGCTGAAAATTCCATGACCCTACTTTTTCTTGTATGGCACAGGAAAAAAATTTTTTAAATCTCAAGTAAAAAAAAAAAAAATTGAGCTGCCAGATTCAAAAGAAAAAAATGGTTGTGTATTTATAACAAGAAGTCACTCTAATGGAAGTTCATATATATATATATATATATATATATATATATATATATATATTCCAGTTACATAGCTTATCACTTTTCAGTAAAATGCAAAGGTTCACACGTACTTCAATGATTTTCAAGACCGGTAAAAAACAGTGACTTTAGATAAACTGTATAGTTGTAGTCTGTTTGTGTACTTGGTCACCAAGGCTCTCCTTTCTTTAAAAAAAGAATAAATATTAAATAAAAATATCAATGAATGAATAAATAAATATATAAATAAATATGTAAGTAAATAAAAAATAAATGGAATTCTTTCGGGTTAATGGATCATAATTCTGTGAAAGAAAAAAATTCTTAGCTTCCAGGAAAAGGAGTGTCTTTAAAAATTAAAATTAAATAAAACTCAAGAAATATCAGAGTCTGAATCTTTCTTCCAGATGGAGATCACCAATGACATCCAGTTTCTTCTTCCCATCATGGTGGGCATCATGGTGGCCAAGTGGGTGGGAGATTTCGTGACTCACCCTCTGTACCACGCCCTCCTGGAGCTGAAATGTATCCCGTTCCTGAACACGGAGCCTGTGGTGGTACATGAAGGAAGAGACGTGTGAGTGATTGCATGGCGTCATCTCTGATGAAGAGTTTATGTTTGTCTTTGTTGGTTTGTCAGTTAATGGCCTAACTTAGAAAGTTAAGGATAACTTTTGATAAAACTTTCAGGATAAGTCAGAAATGGGGTGACTTAAAATTCATTAAATTTGTTGGTGGCCCATTCATTAATTTAACGCATTAAAGGGATAATAACTCTTTGTATGAGATCTATATTTCACAATAAAAACATTGTGAATAACTCATACAAATATAACATATTCTGTTTTACCATAAAAATGGCAGTTATAGCTATTGTTTTGATATCTGAGCTTGTCTTCAGACCATGTGACCTTCATTGATGGCTATACTCTGTTATAATCTCTTAAGAGATTTTAACAAAAAACCAAACTTTATAGAAAAAAAACAGGGACTAACTTTGAATTTAAAAATGGATTCATTAACCATTAGTATGTATGGGAAAATTGTTGTTTACTCCAGGAAAATTCAATTTTTGGCCAAAACGAAGAGTTATTATCCCTTTAAGTATTAATGGAAATATAGATTAAGTACAAAGGTTAATAGTGAGATTATAGCTGCAGGGCAGAAACCACCAAATAATTTCCCATTGACGACCATACTAAGAAATGCCTGCAATACTGCATGAACAAAATTACTCTGTGAAACATTTCCCATCCCCATGGACAGTAGACACACTGACATAACTCCCAATGGCAAAAAAATATACTGTCATCAGACTTTCTTGCTTACCGGCATCACTTGAACATGTGCACCCCTCTGTTTGTAAACAAACCACTGCACCACTCACAGTCACAGCCAGAGGTCTCACGACTGCACTGCACCTGAGCCTGGTCCCGAAAAAAAAACTGGCAGTAGTATACACCCTAGCCTGCTAGTTGATACCAAAATTAACCCTAGCAACACACAAGAAATGCCAGGAAAAAAATGGAAAAAAGCACTAATTTTCTCTCACTGAACGGGGGCGTCTCGATAGTCCGAAGGTTCAATGGTCCGAAGGTTCATTGGTCCGAAAAGTGGTAACATTTTCATCGATTTTTTAATCAAGGGTTCATTGGTCCGAAGGTTCTATAGTGAACCTTCGGACCAATGAACCTTCGGACTATTGAACCTTCGGACTATCGCTACGGCCCCCACTGAACTACATTCGTTATAACAGTCGCTGATAGGTTGATTTAGCGGTTTCTGCCCTTCAGTGGTGTGCGCTCTGGGCGTTGTTCTAATTTTTTTTTTTATATATATTTATCTATTTGTATGTTGTTTACCTCTCTCATGTTCCCAGATTTCCACAAATTAAAATCAGACATATCTATATGTTTCAGACTTAACCTTGACCTCTATGGGGCCAAAGACGTGATGACCCCTGACCCCGTAGTGCTGCACGTCCACGAGCCAGTGCAGAAGATTGCACGTTATCTGCTGGACACAACGTATGGGGGCTTCCCCGTCGTAAAAAAGGCTAAAAATGGAGAGCTGGTATTTCATGGGCTAATCACAAGGTGGGTTATATTTATATATATAGTATATTTATTATGGCAATTGTTTTGAAGTTTGGATTAGGTCTTTGAAAAAGTCACCATATACATTTCTCACTATTACTTCTTAAAACTGTAAATATGATTGCATTAAATAAAAAGAAACAAAATATGAAAATATTGAATTAAAACACTAGATTTGAATGTATTGGATAGAAGAACAAAATTACATGAGTTTTGTCAATAAAAATAATAACTATGGATACAGTACGTTCAATAAAATGCAAAATATGTCATTTAATATTTTTATCATCTAGTATGAATGCCTTTTTTCTTTTGGAAAATGATTCCATTTAGTAATATTAATGTTGTGAAAGGTATAATATGTCTGGGTGTGAGGCACGAGAGGGCTTAGTATATATATATATATATATATACAGAGCTCATATCTGTGAAAAACTAAGTATTACTAAGTTTTGTGAGACAATATACAGGACTGTAACATGATGATGCATATCAATGAAGATTTTCCTTTTCCTCTTTCAATCAGATTTAAGAAAATTACCTATAAGTATTTTTTACGTATCCCAGGTTAGAGCTGACGGTGCTTCTGATGCATGAGGAGGCGTTTGACCCGCCACCTGAGGACGAAGATGTGGTCGAGCAGGAAGTTACATGTGTAGACTACGAGGCCGTAAGTTTTAAGTTTTAAAACAATTTTTTTTCGAAGTAACGGGAAGTAACGGAGCGTTCCCATTACCCTCTCATACTAGCTGGACCGATCTAACTCCTCATGAATTCTTGCTGAATTGCATTCAGTATACTTTAACTGTCTGGGACATCCCCTAGTAACTTTAAGTACATAACTGTGCCTTAGCGTGAATCCTCTTTGAGATCAATCCAGCTAGTACAATACAGTTATGGCAACTCAGTCTCAGTTAGTTGTACCACCAGCGTTAGCGCTGGCGGTACCCATGGTTTTAGTCCCGTCCGGTCCGTTCCGCCGGCTTCGCCACCATGTTACCGTTATCGCTTCTCCTCCTAGACGGTAAGGGCCTTCATACCCATCTCTTGGATTTAGGTCACCTATAATCTCAACTCGTTCCACGTAAAATTTGGGCTTTGTCGGTATTGGGGTCTAGGTGTGGCATTCATTGCAATGCACCCTTGTCCAAAAATGGCAAAATTAAGTGCTAATTATCTACCCTACGGAAGGAATTATGGGAAAAATTTCTACAGACGGCTTTCCAAAAGTCATATGTGTAGATTTCAAATATGCCCTTGGATTTGACCTTTGACCTTTATTTCAAGGTCAAACGGGCCAAAAATTTCAAAAAAATGAATTTTTTTACGAAAAAAAAATTATTTGCGCTGTTATTCAGACACCACACAGACTTAACCAATAATATTATTGGAAAATGTTACCCTTCAGGTCATCTTTCATCTCCGTAACTTTGGGGTCAATCGGTGCATTTTCACGGGAGTAGCGGCCATAAGATACCGAAACTAAAAAATTGTCTCTAATTCAGGAACCGTTAATGCTAGAGACCCATTCTTTTTTGCATTTTGTAGAGCATGTTAAGCCCAACACTGGAGGTGGTCTCTGTTTTTTTGAATTCTATACGGTTTTCGAGTTACGCTGTATCAAAAAGTACATATTGGTGGTGAAAGCAAAATGTGCAGTACGGTAATGGATAATAAATTTTAAACTCTGGAAAAATAAAACATAAGGCTTGGCAAAGCAGACAACTTGTGGTCAAAAATGACATTATTTCATCAAATTTGAACTTCTGGAACTTCAGAGCACCCCCATTTCAAGAATAGTGACCAAAATGACCTTTTTTTATTTTAATTAATTTTTTCTGTAGGAAATTTATGGCACATTAAGGTAACTCCAAAATTATAACATTTAGTCCCTTATATCTCCAAAACTGGCAGAGATAGGTCCATAGTTACTATTGAAGTTGAATAGGAAGTCATATACTGGCAATCTTACTGTGACCTTGAAATTGACCTTTGACCTACTTTTCACCATGAACTGAACTTTGCAAATTTTGCTTCCCTTTTCGCCAAGCACAACACTAGAATGATGTCCTACCCCCCCCCCCCCTCCTACATCTTTCCCATACAAATACGCTTACTCCAGCTGGTGGTACAATACCAGGAGGCGGTATCGCCTCTCTGATCCTCTAGTTTGATCAGATGATTTTGTGTTGATTAAATGTCCATAGGTATATTCACTTGAAGTTGAAGGAAATTTTATGTACAGGCACAATGTCTGGACATTAAACCAACACCTGTTATTGCTATTTTTCTGGTTTGTCTGTAAATTTGACAGCTTTGCTGCCTTGTTCTCATTTTAATATTTCTTTCAATTATTTTGGCCCTGCATTTTCAGTAGAAGTAAGGGGCTGAATGTCAGGAACCAAAATGTGAATGTTTCAGTAACTGTGGTATTCTGTCTGTCCTCCATGTCTACACTGTTCAAGGCCATCTGGCAGGCTTCAGCTGGCTTGTTTGAAGTTGTCTGTTTTTCTTGTTATAAACAAGCACTATTTTCTTTTTTTCTTTATTGCATGTCTCTTGTTTATTTATTTATAAATGTTAATTGTGTACAAATGCTCCAGACTGTTTAGCACTTTGTTCCACACTCACACTTGTTATATATATATATATATATATATCTGTCATTCTTTGCTAGTGGTTACAAAATGTTGAATTTGACCAAAAATTTCAAACTTTCTCTGGGAAGCTGTAATTTTGCGATGTGATAGCTACACCATCACAGTTTATCATTTCATAAAAAGGGAAACAGCAGCTGCCCTTTTTAGGGCACACAGGGGAGTTGAACAGCTATACCCACCAAATCCAAGACGCGTTACCCTGGGTAATATATTTTGCACAAACTAATGAAAGTCTCATGGAATGTTTTCAGTTTTAGTTTAAATCATAAGGGGGTGTTGTCTCAATGCTTCAAAACTGGGTTTGAAGAATTTAATCCACATTTCATAATTAATAAAAATGGTGAATATGTGGGTCACGGTAACGTTATTGACGCGGGTACAAAAACTTTTTATAATCATGTAAATAATAATAATATTTTTGCTATTATCCATACACACTGCAATAATATAATACACACTTCAATCATGAGGGGCACACCACTTTCACATGCTTTTAAAATGGAATTGACAAACACAGAGGAATAATGCACATATTTTATTTACTGTAACTCTGTCACATGGGACATACCTTGTACACTGAACAAAGTTGATCTAAAGAATGTTCCAAGAATTATTATTTTTTTATTATTATTTTAACACAATAAAGTTCAGTTAAATACAAAATTTAACAAAATGAAGTTCAGTGTAACACAAAGTTCATAATTATAACATTCTTCTTGACATATGTGGACCAATGGTGATATCTGTTCTGTGCTCACTAAGGCATCCACTCTTGGGATTCTGAAAAAAAAATAACACAAAGAATCTGTTAACTCTGATAACGAACAATGGATAACCTAAGATCACAAATAGTTTATTGCTTATTCAAAGAAAGTACAGTGCATTATGAGTGGCAAACACGCATTACTGAGACACATTTTCTTCCCCCATTTTCGGTGCTTCATTGCGTAACGTAAGTGTTGCTAGTAATCCATTATTGCTGTTTTTACAGACGGTTAAATTTTAAACGCACGGAATACAGTGTAGCCGCTTAATTTAAGACAAAACTAAAAATAAGTAATTCAATTTCGATGATTGAGTTTTCGAGAACAAGAGAACATGAATACGGTATCACCGCGTCACCATGTTCAATACGACCTTTAGGGTACGTACGGATAAAATTTATTAGTCCCAAAATATTACACGTCCCTATACTCCCGTTACCGATAGATACATAAAGGAAAAACGGAAAAAACGTCTTTTTAGATTTAAATACCGATAGATCCGATTTTTTTCTGCTGTCCTATATATTTGCGTTCCTATAGATATGACGTCCTCATAAACCCACGTCCTTTAAATCCGCATACCTATAGATCCACGTATTTTTAGATCCAAATACCGATAGAGGTACACTATTGCTCGAAATGGTTGGTATACTACTCAGTACATAAAATGCACTTCTTTAAAACGGCAGTACGCAGTCAGCAATATATTATTCTACTAGATCGTTTTCACACAATACTCAGTGAAAGAACATAAAAAGAACAAAAGTGTGTTCTATATTTCACAACGCTTAATTACTGTTCTAGCGTCAGAACACTGTTTAAAGTGTTCTCAAAATGTAACATTCGAACATGTAAAAAGTGTTCTGAATTTACATGTAAATGTGTTCTAAACAAAACAAAACAAAAAAGAACATAAAAATGTGTTCTAAATTTCACAACGCAAGTTGATATGGGCCTTTTAGCCGATTACGATGTCAGATAGATGGATCTAGTGGTACCTGGATCTAAAGATACGTGGGTTTATAGGAATCTGTTGGTGGATCTATCGGAACGTAAATTTAACGAGACGTAAATCTATTGAGACGTGTATGTAATGAGACGTATCTATCGGGGCGAATATTTTATTGGGACGTTTATCTATATGGCGGACCCCGACCTTTAGTCCCCCATGTGACACAGACGCAAAACGAAAGTTCAGACGAAGTCACCCTACTTATAGAATGGTAAAAATCAATCGGTACACAAATATGTTGAAACAATTGAAGAAAAATGAAACGAAACTCATTATTTCTCACCTTGATACAAAGAAGATCCCAATAAACAATCCTGTGACGTTTAAATCGAGGGAATTACACCTGAGCCCTGCATCCTATTTCGACAGCGTCATTGCGTAACATGTTATCAGAATGGGCCACCCGCCAGTTTGAGCTGGGTTTTTTAGTGTGCAAAAGAAGCCATTCGTGTGTAAGACGTCATCAGTTAGTGAATATGGAAGAAGATCGCTATCGATGTATAATTTCCACGCGGCATTTTAAAGTCGTCTGATAAGAATCGATCTCTGAAGTTTCAGCGTTGCGAACGTAACATTGGGACGCGGTGAAGAAAAATCGACCTTGCTGAGCAATAAATGTGAAATTCTTAAGAAAACTGATATTATCATGGATTTCGTGACACAAACTAACCGACATACTACTTTGGACGATTGAACAGTTTTAATACGGAAAGATAGGATTAAATGAAATTTTCATCGGGGTGGGACACCGCATGTATCGTAAGTTAAGCTAATTTTGTGATCATTTTTCAGGGACTTCAAATAAATTTTTATTTAAATAACCATTTGCACATTCTGTTTATTATATCTTCTTGCAGTAGGTGTATTCCCTGCTTCAATAATTCATTCAAACCCTAAACAAACTGTTCCTAAATAGAGGTAGGGTCGAAATTCCACAAAAAAGGACGCCATTTTGAGGGTAATTTCGATATATTTTCTGCTTTTTCTCTTTTTTTGCTTTTATAACAACATCCTCCTTGCTCATGCAGCTTCTTTGATTTGTTATTGAAACATACACAACGATGTCATGAGAATTTGGTCGGCTATCTCAATTTAAATTACATTCTTGTTATGGTCCCCCCGCAGTGCACCACTAGCAAAGAATGACTGACATATATATATATATATATATTTGTTTATTTATTTATTTATTTATTTTCTAGTTAACACTGGACAAGTTGTCTGACCCAGCCAGAACTCAGGAGAGGTTACAACAGTACCTAGATGAAGACAGATATGCCAGGTTATATGTCAACTTGGTGAGTAGACCCCTGCCACTCTCTACTTCAGTTTGAGTCTAGAAGTTGTGCGCTTTTTCTTTTCTTTTCTTTTTTTTTTAATGTTGAAATCACTCCTGCACTGACCGTGCAGTCAAGGAATGCAGTCAGAAATAAAAACAGGGATTGCATAACTTTTGTGTTAAGCAAAACTACAAATTTAAGCACTAACAAGTCATCGTCCATATTTCTGTTTTAAATTGTTAACACCAACCAGTAATATTTTTCCTTTCAATCCAGAACCCATACACTACCAATTATATTTTTCCTTTCATTCCAGCACCCGTACACTAACCAATCAGCTGTCAGCATCAGGGCCTGTTTCTCCCTCAACAGAACATACATCATTTTCCGAACTTTGGGTCTACGTCACATGACAGTCATTGATGAACAAAACCATGTCATGGGAATCATAACGCGGAAAGACTTAATGGGGTTCAGTTTAGAAGAGAGGCTGTCAACAGTTATCGAACAAGAGCGGGCAAGAGAGAGAGGGGCGGAAGTAGAGATGACGCTGACAGTTGCATAAGTTATGATTACTATGAAAGTAAACAGTGAAATGAAATCCTCTAAATGCAGTCTATGCAAAAAATTTTTGGACAGCAGGGATCAAAAATCTTTTGACCAAAACCAGAAACAGTGTCCAGTTATTCAATACTTCAATACAAGTTTGCTGTCTCAGCTTTTATTCTAATGACCCCTTGCAGTAGGGTTGGTGCTGTTATGCAGTAAATCATCTCTAGTCCAGATTAATCTTTCATTAGGAATTATTTGCTCTTCTAAGAACGGGATTTGAATGAAAGTATATCTACAGTCATGAAATAACTTAAAATAACCCATTTAGCTATTTTACCCATTAAGCTATTTTTCCCCCAAAGTCCCTTTTCTCAAAATGTGAACTATATTTCCATATGTATATTTTGAATATGTAAATTTTAATGACTTACAGTTTATTGGTCTAATCTCTTTAATGTAAGAGAAATGATATTATGACATTGTTCTCAGAAGGGAAAATATATGTCATATAAGTTGGTGACAGACTTGATGAGAAATGATATTTTGTAATATTTTTACCATGTATTAAGTTTTTTTTTAAATTGACAAGGACCAGGAGGATAATAGAAAAGGAAGTGCCAAATTAGTGAATTCCCCTATTAACTAGTATTCTTGATACCAATGAATGAAATACCTTGACCTAAGCGTATTTTTCTACTTGGATAGACTTGGTTTACGCCAGGTAGTTTGGGATTAACTACCTGCATAACGATGTGAAGATAGTTATAAATCTAAATAAAATATGGTGTATGAAAAGAAAATCGTTCTCAATTATTTACAGTATGCTGCTGGTTTGCTATGGTATAAAGAAAAACGTACGTCTTTAGTTTATATAGCCAGACTTGAATATTTATGCCTTGCGGCTACTGGCATTAAGCGTTTTATATTATTAAGAAACTGGAATCTTCATACAGCGACGAGATTTCCCAATGCCTTATGGTATATCTTAAATTATTAACTGCTAACCGATATTAAGCGTTGATCTGCCGCTTTCACTAGACTTTGAATGATTAACTTAAATGTGGCAAACATAGTACTTAGCTTTAAAGAAGAGGCACCAGTTTCATGTTGGTTCCCTGTTCGTAGATCTACCAGTAGTCTCTGAAATAAGCCCCCCCCCCCCCCCCCCATCTAAATTATGCAGTGGAAAAATATTATAGACGATAGCTCCCTGCACAACCAAAGCTGCACTCGACAGGTTTCTACATGTGTTGTAACGTGTTTATGGAAATTTCCCTTGTTTAGAAAAAAGTTTGAAAAGCCTTGGTCAAAACCGGACGCGCAAATTTTAGGATCGGACGTCCCCTGCGAATTTTGGGTGCAGTGGAGGCCGTGAAGTTCGTAGAGACAGAGGAGAGGTTGCAATGGAAATTAGCATTCAAAATTTTTTGGCAATTGTTGTACACGTTGCATAATCGACGATCATTGGCGGTGAGCACATCTTTTTAACTCCTGGCGTGGGGTGACGCACGTAAGACGCACTCCCACGGCCGCCGCGAGTTTCATTTTGTTCAGGGAGTGCGTCGTAATCAACACGCAAGGGTCATTCGCTCCTTCATTGCTCGCGACGTGCGTCCTAGATCACGGTTTTCCTTCCCACGGTACATTAAAAATCGCACGCCTCACTTGTGAACTCTTTGCCAACTCCGTGCGAGGGGAGCAAGTTAAAGCAATAATAACTCTTCCTTTGAGATTCAAAATTCCGCATGAAATACATTTTAAACAACGCATGGAAATATATTCTATCGTATTTTACCACTAAAACGGCCGTTATTGGAGTAAAACTAAAATCTGTGCTTGTCAATGGGGCTTTCGATGCCATTTTTCCCAGTCATCAAGGCATTCGTTGCTAATGACGTAATGGTGTCACGCAGATTCTCGCGTTCATTCGAGACCAAAATAACATGGCGCCAAACACATTAATGCGGACGCAGACGTAAGTTGCGAGTTTTTGTACAGTGCGTCGGATAACGAAAAGCCCAGAATGGCACACATTGTGGATATAAATGCATTTTTAACAAAAAGACGAATATATCTCATGAATCTTATATAGTGTTGTTGTTGTCTGCTTTTCCCGCGGTTTTAAGTAGGTCACCAGTGACTTTGCAATGTCAGAGAGAGCTCCGTCAGTTAAAATCTCTTAAGAGATTTTAACAAAAAACCGTACGTTTAGGAAAAAAACCCTGGATTAACTTTGAATGCAGGAATGGGGTCGTTGACCATTGGTAAGTACGGGAAAATTGCCGTTTTTTCCAGGAAAATCCAATTTTTGGCCAAAACGAAGAGTTATTATGACTTTAAGCAAGGCTGACACATGTGATTCTGTGGCACGCATTGGCACGATTCGAGTCATGCCAGTGCGCAAACGAGTCGTAAACTGATGTGAAGTGTGCGTAAACCCGTCGTGACTGCGTGCCATGTCGGGACGAGAATTTTGAAATGTTCAAAATTTTGGCCACGACAAAATTTCGCGACCGAGTAGTGAACTATGCTCAAACTGTTCGTGAACTCGTCGTGAACTCGTCGGGATGATGCGGGAGGATGCGTGGCAGTGTGCGCCATGTCACGACTGTTACGAACTGCCACGAATAGTTCACGAACAGCTCACGTATATTGCGTGCCCAAGTCGGCACGACACCGTCCGAATCGCGCAAACTTGTCGTGCCAATGCGGAAAGTGCGTAAACCATGCGCAACCTATGCATGAACTTGTCGTGCCAGTTTGTGTCAATGTGGACACGCATTCCTAAACTATTCGTTAGCTCGTCGTGAACTCGTCGTGAACTATGCTTGAACTAGTCGGTGCGGGAGCCTCCCACTTCGTGCCCCAAAATGATACGACTTGCCACGACAAAATCGGGGCCAAAAGTCGTGCAAGTGTCAGCCTTACATTACACTTGTGGCCTTGCAGTTCACATATTGTTTGAAGAGTTTTTTGAGATATTTAATATTCCCCATACGTGCTTAAGGGCTGTTTGTGTACTCAAAATTCCACAAGGACTTGCGTGACACATGAGATTCTGCACAAAATTTGGACGCAAACAGGCCGGGTGAGCCCGTGTGGCCGGTTGTGAACGAGGCTTTTTTTAAAGTCGGTCGCTGCCATTTTTGGCTCTGCGGCCTTTTTGAGGCGGTACTTCTAAACTTTGCATTCCTTTTCTGCTACACTAACATGTTCCTTTCCAATCATATTTATAGGCACATGGATTTTACTGAATCAATGCTTCTTGCGACCGAGGCTAAACGTGTAACAAACGTCAAATTGAAGATTCATTTCATATCACGTCAAACAAACTAATTAGTAAATATCGTTGGCGTGATGTATCAATACGGGTGTTAGTATCTAGGTTATAGACATTTAACATACATAGTTTGAAGGCTGCTCTTACTTCGTCTTTGATCAAAAGAAATTGATAGTACTGCAAGATCTGGATGACTGGACTGATTGTATTCCTTTTGCTTTCTATCCCAGATATAAGAGACGCTCATATGTATTAAATGTCTTCATTTGATCGGTTTTGAATTTTTTCGTAAAATACGGGGGAATACGAATGATTGTGCAAATGACTGCAGTACATGTCATATGGAAGTTGCCGCAGACTGGTGACTTAACGAAAAATCATGACACGGCAGATAAAAGCACCAAATTTTGCAAAAATTCTGAAATTTTAAATCGAATAAGAGCCGTAGTGCTCTGAAAAATTTACTGTTCGGTCGAGAAATCCAAAATGACCGCCAATGTATGGAATTCTATAGAAATATATACATACTTACATTGGTTTTTGTCAAATTAAGTTTTTTTTTCGGTGTTTCCACATCCTTATTACCCATATAATTCATACCTTTCAGGGAAGAAACGGGTTTTCTATGACTTTTTGAAAAACTCCAGTTTTTCCGGTTTCAATTAATACCAGCTAGAAAGATACATTGTCCAAAATCAAATTGAGTCTGTTTCTGAGTGTTTTCCACATCCTTATTATCCACATGTGGAGAGCAACTAACATGTTTTCTTGGGCATAATTATAAATTCCCAGATGGCCGCCATTTGCCATAGGAATACTAGTACACGTGGTTTCAACTAATATTGCCAGCTAGAAAGATACTGGTACAATGTCCACTATCAAATTAAGCATGTTTTTGAGTGTTTTCTACATCAATATTACTCAATATGTATGTAGTGAGTTACTAACGTGTTTTCCTGGGCATTTTGAGAAAGTCCAAGATGGCCACCACATGCCAAAGGAATATTAGTAGTAGTGCAAAAGGTTTCAACTAGTGCCATCTAGAAAGATACTTACTCTACTATCAAATTAATTTTGTTCTTCAGTGTTTTGAATATCATGATCTCCCCTTTATACCTATCTGGTAGTTATAAATGGGCATATTTGATCATTTTGAGAAAATCTAAGATGGCCTCCATTTGTCATAGGAATACAATTACAACATAATAATGGTATTGTGGGGTAATAATGATACCAAAAACACTGAAAAACGAACTGCCATACCTGAATTTAGCTCCATTTTATATTGAACCGGATCCCTCTGGCAAAAACTGAAACCAACTTCGATCCTATAGCGTATGTCAGCCATATAACAAGACAGCTACACTATACGTGTACCGCTTGTAAGTGAGGATGTTACCCCTCAAAATTACTACATGTATCTCAAAAGTCGGCCATTCAAGGTTATCGCAAATTGCACTCTTTTGTGAAGAACGCTTTGATTATGGGGATATTGTCAGAAGTTTTAAGAAGTTTATTTTTGCTATATAAACATGCAAGTATAAGAAATAGAAAAATAGTTCGAAGTATAAATGTATTTTTGCCACCTCTATTTATCCAAGCTTGTCCTCCCAGCAGGCATAGTCGCGTTGGATCAACGTTGAAAACAGGTTGATAAGTTGAATTGTGCGGTGGCCCACAAGTGCACTCCAAATTCCAAACGACACTCCCAATTCTAAACCTCACACCGAATACTTAAACTTCACTCTCAATTCTTAAACCTCACTCCGAATTCGTAAACCTCACTCCGAATTTGTAAACCCCACTCCGCATTCGCAAACCTCACTCCGAATTCGTAAACCTGACTCCAAATTGAAAAAGCTCACTCCGAATTCGCAAACCTCACTCCGAATTCGTAAACCTCACTCCGAATTGAAAAAGCTCACTCCGAATTCGCAAACCTCACTCCGAATTCGTAAACCTCACTCCGAATTCAAAAAGCTCACTCCCAATTCCACTATGCCAATTCTCATCAAAGTTCTCTTCGAGAAATCTTATGAAACAGTAATTCGTCTGGGACAAATAATTTTTTTTTAGCTGGGCGCTTCCAGTGAAAGGTTCGAGAGAGTTTTAGCAAACAGTGCGAATTGTGTTACATTTTGGTTTGCGTGATACATACCTTACGAAAATAAACCAACAGTTTACGTCACAAGGTCAATTGACTTCTCCAGCTATTTTCAGTATTTTTCACAATTACACACACACACATACACACACTCTCTCTCGCCAGGGACACAAATTGGGGGCAAGAAGCAATTTACAGATTTACCATTATAAATAAAAGGACAAATTAAGTGACACTGCTCTCAATTTTCTCAACATAGGATTGATACTACTAATAATCCATACATGTCAGGGGTGGATCCAGGATTATTTGAAGGGGGATCTTTTTATTTTTTATTTTTTTTGGAATGACAGGCTGTACATGCAGAGCTGCCCCCCCCCCCCCCCCCCTTATAGGGCGAACAGTGCCATTTGGTACGTTTTAGAACTATTATTCAAAATTCTAATTTTAACATTGGTGTGATTTTTTTTTTTTACAGAATTCAAAAGGGGGGTCAAGACCCCCCTCACACGCCTTCCCCCCCCCCCCCCCCCCCCCATCCACCACTGCATGTTATTCATTCGAAATCGATTAATAAGGTGTAATTAATCTGATTAATATCAATTATTAGATTATCTATGATCTTAGATGAATATTTCAGCTGCAAAAGAGTGAGGGGCTACTAATTACTATTATCAAGTATACTTTATATAACAGGTATATGTGTAGGCCTACAGTATATGATAATACGGATTGTTTTGCCTATTTATAAATAATATAAGCCAATGTTGACACCCTGAAACATGTTATCTGTATTAAACATTCATTTCAAAATAATCATGTGAAAATGCTTGAAGTTGTAAATAACATACATGTAGTGCATAAATCTGTTCCTTCCAACGCTGTTTCAACTCGTAATTCTGTTCTCATATTCATAATACATGTATAATTCCTTAAAACGACACACACAAGAAAACACGTAAACATAATATATTTTAATTGTGACTTGCTGTTAAGTACATGTATGTTTATCCCTATTTTCTTCATTTCTTCTATTTCCTTGAGCTTAAAAGGGTCATACGTCTACGTCATCATTTTGTGAATGGGAATACAGCGCACCAAGTAGTATGAAAAATAACTAGTTTTCACACGAAGCCCTCTATTGGCAAAATCCCCTAGCCCATCTTAGAATATTACTTCCGACTTTATACGGCAGTGAACGGGGTTAAAATATGAATTCGGAGTGAGGTTTACGAATTCGGAGTGAGCTTTTTCAATTCGGAGTGAGGTTTACGAATTCGGAGTGAGCTTTTTCAATTCGGAGTGAGGTTTGCGAATTCGGAGTGGGGTTTACGAATTCGGAGTGAGGTTTGCAAATTCGGATCGAGCTTTTTCAATTCGGAGTGAGGTGTACGAATTCGGAGTGAGGTTTGCGAATTCGGAGTGGGGTTTACGAATTCGGAGTGAGGTTTGCGAGTTCGGAGTGAGCTTTTTCAATTTGGAGTGAGGTTTACGAATTCGGAGTGAGGTTTGCGAATTCGGAGTGGGGTTTACGAATTCGGAGTGGGGTTTACGAATTCGGAGTGGGGTTTAAGAATTGAGAGTGAAGTTTAAGTATTCGGTGTGAGGTTTAGAATTGGGAGTGTCGTTTGGAATTTGGAGTGCACTTGTGGGCCACCGTAGAATTGCCGTTGATCTACCTAAATTCAACGTAAAATCAACGTTGATCCAGCCACGTCGAAACACCGTCATAATGTGACGTTGACTCAACGTTGTATTTTGGTCATTGACACAACCTTGCAGACATGGATTGTAATTTAAAATATTAATTGTTGAAAACGTGACACTTTGTTTATCAACACTTTGTTTATCAATACTGTAACTAACTTTATCAAAATAATAAAAATAGTGTTTAAAGTAAAAGTGACAGTTCTTTTGTGTCTTTAGTAAACTAGTGAATTTTCTTAACTTGCTCTTCAGAAATACATTCCAATAAACTGAATTCCTTGCAAGGTCAGCTAACACTAGGATGAATACTTTGTTGTAAATTTGATGGAATGAAGTTAATAAAGTTGACAGTTCTCGGTACCCTGTTATAGATAGACAGGTTGAGGTGACTGTGACTTTGTTATATATATATATATATATATATATATAAAAGTCACCTGTATATATATATATATATATATATATATATATATATATATATATATATATATATATATATATATATATATATAAGCCTTGGAAATTTTAACTTAAAGGGCCACACATATATACCCCAGGGGCTAAACCAGACCTTTAAAAATTGTACGCACAGATTTTTAAAATTCCCAGCAAAATGTAGACTAACGCAAGAGATGAAGGACAGCGTAATTACAGCATATGTACCACACATCGCAGCTTAAAGCAATAATAACTCTTCCTTTGAGATTCAAAATTCCGCATGAAATACATTGTAAACAACGCATGGAAATATATTCTATTGTATTTTACCACTAAAACGGCCGTTATTGTAGTAAAACTAAAATCTGTGCTTGTCAATAGGGCTTTCGAAGCTTTCATCAAGGCATTCGTTGCTAATGACGTAATGGTGTCACGCGGATTCTCGCGTTCATTCGAGACCAAAATAACATATTGCGCCAAACGCATTAAAGGACAATGTTCATGTAAAAATCCATTTCTCGAATTTTGAAGATTCAGCACTCAATCAGTACACTAGAGGTATGTTTTAATCGATCCCCGCCATTTAAAAATTATAAAAACAATCTATTAATAGTAAAAAAGCGTTTTAGTAAACCTCACCTCAATAGGGACAGTCGGTCATCCGGGCACTTTACCTTAGCAACCGGCATCTGGGGTAAAACAAATCGGGCAACATGGCGGATCGCATCGACTTCTATGTAAAAGTTGGCAGGCTTTATCCGAAGATATCATACTTCACAGTGCCTGACCACTTGTGTCAGTGAGGATGAGTTATTTACCTGGTTGATTTCCTTTACAGGCTTTTGTAATTAGCTGCTGCACACCTGGTTAAGAGATAAAATCGGCCTTAACTGCCGACCCTTACGAAAATTTCCTATAGGATTTCCTATAAGATTTCCTATAGGATCCTATAAGATTTCCTATAGGATATCCTATAGGAATTCCTATAGGATCCTATAGGAAATTGTCCCTTTTTCCTATAGGATCCTATAGGAAATCTTATAGGATCCTATAGGAAATCCTATAGGATCCTATAGGAAATCTTATAGGATCCTATAGGAAATCTTATAGGATCCTATAGGAATTCCTATAGGATCCTATAGGAAATCTTATAGGATCCTATAGGAAATCTTATAGGATCCTATAGGAATTCCTATAGGAAATCTTATAGGATCCTATAGGAAATCTTATAGGAAATCCTATAGGATCCTATAGGAAATCTTATAGGAAATCCTATAAGATCCTATAGGAAATCTTATAGGAACCTATAGAAATTCATATTAACTGCTTTGAATATTTTTACAGCTTTTTATATATTGTTGGATCTTTGGCAAAATTGGTAATAGGCACTGGTCCCTCAAAACAAAAGAGAATATCATGTTTACATTCTTTATTCAATATGTATAAATGTATGTACATATTCCACAGTATGGTATGCAACCAGCTTACTAGAGAACTGTTTTATAGATTTTTGCAAATTTAATGGTGTTGCTACTGCTTTTTAATTATAAGTTCTATAAGTTATCACAAGTATCCAATATGTCTTGTCAAGCTGTGGCGTCACTGTCTGTTTCTTGTGTGAGTTTGAACTCCTGCCAGAATGAGTGGCTAAAACCTCCCTTGGCCAGACCATGTCCATTGTCAGCATACTGCTTTAGTCACTTAATAATTGAAGAATTTCAGACAAAAGTCTTTTGCACATTGTTCAACTTTACTGTGATAAGTCTTTTGCACATTGTTCAACTTTACTGTGATAAGTCTTTTGCACATTGTTCAACTTTACTGTGATGGCCTTCTTAACCTCTGCCTGAGTTGTGTTGAACCATTTGCAGATGTATTCTGAAAGATAGACATTGTGAATTTCAATTAATTGTACATATCTACAAAAATGCAAAATGATGAAGGAAAATTTTTCTAATGAGATCAATAATAATCATTGCACCAATTCTATTTTGAGCAATTCATAGCCTTTATTAGTTTACTGAATTTTTTTCAAAGACAAGGTATTAATTTGTAAAAAAAAAATATATATATATATAAAGAACATGAACATATTTCATAGGACCAAGTCCACAGGAACAATCAGAAATGCATTTTAAAATGCAGAAATTTGCATTGTAGAAAACTCTACTCTGGTTAAATATGCAATTGGGCCATTACAGAGCTGCCAGGGCCAAAAAAGTCCCAAAAACTATAAGAAAACTCATTTCCGAGGGTAAACAGTAATTCCCTATTCTCACCTGTCCTTGCTTGACCTAAATCATCAGTCCAAACCACAAAAAAGCAATCCCCAAGTTAAAATTTATAGCTTTTGTGTAAGCAAAATGGTCAGATTTTCACAATGCAAAAAATATTTTTAAACAAACTATGGTGTTTACCTCACATTAAGGGTTGAAAAGAAATTAAAGGGAAAGAAAACTTGGCAAATAAACGATCCTGAAGAACGTGTGAGGTAATGAAATTTGCCCTGACAGCCCCTCTAACATGTTAATTGTATGTTATTTATTAGCATGGGTCTTCCTCAGTTATATATCATGATGGTCCCTTGGAGGCAGTTGTGGATAACATTAAATAGATAATTTTTAATAAATCACAAACCAAAAGTTAAATGAAATGACATTTTTTTTAAATTCAACTGCATTTAAAGAAATATGAACAATTGATCACAGTTTTTATCCTATAAGAAATAAAGAGACTAAACATTGATTGCATTATGTATCCTTTTTTCTTCATTATAATATATAACTTGTTTAATGTAATATATATATATATATAATGTTTACAAGGTACACTACAAATTAGATCAATTAATTATCTCATTTTCAATTTGATTAGATGATCCAATGCATTACTGTAATACATACCTTCCTCAATCCGATTTTTCTACACTCTTTACCCTTCCACTATGCTCCTGAATTTAAACTGTCTTGATAGCTGTATACTCATTTGCTGCTTGTCTCATAGAAACAAAGACTTAGACAGGATACCACACATCTGATAACACCTAATTGGTGGTTACTGTTACTAGTGTAACAATAGCTACAGGAGTAGTGACCTAATAATAGGTGCCAGGCTAACAAAAGAAATTCACAGTTGTTGAATATGTGGTTATGGCTGGTGGAGTAGGGCATTCTCTAGCTAACATCAGTTGACTGTTAAACCTTACAAGTGATTGAGCATGGTTTATAATGTATCTTTATATTATTTTAATTTGTCCTCATTTCCCATCCTTTATGAGGGACATTACTATACCCATAATGTTCACTTATACTTTTACATTATATTTTATATATTAGGCAGGATTGCATTTTCACTTTTTAAAACAGCCAAGGTCAAGTAAAATCCGATTAGATAGGGTTGACGTTCAATATAATAGAAAAAATATGAAGTAAGTGAATATGATCACACAAAAAGTAAAAATACATTATACTGAGTATACTGATATTAAGACCAGTTTCATTATTTTTCATTCAACCCGGCTTTATAAAAAATCACTATATGAATTAGCATAGGTTCCTATAGAAATTCCTATAAGATTTCGTATAGGATCCTATAGGAATTTTTGTAATGGTCTGAAAATATATTTAAAATTATATACTGATATTTAGACCAGTTTCATTATTTATCATATAACCTGGCCTTATAAAAATTTCCTATATGAATTAGCATAGGATTTCCTATACGTTCCTATAGAAATTCCTATAAGATTTCCTATAGGATCCTATAGGAATTTTTGTAATGGTATGAACATAAGTAAAAAATAAAAATTATATACTAATATTTAGACTAGATTCATTATTTTAATTCAAGCCGCCCTTATAAAAATTCCCTGTATGAATTAGCATAGGATTTCCTATAGGTTCCTATAGAAATTCCTATAAGATTTCCTATAGGATCCTATATGAATTTTTGTAATGTTCTGAACATATATAAAAAATCAAAATCATATACTGATATTTAAACCAGATTCATTATTTTTCATTCAACCCGCCCTTATAAAAATTCCTGTATGAATTAGCATAGGATTTCCTATAGGTTCCTATAGAAATTCCTATAAGATTTCCTATAGGATTCTATAGGAATTTTTGTAATATTCTGAACATAAATTAAAAATCAAAATCATATACTGATATTTAAACCAGATTCATTATTTTTCATTCAACCCACCCTTATAAAAATTCCTTATATGAATTAGCATAGGGTTTTTCCTATAGGTTCCTATAGAAATTCCTATAAGATTTCCTATAGGATCCTATAGGAATTTTTGTAATGGTCTGAACATAAATTAAAAATTAAAATTATATACTGATATTGAGACCAGATTCATTTTTTTTTTTCATTCAACCCAGCCTTATAAAAATTTCCTATATGAATAAGCATAGGATTTCCTAAAGGTTCCTATAAGATTTCCTATAGGATCCTATAAGATTTCCTATAGGATCCTATAGGATTTCCTATAGGATCCTATAAGATTTCCTATAGGATCCTATAAGATTTCCTATAGGATTTCCTATAGGATCCTATAAGATTTCCTATAGGATCCTATAGGAATTATTGTAATGGTCTGAACATAAATTTTAAAAAATAATTTCAGCTTCAATGATTCCTAATGATAAAATATTTCTCCATAAAAGATTACTTTACAAATGATCAATTTTTCAAGATTTCTTTAAAATAGAAATTAAAGAATATCTATAGAATCCTATAGATGACTATAAGATTGTGCATTATAAACAATAAAAAGCATTTTTGCTTTAACAGTGATATATAATTGACAATTCCACTGATAAAATTGACCTATATCAAATATCTTTTGTTTAGAATGATATTTGTTCATAAGATATGTATTTTTCTCAAGATTTTAACTTACAACAATTTCCTATAGGATCCTATAGGAAATCCTATAGGAAAGGTGCCCTATAGGATCCTATAAGATTTCCTATAGGATCCTATAGGAATCCTATAGGATCCTATAGGATATTTTCGTAAGGGGATCGTTATCTGTGATCAGGAATCTTACAGTAGTAGATTGCAAAGACTCATTTGCTTACCTGGATGAGAATAATATTCACATCTCATTGAAAAGAAAACCATATGGAAGCAACTGATATTATCAAGGAAGGTTTCAATTGTACTAATAACTGTTGACGTTGCATATTGCAGACACATATGACGGGTACATTTTGCAGGTCTACTGAAGTGAACCGGTACTGTTTAACTCTCAGGCACGTACAAAAGTTAAATGGTGGAAGCTTGCTGTGTATCAGGTGACACTACCAACACATTAATAAAATCTAATGGGATTTGTTAAATTTCAAAGATCAACGGAAAAGTAAACGACTGTTGCAGGCTAAAGGTCGTGCAAACGTGACTAAAGACGAGACTGTTGATCGAAACAAGATTTGGTCGTAGCTATACATGCACTACAAGATTTGTGTATGTGTGTATAGTTCATTTTATTATAGATAAGGAGAAAGTCATTGTACCTTGTTTGGTATTTATGTTTTTCATTTGTTACAGGAATTAATTAGTAGTAGTTACAAGAAATTGAGATTGCATCTTGTTTTGGCATGTGTGACGGTATATCAATTCTTATAGTTAAAATTAATGGACTATAATGTCAAACTTTTTTGTTGTACTGTAAGTCAATTGATGGCGTCATAAAGGTAAGAAAAAATATGTACGTCAATATATTGACAAACTTGTGAGGTAATGTCTAAATCTTTAAGTTATCAAAGTAAAATTTTTAAAAAGTTGCCATAGATAAAGCGACCTTAACTGGTAAAATAACATACAGCTTTATTGCCGTGTTTGTTATTCAATTTAATTTTAATCTTGTACGTTTTGAAATTTAACGTTCTGTCTTCCATGATATTTCGCCAGAAAAGTGCACAATAAGATTGTAAACACTCATATGAGTGCCAATATTATGCGTAGCTGCCAATATTAATACAGGTAACACAACGTGTCTTCTCTTCCAAAAAGTTGGCAAGCAACTGTTTATGCTGTCCTTCCAGGCTTGCATTAATATACATATGAACTGTATACAGACCAAAGAGGCCATGGGACCGATGACATTGCCCCTATCCCGTTCCCCAGGCTATTGCAGCAGCAGGTGATTTAATCACAATTTGTAGAAATCCTATTCTAGTAACTTCTCAGTGTTGCACATTTCCCAGGTCTTTCTTACGATCCACGTTCTAAGAAGCCATTCCTATTTCACTACCTCATGTACATGTACAGGTACTTATTGTGGACATTTGCGTATGCAGTTAAGACCAATTTTATCTCGTAACAAGTTAAACAGTAGCTTATTACAAAGGCCTGCTGACTCAATAGACCAGGTAAATGATTCAACGCGTCCGACACAAAAGGTCAAGCACTGCCTTTGCAAAATCTTCTGCTGTAAAATTCCCGATCACAGATAACGATCGGCAGTTATATTAGGGACGATTTTATCTCTTAACCCGGTGTGCAGCTGCTAATTACAAAAGCCTGTAAAGGAAATCAACCAGGTAAATAACTCATCCTCACTGACACAAGTGGTCAAGCACTGTGAAGAATGATATCTTCGGACAAAGTCTGCCAACTTTTACATAGAAGTCAATGCGATCCGCCATGTTGCCCGATTTGTTTTACCCCAGATGCCGGTTGCTAAGGCGTGTGACGTCAGCCCGACTGTCCCTATATGCATAAATGAAGCAACAGATCTGGGTCACGTGGTACTGTGACGACAATTGGGATAAAGGTCTATGAGACTCAACTGAGCTGCATGGTACAAACAGACAGAATGATTTTGGAAAGTTGTGTTGAACGGAGTTGAGCAATTTTCTTTATGCCTCAGTGTGTTGCCGTGGGATTCACCAAAATTGCAGCACTCCTTGACTATCTTTCTTTATCTGTGACGGTCTTCCGTGACTAACTTGCTAACTTTGGTGACAATAGTTGCGATCCTCGCGATCTCGGTCACCTCAGGTGTTTTAGATCATATCAAAAGCTGATAGTCTTTTAGATACTGTCATCAGTTGGCAAGCTTACTAATTGCTGATGCATTTTTAAATTCATTGTAGTTGACCAAGAGCTCGTTAACAATAAAACCTGTTAATTATGCACCGCTGCAATTCCCAAGCCAGGTAATAACAGGTATGAAACTCGTCTTGGTGGGCTTTCATATTTTTCAATATATCTCATTTATTTCATGGGGTTATTTTATTGGTATTTGTAAATGACGTTAAATATCAATACTTAAACAATTAAGAGAGAACAGTTTCATTAGCTCTGTATGTATATATTCAAATTCTTGTTTTTCTTTTTATCAAGAGCTTGTAAAATATGTGGGTATTACCTCCAATATTTCTGTGACTGTCAGTCACCATCATCAGGGAGTAAATGACTAGGGACCCTGACAGTCACAGAAATATTGGAGGTAATACCCACATATTTTACAAGCTCTTGATAAAAAGAAAAACAAGAATTTGAATTAAACAATTAAGTTCTAACACGGTCGCGAACATTAATAAAAGAAATTGCTCTCAGGGTATCTTGAAGCTTCCGTGGAAGAAAACGTGTTAAGGAAAAACAGGAAAAAGAGCGTTATATTAAAGAAAAAATGGGAACTGCTGTAATAAAATGGTTCGTTATCCTAATTCGTTTATGCATTGAGGATTTGTTTCTGAAGATTATTTCATCTGAAATATTAAATAATTTAAAAGATTGATCATTTTATAACTTGAAACGCAAATTCTGCGTCAGAACGCAATTTTTTTTTTTTTTTTTTTTTTGCAAATTTGTAAGCTTATAACACCGTGCTATAAAGATCTACTCAAGAAAAAAATTTGCTTGGGTAAAATTGAGTACGGAATGAACTGGAGACACTTGGCTTGTCATTAAGTTTACACGAAAATATGTCAGGTAACTTTATACTGTCTTTGAAAGAGTAAAGATTGAAAGATAATTTTAGACAAACTTTGACGGAGGAAATACCTACAAAGAGTAATGGCCTATTTCGCCAACATCTTGTTGAACATTTTACACTGCAATTCTATTTAAATAAGCTAAGGAAGTAATTGCCAAATTTATACTCTCATCACATAACAGGGGGGTAACTAGACCTGCATAAATTGTACGCACATATTTTAAAAAATTACAAGCACATACAGCAAAATGTAGACTTACGCAAAACATGAAGGACAGCGTAATCACAGCAAATGTACCTCATATAGTAGCTTAATTTCCATTAATAATAAAATCATCATTTAAGTCAAAAATATTCTCGCGATTTAATAACTATTCTAATTTACCCAGAACGGTATATTTATTTTAAAGGCGGTTTACTGAAATATAGTTTTATGATTTGTGTGTGAAAATTGCCCATGTCACCCTGTTAGTTTGGAGGTCTAAGCTGGATCAAGTCCGTGTTAAAATTCCTATGAAGTTGTGCAGGAAAATTTCTTCCTTTCTTTCTCTAGCTCCTCGATAAACCCGGTGTTCAGATTTTATCTAGTACCCCCAGGCCTACGGGAGCTGCTCTTTGTAACTAACGCACAGGTAGATTTTTACCTGAGATAACCGGAGTAAAGCTTAGATAGAGAGTGCGTTCGATACAAGCAAGACAAATTGAATGCCATTTAACCCTCTAATTAAGAGGTAAAGGAAGTTCCAGATAGATGGATGATTAAGATAGGACTTGTAAAAGTAACGGGCATTGTTTACCTCAGTTTAATAAAAGTATGCAAGACGGAGTGTCAGCCGTTTAATAAAATAAATTGAATTTCACAAATAACATGGACCTCATATGCAATAATCAACATTTCCCTTAACTCATTCAAATGCAGTGTTTTATACAACTTGGGATAACCATGATTAAATGCTTGTTAAAAAATTGACTAGACGGGAAATGGTTTTACACAGCTTCACGAGGATTTAGACCCCTCGGGTAAGAGATTTGAATGAGTATAAACTTTTATCAGAAGCCAGAGAAGTCATCTTACAGGTAGACAATGCAGCTCAGTTTAACAGCTAAGCACGCTCTATTCTCCAGTGGCTCGATTGTCGTCATCAGACCACGTGACAACGTAGCTCATTAACTCTCAGGCCGAGCAAATAGGACGTTTTTTAAAGCCAAAAATTTACAAAATGAGCTTTTAATTTGTGTATTTGGATAAAGATATCGTTAGTTGGGCATGTTTTCTGAAGAATATGTTCCGTTCAGGCCATTCTGACGGCATGAAGCAAATCCTTTAATGCGGACGCAGACGTAAGTTGCGAGTTTTTGTACAGTGCGTCGGATAACAAAAGGCCCAGAACGGCACACATTGTGGATATTAATGTATTTTTAACAAAAAGACGAATATATCTCATGAATCTCATATAGTGTTGTTGTTGTCTGCTTTTCCCGCGGTTTTAAGTAGGTCAACAGTGACTATGCGATGTCAGAGAGGGCTCCGTCAGTTAAAATCTCTTAAGAGATTTTAACAAAAAAACGTACGTTTAGGAAAAAAACCCTGGATTAACTTTGAATGCAGGAATGGGGTCGCTGACCATTGGTAAGTACGGGAAAATTGACGTTTACTCCAGGAAAATCCAATTTTTGGCCAAAATGAAGAGTTATTATGACTTTAATTTCCATTAATAATAAAATCGTCATTTAGTCAGAAATATTCTCGCAATTACAAAAGTTTTCAATATTCTTATTACCCAGAACGGTATATTTATTTAAAAGGAGACTAGCTTCGCATATGTGGAACCCCCTTTGAATAATCCTGGATCCACCTCTGAGTTGAACTAACATACGGTTTCATTCACCTTACATGTGGATGCATGGCTCCCAAAAACAACCAATTGTACGACACGACAGAGCTCTGATACATCTAAGTTTAATTATTTGTTTGTAAAAATTGCCCATGTCACCCTGTTAGTTTGGAGGGGTAAGTTGGGTCAAGTCCGTGTCAAAATTCTTTGAAGCTTTGCAGGAAAAATTCTTCCTTTGTTTCTCTAGCTCCTTCTTAAACCTGGTGGTGTCCAGATTTTATCTAGTGCCCCCAGGGTTGCGGGAGCTGCTCTTTGAAAATAACACTCGGGCAGATTTTTACCTATGATAAATATCGCCAGATATTCTTAAGAAAGAGGGTACAGAAGAGTTGAGGGCCACTGAACCCTCCAATTAAGAGGTAAAGGAAGTTTCAGTTTGATGGACGATTAAGATAGGACTTGTTAAGGTTACAGGCATTGTTTACCTCAGTTTGCAAGACGGGAGGGGGAGTCAGAACAATTGTGCTTATACAATTGATACAGAGGACTTGTACATACAGGTGACTTTAATAAGCAGAGGATTTTCTTTTATATTCCGTGAAAAATATACTAAATTTATATAAAATAATATCATGGTTGGCCAAAAAATTGTACGCACAGTGCATCCGTGCGTATGCCTAGTTACGCCCATGTACCCTACATACATTTAGCCATCAAACATCATGGCGTACTGCTAAACACACCCCGGCTAAAAGGGTGTACTATGCTTAGGTGCAAAACATGCTTAGGAGCTAAATGCGTTGAAAAAATCAGACAAAGCAGGCACTTGGATGTTTTTAAAGTGTACGTTATAATTGTGTACCTGTGTTTTGTACCAAAAATAAAAACATTTCAGGTCATTTTAAAGTCATAAAAACTCTTCATTTTGGCCAAAAATTGGATTTTCCTGGAGTGCACGGGAACTTTCCCGTACTTACCAATGGTCAGCGACCCCATTCCTGCATTCAAAGTTAGTCCAGGGTTTTTTCCTAAACGTTTGGTTTTTTTGTTAAAATCTCTTAAGAGATTTTAACTGACGGAGCCCACTCTGACATTGCATAGTCACGCGATATCGAGCGATAGTTTATGGTGACCTACTTAAAACCGCGGGAAAAGCAGACAACAACAACACTACATAACAATAATATAAGATTCATAAGATATATTGGTCTTATTGCTCAAAATGCATTTATATCTACAATGTGTGCTATTCTGGGCTTTTCGTTATCCAACGCACTGTACAAAAACTCGCAACCTACGTCTGCGTATTACATCAGGCTTTTCGCGCCAGAAGTTATTTTGGTCTCGAATGAACGCGAGAATCCGCGTGACATCCCAACGTCATTGGCAACGGATGCCTTAACGACCGGGAAGAAAGGCATCGAAAGCCCTATTGACAAGCACAGATTTTAGTTTTACTACAATAACGACCGTTTTAGTGGTAAAATACAATAGAATATATTTCCATGCGTTGTTTACAATGAATTTCTTGCGGAATTTTGAATCTCAAAGGAAGAGTTATTATTGCTTTAATGTCTTTTCATGCAAGAATGTTGTCTAACAACTGGGGTTGATAAAATGTTGATATCTGACGTCGATACAACGTTGTTATCTGAGGTTGAGTCAACTTTCAAATCCAATGTTAATCCAATTTTTCAGTTATTATCAACGTTATGGTTCAACGCTCTTTCAACGTTAAAACAACATAATTTGCCCGCTGGGCTGTTGGTAGCTGCTAGCCATTTATCACGTCTGAACCTCTCGGGTGGTGTTCTGAAGAGTTTGAGACAATTATTTGTTTATTTCCGTGATAAAAAGCCAGTTACACGATAAAAATTGTCCATTTTTACATGCTGTCTGCTCCACAGCTAAGTATGCACTGCAGGCCTGATGCCCCCAAGCTCCGGTTAAGTTCTATATTGCGCAAGCGCCTGTAGGTATCACGTGGGCTGTCCTTTGCATAAAGAGAGAGCTCTGCATATTTTATTGCCTTTATGGGACCCTAAGGGGATTTAACGACATTCATTTTGAATACTTTTACCGATTTTGAAAGGATCTTTGCTTTATGGTACACTAGTATTGCACTCTAAGATCGTCTTATGTGGTTTTAAAGACTATCCACCGGTTGTTTTTTAAATCATGTGGCGATTTTACGACAACCAATCAAGGTGACAGCATAGTTATTAGTACTCACATATTTTTAGGTAATATGGGGCATCTGGTGTCACCAGGAACAGTATTCACAGTATTGTTGATAATACTGATATTGTATGTTACTTTGTTTCTTACCTGGAAACCTCTGCTGGAATCGCCCAGGTACTATGGAAAACATGCACTTCCAGTTGGTGCAAGGCATTCCATCATGGCGGTTAAAAGGAATTTAACCGGTGTCAACAACACAGCAAAACCAGATTTGATTCGGGACAATGTATCTGAAACGAGGCCAAGGTCAGGTTCAAGCACCATCACTCTCCCAACACTGTCTTCGATAGAGGACGTTTACAAAAGAGCCAAGATGGTAAAATCAACCTGTAACTTTACCACGTCTCCAGATGCAGACGTCAAAGCTGTAACAGAACTGCTGCGTAAAAGACTTGTAGTGCCAATCCAATTCCTAATTGAGGACAAATACAAGGTTCTTTTCTGTCAAATTCCTAAGGCAGGATCCACAAATGTCAAACGATTGTTCATTGTAGCCAATAAACAAAAAGACAGCACCTCGGACTTGGATTTTATGTCTAACAAAGCTCACCAAGTCTGGCGTGAAGAAAGAACCCTATACCAGTACCTCACCCCAGCTATAAAGATATTTGAAGAAACCACAAAACGTCTGCTGGAAAATTACACTAAAGTTCTTTTTGTGCGACACCCTTTCGAGCGTCTCGTCTCCTATTATCGAATGATGTTCCAAATTTTCTCCTACGAAGGTACAGATGTTAGTAGATCTTCTTGGTACCTCTTCAGTCGCGTTCGGCGTCTGTATCATCGCCCAGAGATTCCGCGAGATCCTTCCCAGAATCTCTCCCAACTGTTCCCCTTCCGGGATTTTATTCAGTTTGTCATTGACCATTCAAAACATACCAAAGATGGCACCTGGAAAGTTAATGGCTTTGTGGACATACATTGGTTGCCCATATCAGAACAGTGCTTTCCCTGCCAGGTGCGCTATGACATCATAGGCAAATTGGAAACCTTCGACGAAGATCTTGACCAAGTAGCAAAACACGTCGGTATTCGCCAGAAAATTCTCTATCCTTCTTCTATGAAACGAAAAACATTTGGACACGTCAAAGAGGCCTTTAAAACACTGTCGCTCCAGCAGATTGCAGAATTAAAGAGAATTTACTGCCAAGATTTTAAACTTTTTAATTATGAAGATGCAGTAGAGTGAATTTAATATAACTCTCATCTTGGCAACTTAAGAGAACGTTTAGAAATCTCCGAAGTTGTTCAGGGTAACAATTCAATTAATATCTTAGACTATGAATAACTTAGATTAGAATAAAAAGAATCATGATTAAAAAGTGGGCAGTGTTATTACACAGCGTACTGCAATGTGTGAGTCATGATTCCTTAGAGATTAAGATAATTAATTAGAAATGGAACAAAACATGGTCCAAACGTAAAGACGGGTCAAGCTATGATTCTTGAGTAGGGTGATTTGTTTTGGCGAGAAAATCCTGTATTAGATACTGAACCAAAATATTTAGAAGGCTGTAAAAAGACAAATCTTGGATTTCGTGTATCATTTCACACTTCAAATAAACTGCCTTATATTTCAGGATATATGTCCTTAAACTGCTAAATATACAGCTTTGTGTTTTTACAGAGATAAAATGATAATTATTATCATTCGTGACAGGAGAAATGAGAAACAGAAATCAAAACCGGGTTATAGATCGTCATACAACAGAGAATAAAAAATATATTTGACTGAACGGTCTGCAAATAGGTTTACAAATCCACCCCCCCCCCCCCCCGAAAAAAGTGATAATAAGCGAGACGAGACAGAACCAAACAAATTTTCAATCATGTGCTTGTTTTAAATGAAACCAGTCAAGCTACGCCGTTTTTACAAATAATTTTGTCCCCTTTGCCTTTCCTACGAACAAACTCTAGCATCTTCCAGCAAAGAAACACTTTTAGAATATTGGAGCTTTATATATAACAACTAGAAAAGCACTCCGAGAGCGCAGACCTCCGCCAAGGCAGCAATTTTTTATTATTATTGATTATTGATTGATTATTGATCCAGATCACCACCAAAAACAAATCACTTCTAAGTTAACCCATTTCTGACCTACCCTGAAAATTCCATCGAAATTCATCGATAACTTTTTGATTTATGTTGATGACAGACAAACAAACAGGGGTGAAACCATAACCTCCTTGGTGGAGGTATTTAAGAACCTGTAAAGATCTTTTTTGTTTGAAAAACAGTTCATACTGGACAGATAAGAGATTCAGAATTCAAACTAAAATATTCATTGACAAAAAATATACGTAGTAGCGCTCTTTCTCTCTCTCTCTCTCTCTCTCTCTCTCTCACACACACACACACTAACACACACACTCTCTCTCTCATCAAACATGCACGCTTTGCCCACTTAATATCTCACGCGCTCGCACTCACTCCCTCTTCCCTCTCTTTCTCTCTCTCTCTCTCTCTCTCTCTCACACACGCACACACGCGCACACACACACACACACACACACACACGCCCTCTCCTCTCTCTCTCTCTCTCTCTCTCTCTCTCTCAAACACACACACACACACACACACAGACACACACACACACGCCCTCTCTCCCTTTCTCTCTCTATCTCTCACACACGCACACACACACTCACACGCGCGCGCGCTCATACACACCCTTTTCACGACTTACATACCTGCGGTAAGGGTGGGGATACTGACTTTATTGGGTTACTAAGTTCAAAGTTCAATAACGCCAACAGTTTTGAAAGTATTGCAATGAAATTTAGGATATTATAGGAAAATTGTTTTAATAAATGCTGAAAACATCATGACCTTTCCTAGTTTTGGCACAACAACAACAAAAAAAAAAAAAGTGCCACTTGGTATGTATTTACTAACCATACAGTGACTATAGTTTGTGTTTAAAAGGAATGAAGCTTTGGTTGTGTATTTTATTTATAACACTCTGAAGACACACTGCTTAATTTTCATATTTAAGATACATAGCTCTACATTTTTAGTAAGTTAGTTTCTTCGTGTACATGGTCACCAATAGTTTTCTTTTTTCAAGAGAAATAAATAAATAAATAAATAAATAAATACAATTATTTCAGGTTAAACGGTGGGAATCCTCTGAAAGAAAAAGTGGTGAATTTTGAGGAAAAAATGTTATATTTAGGGGTCCTTTTGATAATTAAAATGAAATAAAACTGTAGAAATAAAAGAATCTCTCTTTCAAATGGAGATCACCAACGACATTCAGTTTCTTCTTTCCATCATGGTGGACATCATGGTGGCCAAGTGGGTGGAAGATTCTATGACGCAGCCTTTGTACCACGCCAGGCCCGTAGTACCAACTATTGCTCCGAACCGAAATTTAGCGTTGATGTTCGCTTTTGCAATACTTCAAATGATTAACTTAAATGTCGCAGATGTTGTATCTAGCTTCAAAGAAGCTCGACACCATTTCAGGTGAATTCCATGCACGTGCTCACTGAAATACGGGCTCTACATCTAAATTATGCAGCGGAAAATACATGTATATTTTAGAAGATAGCTCCCTGCACAACCAAAGCTGAACTCAGCAGATATCTACAAGTATTGTAACTTGTTTTCGGCAATTTCCCTTGTTTATAACAAAGCTGGAAGAGCCTTGTTCATTACCGGACGTCCCCTGACAATTTGGGTGCAGTGGAGGCCGTGGAGGTTGTAGAAGTAGAGGAAAGGCTGCAATGGAAATGCGCAAATCTGCCTTGCAAATCGCAGGGGCCACGTGAGCAAAGTGAGAGTCATGGCTAAAGAAATATGAAAATGAACATAAATATAGAAGCTGTATATTGTTTTAATAAGACTAAATGTGCAAAAAAAAAAAAAAAAAAAAAAAAAAAAAACGAACTAATTTTTCAGATTTTTTTTTACTTTCTGCCATGTGTTGGAACGGCAGTTTTGATTATTTGCTAAAAGTCACGTGCTAAAGTGTATTCACTAGGGGGTTAGAAAGAATCGTCCCTTTTGCTGGGAAAAGCTTCAGTCTCGATAAAAATCTAGGTACATGATGTTTTTATGGTAAAATGACCACTTTTTCAGAAAAGACCCCCTCCCCCTCTGAAACTTCTGACAGACCTGAAACGGCATTCTTTTCTACAACTCTGCAAATATTTTGACATATATTTTTAGCCCTTCGCATTTGGAAATTCTTCATTGCGTCTGGTTCTACTTGATTCCCGTTTATTACGAGAAATCTGGCCATGTTTCAAGGGAAAATCTTGTTTGTCAAAAAGGGAAGGCTGTAACAAACTAGCATTGTGTTAATTGAGATTCTTTCTTCCTAAAGATGTTCTGTGTAATACAATTACATTCGGGTGTGCCAGTTTGAATACGTTCGCGTAGATTTGTATAGTCTATTCTGATTGGTGGCTTATCCGTGAAACTGGTCATTGTTTTATTTACTCTGATTGGTGAATGTGGAGATCAATAGACGAGCTTGTACATTTATATAAGGTTCCGCCTAGCAATAAATCCTCCCCTTTAGTTCTTAGCCAGTATCTGTGTATTTTATTGGGACTTATTCACAATATGGTTTATCTTCGAGAATACTGTTTTATAATTATTTGATTAATCCTACTAAATAGATTTAATTAATAACGTTTTTGTTACTAAAATATTTTCAGGCAATATGGGATATTTGGTGTCACCAGGAACAGTATTCACAGTAATGTTGATAATACTGATATTGTATGTTACCTTGTTTCTTACCTGGAAACCTCTGCTGGAATCGCCCAGGTTCTATGGAAAACATGCACTTCCAGTTGGTGCAAGGCATTCCACCATGGCGGTTAAACGGAATTTAACCGGTCTCTTCAACACAGGAAAACCAGATTTGATTCGAGACAATGTGTCTGAAACGAGGCCAAGGTCAGGTTCAAGCACCATCACTCTCCCTACACTGACTTCTAAAGAGGACGTTTACAAAAGAGCCAAGATGGTAAAATCAGCTTGTAACATTACCACATCTCCAGATGCAGACGTCATAGCTGTAACAGAACTGCTGCGTAAAAGACTTGTAGTGCCAATCCAATTCCTAATTGAGGACAAATACAAGGTTCTTTTCTGTCAAATTCCTAAGGCAGGATCCACAAATGTCAAACGATTGTTCATTGTAGCCAATAAACAGAAAAACATTACCTCCGACTTGGATTTTATGTCTAACAAAGCTCACCAAGTTTGGCGTGAAGAAAGAACCCTATACCAGTACCTCACCCCAGCTATAAAGAACTTTGAAGAAACCACAAAACGTCTGCTGGAAAATTACACTAAAATTCTCTTTGTGCGACACCCCTTCGAACGTCTCGTCTCCTATTATCGAATGATGTTCCAAATTTTCTCCTACGAAGGTACCGATGTTAGTAGATCTTCTTGGGATATATTCAATCGCGTTCGGCGTCTGTACCATCGCCCAGAGATTCCGCGACATCCTTCCCAAAATCTCACCCAACTGTTCCCCTTTCGGGATTTTATTCAGTTTGTCATTGACCATTCAAAACGTACAAAAGATGGCTCCTGGAAAGTTGATAGCTATGTAGACATACACTGGTTGCCTATATCAGAACAGTGCTTTCCCTGCCAGGTGCGCTATGACATCATAGGCAAATTGGAAACCTTCGATGAAGATCTTGACCAAGTAGCAAAACACGTCGGTATTCGCCAGAAAATTCTCTATCCTTCTTCTATGAAACGAAAAACATTTGGACACGTCAAAGAGGCCTTTAAAACACTGTCGCTCCAGCAGATTGCAGAATTAAAGAGAATTTACAGCCAAGATTTTAAACTTTTTAATTATGAACATGATGAGTGAGGAATACGATGATGCAGTGGAGTGAATGTAATATAACTCTCATCTTGGCAACTTAAGAGAACGTTGAGAAATCTCGGAAGCTGTTCAGGGTAACAATTCATTTAATATTTTAGACTATGATTAACTTAGATTAAAATAAAAAGAATCATGTTTAAAAAGTGGGCAGTGATATTACACAACGTACTGTTATGTGTCAATCATGATTCCTTAAAGACTTAGATAATTAATTAGAAATGGCATCCGAATGCAAGGAGGGTTAAGTTATGATTGAGGAGTAGTGCGATTTGTTTTGACCCGAAAATTCCGTATTAGATATTTGACGAAAGTATTAAGAGGGCTGTAAAACTGTAGAAAAGCTCCCTCTTATTTGAAATCCGTTGCGTGCCACTAAATCATATAAGTATCAGACTGTTGTTAAAATTTAAAAAGATGTGCGTAACACTGACTCTGCGTGCTGCCAAATGAATTATTTCAAAGAACTGACGACTTACCATTAACCAAAGGCAATCTGTGACCTTCAGTGACGTTGTGTAGACAAATAATTCTGGAATAGTGACTCTTTTACACACAGAACGCTATAACGCCATATGTGCAATGAGTAACTACAGACATGTACCTCGGCTTTCTTCGTCCGAATTGTGACCAGAAAATAAGGCACAGGTAGTGATCTTACTTAGGCCCCAATTTTAGTCTGCTCACCAAAAATCATACAGGAGATGTAACTTTAAACATTTTATTCTATTATAGATCGTCCATTGGAGTGGATGATTCCGACATCTTGAATAATACGGATTTCGTAATCATTTCCCAATTCAAATAAACTTATATTCTTATATTTCAGGGTATATGTCCTTAAACTGCTAAATATACAGCTTTGTGTTTTTACGGCGATAAAATGTTGATAAATCGCAGTGGTGACAGAAGAAATGGGAAATTTTGAAATCAAAACCGAATTATAGATCGTTATTTGTCAATGGCTTGGGATTTGGTGCAACTTGATAAAAAGGGAAATTTCCTGTCAATTCCCAGGGTATTTTGCTTTGATTTGTGAAGGTCTTATGCAAAGTAAGATGGTCTGAAATTATGAAAAATTTAATTTTTTTAAAGGGAACAAACATGTTTTCTACCCATGAGCATTTACTTGTTTAATTTATCATCATTATACAACAAGAAACGAAAAGCATATTTGACTTAACTGTCTGCAAATAGGTTCATAAATCCGATGGCGGATTTTGGGGGCACACCAGGCTACTTGCCACCTTATCTGCAGACCCCCCCCCCCCCCAGAAAAAAAGGAATAATAAACTAGACAGAACAAAACCAAACAGATTTTCAATCATGTGTTTGTTTAAAATAAAACCAGCCAAGCTACGCCATTTAAAAAAATATTTTTGCCTCCTTGGCCTTTCCTACGAACAAACTCTAGCATCTCCCAGCAAAGGAATACTTTTAGAATATTGGAATGGCGGAAAAAAAACCTTGGAGCTTTGTAATAAAAGGAAAGACGATATAAAAAAAAAAATATATATATATATATATATATATATATATATATATATATATATATATATATATATATATAAGAGCCTGTGAAGATTTTTTTTTGTTTGAAAAACAGTTCATACTGGACAGATAAGAGACCAGAATTCAAACTAAAAAACGCTCTCTCTCTCTCTCTCTCTCTCTCTCACACACACACACACACACACTCTCTATCAAACACTCTGCCCACTCCCTATCTCACGCGGGCGCACTCACTCCCTCTCCCCCCTCTCTCTCTCTCTCACACACACACACACACACACACACACACACACACACACACGCCCTCTCTCCCTCTTTCTCTCTATCTCTCACACACGCACCCACACACACACTCACACGCACGCGCGCTCATACACACCCTTTTCAAGACTTACATACCTGCGGTAAGGGTGGGAACACTGACTATATTGGGTTACTAACTTCAAAGTTCAATAACGCCAACAGAAGGTATTGCAATGAAATTTAGGATATTTTAGGAAAATTATGTTTTAATAAATGCTGAAAATATCATGACCTTTCCTAGTTTTGGCACAACAACAACAAAAAAATTAGTACCACTTGGTATGTATTTACTGACCATACAGTGACTATAGTTTGTGTTTAAAAGAAATGAAGCTTTGGTTGTGTATTTATAGCACTCTGAAGTCACTGCTTGATTTTCATATTTAAGATACATAGCTATACATTTTAGTAAGTTAGTTTGTTAGGGTAAATGGTCACCAATAGTTTTCTTTTTTCAAGAGAAATAAATAAATAAATAAATAAATAAATAAATAAATAAATAAATAAATAAATACAATTGTTTCAGGTTTAAGGGAGGATGTCCTCTGAAAGAAAAATGGTGAATTTTGAGGAAAAAATGTTATATTAAGGGGTCCTTTTGGTAATTAAAATGAAATAAAACCAAAGAAATAAAAGAATCTCTCTTCCAGATGGAGATTACCAGTTTCTTTTTCCCATCATGATGGCTTCATGGTGGCCAAGTGGGTGGGAGATTTTGTGATGCACCCTCTGTACTACGCCAGGCCCGTTTCAAGGGGAAATCTTGTTCGTGAAAAAGGGGAAGGGTGAAACTCACTAGCATTGTGTTAAATGAGATTTCTTTCTTCCAGAAAATGTTCCATATAATAAAATTACAATTGGGTGTGCCAGTTTGAATACGTTCGTGTAGCTTAGAATATTACTATTCTGATTGGCGGCTTATCAGTGAAATTAGTCATTGTTTTATTTACTCTGACAGGTGAATGTGCAGACCAATAGACGACCTTGTACATATATATATATATATATATAAGGCTCCTCCTTACAATAAATCGACAATATGGTTTATCTTCAATCTCGTGAATACTGTTTTATAATTATTTGATGAATCCCACTAAATAGTTAAATTAAACAACGTTTTTAGTACTAGAATATTTTCAGGTAATATGGGGCATCTGGTGTCACCAGGAACAGTATTCACAGTATTGTTGATAATACTGATATTGTATGTTACCTTGTTTCTTACCTGGAAACCTCTGCTGGAATCGCCCAGGTTCTATGGAAAACATGCACTTCCAGTTGGTGCAAGGCATTCCACCATGGCGGTTAAACGGAATTTAACCGGTCTCTTCAACACAGGAAAACCAGATTTGATTCGAGACAATGTGTCTGAAACGAGGTCAAGGTCAAGCTCCATCACTCTCCCAACACTGACTTCTAAAGAGGACGTTTACAAAAGAGCCAAGATGGTAAAATAAGCTTGTAACATCACCGAAACTCACCATACATAGTATATGGGCGGCGGTTTATTCAAAAATTCAAAACACGATTAGTCGTCGTCGTTATCAGATCAGTCGGCAAAATACGACTAGTAGTCGTCAAAAAGCAACTAGTCGAAGCCAAAACTCGATTTCACGCTACATGGCGCTCATGTCAAAGGTCTTGGCCACCCTTGTGCCGACTTCACAGTCACTACCGCGAAAATCTGACAATGACAATTAAGTGCTTAATTTGTGATTGACAGATTGAGGAGAGTTGACAGATGTTGTACTTTTGTAGGCTAGTATGTGATAGATACAATACGAGTCGCAGAGCTGTACGTCAAATAAATACAGGGCATGGGCGTAACTAGGCATACGCACGGATGCACTGTGCGTACAATTTTTTGAGCCAATCATGATATTATTCTCTATAAATTTAGTGTATTTTTCACGAAAAATAATCGAAAATCCTCTTCGATTGCAAGTTAGAGTCACCTAAATGTACAAATCTTCTGTATGAATCGTATACGCACCATTGTTCTGACGCCCCCCGTCTCGTTTGCTTTCACAGAACTGAGGTAAATAAACAATACTAGCCACCTCTAGAAGTCCTATCTTAATCGTCCATCTAGCCGGAACTTCCTTTGCCTCTTAATTGGAGGTTTGAATGCCCTTCAACTCTCAGGTAGCCTTTGTCTTAAGTGTGTCGAATGCACACTCGCTGGCGAGATTTATCTCAGATAAAAATCTACCTGTGTTATTTTCAAAGAGCAGTTCCAGCAGACCTGGGGACACTAGATAAAATCTGGACAACGGGCTTTATAAGGAGCCAGAGAAACAAAAAAATATTTCCTGCAAAGCTCTAAAGAATTTTGACACGGACTTGACCCAGCTTAACCCTCTAAACTAACAGGGTGATATGGGCAATTTTCACAAACAAACAGAGCTTTATCCTGTAATATAATTGTTTGATTTTGGATGATACCATATATAAGTTCAACTTTTAGAAGATTCATCATTAAGCTGACCATGCAGGACCGTAGCCTGCGCAAAATGCCAGGGGGGGGGGGGGCAGTAAGCGGACACGAGGGGGCGAAGCCCCCGAGGGGGGAGGGGGTGCCCCCCTCCCACGGTGTGGAAAATTTTTAAAAACTGTATGTATAATACTGCATTCTGGTGCATTTTAAATGTTATTTATTGGTCAATCAGAAGTCAGAAATTGTGGGTTCATTTTGCCATAAGTACAGTCATTTTTTCCACACAACACGGAGGGTGAGCTTTTTGGCATAAACTGAGTTGGCTAAAAACAGTACACCTTTGTAAACAGATTGTTGAATGATTGTCTAGTGGCCATTAGTGCCTTTTCTCACAGAATTGATACCAACTTTGCAATTATTTTTTTTACCTTTGCGATCATTTTTTTGCACCCCAATTTCCAGGGGGGGGGGGGGCAGCTGCCCCCCCCCCTGCCCCCCCGGAGGCTACGGCCCTGCCATGGATAGCAAGAAGGTGTAAGAATCCTACAACGATCAACTGTTCTTAAGATTATTTTCTGACAACTCGGGATAACCGCAACAAACCACATCGAACAAAGGTGCCTCACCGTTATTTAGAATTTAGCTTGATACAAGCGGGCATAATTTGCATATGTTTTCAAAGTTTGTGTCAGTAAGCCCCTAGTTCAATAAATATACCATTCTAAGCAAGGCTTTTTTCAGCGAGCCCTCCAGCTGCCAATTGAACGGCCGCTGTCATCACTGGACGGCCTATGTTTTCAAATTTAGAAGGCTGGATGGCTTACGATTAAAAAAGTCTTGACTTGTTGGGGCAGCTGTGGACGTCGTATGAAAATCCATTGCAGTAATTTGACGTGTGAATATTATACTACTTTGTAGTGCACGCTGTTTTTCAGTCACGACGTAACTACTACCTAAAGCTTACAAAACACAATAAAATGTTTCCATTGACTTTAAAATATATAATGCAGAAGTGACAAGAATGATCTACATTCGGTACAAAACACGTGTTGGCCCTAAATGAAATATGACCTAACTTGCCGCCAAATTATGAAAGGGGGCACCTTTCGGATCTTTATACTTATGGCACCTGACAAAGCTAATACATAACAAAGGCAATTTTTATATCTTCGGCGAGAGATTGTTCGCAATCCGAAAGAGACGAGAAGGCAATTTTCATATTTGTTCAAGAGACTTCGTTAACCGAGGATCGGGAACAAGAGATACATGTAGTTACCGACCGCAGCGAGATGAGAAGCCAATTTTCGTATCTTCAGCAGGAGATCGAGCATGATCTGAGCGAAAAGAGAAAGCAATTTTCACATTCGTTCAATGGACTTCGTTCGCAGATGATCGTCAGCCAGAGATCGTTCGCGATTCGAGCGAGACGAGAAGGCAATTTTTATACTCATACAAGGGCGTTCTTTCGTGGAAGAGCGTGACGGGAGATCGGTATGAATTATTTTTAACCCTCTTTTCCAATGAAATTTATTATTAAAAAAAGATTCCATTAATTTTTACCCCATCCCCACCCCCGCTCACGGCTTTTGGAAAAGTTTGAGGCCCTGAAATTTTGAAGTAAGATACAGATGGCAATTATGTATGGCCTGTACCCCAATCCCGGAAAAAGCGTTGGTTCTGGGTGAAATAATTTACTGGAACTTAATTATATTGAGGGAATATTTTAAACTTTAAGTAATGATTTTATAAACGGTGAAAACTAAGCTATTATATTTGGCACATATAATTTAAACTGCCCTTCATCTTTTGCATAAGTCGATCTACATTTAGCTATACCTGGGAATTTTAAAATTCTGTGCGTACAATTTTAAAAGGTCTGGTTACGCCCCTGAGGGGTACGAGTGCAATGTCGAGCCGCAGGCGAGTTTTGTACTGCTACTACACTGCCCTTGCGATATTTTACTCATACATGTTAGGGGCCCTTGTGGTCACTTAGTCCTGTGTTGGACGATGGAGGGCAAGGCTGAACACGCCTAACAGCTCCCCTCGACCTAAGTCAGCCCTAGCCGCTTCGTGCAGCAGCAGTAGCAGCACCAACACCACTCCCATCACCAGCAGCAGATTTGATACTGAGAAGCCCCCCCCCCAAAAAAAAAAAAAAAAAAACACTACTCTTTCTCCCCCATCAGTGGCGGATTTAGAGTGGGGGTCTGAGCCCCCCCCCCCCCCTCGGTTTCTGAAAAATATATCACGCCAATATTCCCCTCTTGAAATTAGAATTTTGACTAGCTAAATAAATCATAGTTCTTAACCGTACCAAAGGCACTGTTTGCTCTTTAAAACACCAAAAATTTTCGGGGCCCTTGAGCAGGCCCCAAACTCCACACCAGTGGGCGACGATCGGCTTCACATCGTCCCGGACCCCCCCCCCCATCCCCCCAATTCAAATAATCCTGGATATTTTTAATATTGTGACGAATTTTTAGATCTTTATATGTCCATCTGACATGAAATTCCACATAAATGATCACACTAATACACCTTTTACACCGGGGTAGGCGAAGGTGTTAACACTTAGGTCGAGGGGAGCTGGGGGGGTCTGGGACGTCCAACACGGGACTAAGTGACCACAAGGGCCCCTAACATGTATGAGTAAAATATCGCAAGGGCAGTGTAGTAGCCAGAGGCCGTGGTTTAAGCCAGACACAACACTCGCCTGCAGCTCGACAATACACTCGTAATATATTTCACGTACAGCTCTGCGACTCGTATTGTATCTATCACATACTAGCCTACTACATGTATAGTACAACATCTGTCAACTTTCCTCTATCTGTCAATCACAAATTAAGCACTTGTCAGATTTTCGCGGTATTGACTGTGAAGTTGACCAAAGGGTGGCCAAGACCGTTGACATGAGCGCCATCTAGCGTCAAATCGAGTTTTGGCTTCGACTAGTTGCGTTTTGACGGCTACTAGTCGTATTTTGCCGACTGATCTGATAACGACGACGACTAATCGTGTTTTCAATTCGACTAATCTGATAACGACGACGACTAATCGTGTTTTCAATTCGACGAATCTGATAACGACGACGACTAATCGTGTTTTGAATTTTTGTATAAACCGCCGCCACTAATCCTCTTAGAATGGACCGTTGATAAAACACCTTATGCTGTCGGAATTTTAAGTGACATGTATTAGAATAAGTCAACTGTCCTAGACTTAACGTTTGTGGTTAAGTTCAGAGTTGTCACCTCTCAGCAGCATTATTTACATACGTGTACGTATGTTAAGCCTCTCTTCTGGTGCTTACTTCATACAGAAGTTTAATTCACGTATTACTGCAGTTCAAATCACAGCAACGGAAGCGATGGTTGTATTAATCAGGGCCCATTTACAATAAAGCTATCACTCAACTCCGAGGGGGACTCTCGCTCAGATTAAGATATTGACACGCTTTCTAATGGCGTTGAGTATAATATTGAGTAATGATCATTACGGAGCACGCCGGTAATATTTACCGGGAAGTTCGACCGAGGAAGTGTTTTTTTTTTTTTTTTTTTTTTTTGTGAGGAATTATGCTTTGTGGGTTACTTCAAAAGATGAATGTTGAAAACCTTATCATAAACCCAGATACGATTTTAGAGATCAAATCATGCCAGTAGTTACCGTACTTTCCACACAGTGGTTGGTCTAAACGCCGAGATGCGTTTTACTATCCGCAAAGCGAGTTGCTTTGCTAGCCGCATCAAGATTAGTCTAGATATGGCGAGGTCATATTCATGTCACTGACTTTCATTTTTTAATTTTTCCTAATGTATTTTTTAAGTAGCGGGAGACGGAAAACAAATACTTTTTTGGGGAAGAGGATCAGTACAATGTTTGGATTTTTTAAGAAACAGAGGAAATTTTAACAACTGAAGGGTATCAGGGCGTTTACATACAGATTGTGGGTTGTTTTTTTTGTCCTTTCATGTACATATTATGTTTACTGTACTCATTAGGAAAGTGGGAAGCTCAATTTCGTATCATTTCTCCTTTACCCCTGTAGTGCTTGATAAAATGTTTTGGATGACGAACAGACTTTTTTTTAGCATTTTACATCGGTATTTTAGTATCTTGATAGTAATAGCTGATCACCAGAAGTCTCCTTTTCACATTTTCTCCCAAAACTACCATGTTGTTGACAACTGACAGATGTTAGCAATACCTTAAGGCAGTGGAAAGATATACGTGGTTGCCCAGTGGCGGATTTAGAGGGGGGTGGGGGGGGGGGTCCTGACCCACCTTCCCCCCCCCTTCGATTTCTTCTCCCCTCATGAAATTAGAATTTTGACTAGTTGAATCATACTTCTAAACCTTACCAAATGGCACCGTTCGCCCTTTTAAATACAATTTATTTCTGGGCCATTCAGCGGGTGGAGGGTGGGGGAGGAAGGGTCGGATTCGCATCCGCGAACCCCCCCCCCCCCTTCAAATAATCCTGGATCCGCCTCTGGTAGCCGTAGTTTGATTTTGATTACAACTGTTAAAAGTATATTTTGAGGCCATTTTCTAGCCTTCGGCATTTTCCATAAAGCTTCGGCATGTGTGACCGGTGTCATATATTGTCAATAACACGCCGTTTGCTGGCCGAGTAGTAACGTACGTCCTTGCCTGCCAAACACGGCGATGTAGGTTCGATTCCCCCTCAGTCCCATTTCATTTCTTTTATTTTTTAAATTTATCATTATTATTATTATACTAATCTCTTATCATGGTACAATGATTGATGTGACGGATATCAGCTAATAGAATATAATTTTGATCCTATTCACATTTAATACTATCTTTTTCTTATTTCACTTTTTGTTATTTATTTTATTCATACATAGCATACCATCCTCATTATCTACTTTGTCAAAACCACCCTATCCCACTATTAAACCACCAATCACCCACTTCATCCTCTACATGTCGACAACTTTCTTTACAACTTTGGTTTTACTTCTTATGATTACTGTGCGCTATCCTCTACCAGAACCTTGACACAGATTGATTTTTCACTAGATAATTACTAATATGTCTCTGGTTAAATTGGCGGTTATCTCTTCACTGAGAAAAAAAACCCACATAATAAAATATGCGGCGGTAAAGAGTAACTGTACTCATGGTTACAGTAAGACACTCCATCCATTGTCATGCCTTTTGTCCACCTTATTCTGATTATAATTAATGTTTAATGTGGGCAATATAAATCATTTGGATATTATTCACACCAAAGTGTGACATGTTTAAGTATATATATATACATGGCCGGTCTGGGGCGGCTTATGACGCACATCTCACGTATCCCACTGCCCATCTTATTCTGATTATGTATGTCAAATATAAGATTAATAATCACCAGCATCGAATACCATATAGTAATGAGACGAACAGCGCATTAAATACTAAAACCAATGCTGATCAGATGTTAAATTACTACCTGCACATCCAACGCTGACCTTTGCACAAATAGAGGTATTGTTTGTGAAGATGTTCATTTCTCAGAACGATGTTGGAAAAGCGGGACAAATGCCATGAAAGAGATAACAACCGGTAAGTCGTTTGCTTTCTAATAATGTCGTCTACTTTTTGTTGCTAGGGTTGTCGTCGACGTGGTAATTTTGTATTACCTGGATGAATTATGCCATTATGCCACGTACATATACTTGATAATTCATTCCTGAAACGTGAGACTAGACTGGACGAACCTGAACCCAGTTTCATCAACACTGAACAGCGCTATCCACTGTTGATGAAACTGTGCCCTGATTTAATAAGTTCAAGAAGACAGCATGTGTGGATGCTCTAGTTTCGATGTCGTGAATACAAATATATAAATTATATATTAAAATAATATGAGTTGAATACTTGACGTAGTTTCTTATATTTTCAGGAAATATGGGACATTTGGTGTCTCAAAGAAAACTGTTGGCGTGGTGCCAAAATCCATGGAAGCAAAACTTCATCCTGTTCACAGTATGGACGGTAATTTTGATACTGTACCTAACATTCTCTGATACTGGGAAATCACTGCTAGAATCTTGTAGTCTTTACTGGAAAAAAGTGGCACCAGTTGATTCAAATTCTACCGCCATAGCAGTTTTACGTAATGCTGATTCATTCAGCAGCACACAACCATATTTTTATCGGAACAATGTTTCTGAAACGACTACAAGTTTCAGTTCAACCTCAGGCTTAAGCATAACTGCAAGCTCAGGCACATCTTCAAGATCGAGCCCGACAACAAGCACGAGTCCTCTCCCTACAGGCTCACCAATAGTGGACGTTTACAAAAGAGCCAAGATGGTAAAATCAGCTTGTAACATCACCGCTTCTCAAAATGCAGACGTCAAAGCTGTAACAGAACTGCTGCGAAAAAGACTTGTAGTGCCAATCCAATTCCTAATTGAGGAGAAATACAGGGTTCTTTTCTGTCAAATTTTCAAGGCCGGGTCTACAAATGTCAAACGACTGTTCATTGTAGCTAATAAACAGAAAGACAGCACCACGGATTTAGATTTTATGTCTGACAAAGCTCACGAAGTTTGGCATGAAGAAAGAACCCTATACCAGTACCTCACCCCAACTATAAAGAAATTTGAAGAAACCACAAAGCACCTGCTGGAAAATTACACTAAAGTTCTATTTGTGCGACACCCCTTTGAACGTCTCGTCTCCTATTATCGAATGATGTTTCAATTTTCTTCCTTTGAAGGTGATGATGTCAGTGGGATTTCTTGGTACCTTTTCAATCGCGTTCGGCGTCTGTATCATCGCCCAGAGGTTACACAAGATCGTTCCAAGAATCTCACCCAACTGTTCCCTTTCCGGGATTTTATTCAGTTTGTCATTGACCACTCAAAACGTTCAAAAGATGGCACCTGGAATGTTGATGGCTATACTGACACCCACTGGTTGCCTATATCAGAACAGTGCTTTCCCTGCCAGGTGCGCTATGACATCATAGGCAAATTGGAAACCTTCGATGAAGATCTTGACCAAGTAGCAAAACATGTCGGTATTCGCCAGAAAATTCTCTATCCTTCTTCTATGAAACGAAAAACTTTTGGACACGTCAAAGAGGCCTTTAAAACACTGTCGCTCCAGCAGATTGCAGAATTAAAGAGAATTTACAGCCAAGATTTTAAACTTTTTAATTATGAACATGATGAGTGAGGAATACAAGGGTGCAGTGGAATGAGAGTAAGATTATCTTTTTTGACAAAAGAACAGAATATTTATTAAGCTGTAAAACGTTTTATGATATCCACTTTAAATTTTTTTCAGCGGTTTGGATTTTAACGGAATTAATGACGGGTACAATTTTTTAGCATAATATGCTATTCGATAATATGCTAAAAAATTGTACCCGTCATTAATTCCGTTAAAATCCAAACCGCTGAAAAAAATTTAAAAGGCAGGCATTTAACAGACGCTTCGCGCTGGTGTATGTCATACAGCCATTGAGCATAAATATTAATTGGGCGATTCGTATAATAAAAATGCGGGTCGCAGACGGCTTCATGAAAGACGCCATAATTATGTGCTAACAACACTTTCGTCATTCCTACATATATTAAGCATATATGTTGATAATACTTAAAGCTACGGTATCTTAGTTCCCATCTGTCTCGCGCTGGTTGCCAATGATGTGGTCTGGTTACCGTTGTTTAATGAAAATATATCTGAAGTGCAGAAATTATTTTATTTTGCTGCTAGTGTTATGTAGAATACGGAAAAGCTGGTGATTATACAAGAATTCGGAAACAAGAGGTGAATTGCTGAAGATTCCAGGAAATTTTTTTGTTATATAAAGGTCGGAGGTGTTTTGTGTTCCTTTAATCATCCTGATTAAAATGTTGAGATACAGTGACAACTTGTTGGTAAATTGATAGTCTTGAAATAATACACCCTCTCTTTATGCCAGGTCACATTATACATTACAATACATGACTTAAGGTACTAGAAAAATGCCATTTCTTTGGTACCGTCTGCAGTTGGCTGTCTATTGTTTGAATTTTTAAATGAACAATCTTTCATGCATGCTTTATTTTGGAATATTTAAAAGTATATTCATTATTGGTCCTTTCGCTGTATAGAATAGAACTACTGGCCAGCATGTTTTTCAGTTTTGTTGAAACCATTTATCAGGATTGTTGTGCTTTGAAAAATTCATGTTTTTTAAAAAACAGCTTCAGTAGAATTAACAACTTCAGCCACTGAACAGAACCAGTCATTATCGTAGTACAATGACAAGTTTTACTTCAAGGGCAGATGTAGTATAGTAAGAAATAACCACTAGAATCTGAGAATCACGATGCATTTAAACTACACAAACATGAAAATTAAAATGCAGCTGTTTATTGGTGAAGACTGCTTTCATTTCACACATCCTCAAGACTGCTCATCTTTAGCATTGCTGCTATACAGTAATAACTTTTTTGACATATCTTTATCTTGATGCATGGATGATTGTTATCAGATGCTTTATCCTTCTCTTCTGCCACAGATAATCTAATGTATGGTTGATATTCAGGCCCGTAGCCAGGGGGGTTTGGGGGGTTTGAAAGAACTGCCCCTTTTGGTGGGAAAAGGTCCACTCTGGGTAAAATTTGATCTAGGTTCATGAAGTTTTTTATGGAAAAAGGTCCACTTTTTCAAAAAAGAACTCCCCTTATGAAATTGTTGGCTACGGGCCTGATATTAGAAAGTTCATGAAGGAAAGCTCTTCCATCACACAGTTTTTCCATAGGCTGAGGCTATCAAGATATCTGCATTGACCTGCCTAGAATGTCCATTAAAGAAAACTAGTGTCAAATATTTTCTTTTCATTGTTTTTTTTTCTTTCTTTTTTTTTCTTTTTGATGCCATCATCCAACATCCATGTCACCAATTCTGGAACTCCTGTTAAGACCCTTTCTCCTCTGGTACAGTCTATGTTGTAGTATGGTGTCTAAGCTCTGTATAAAGGAGTCAGTGAGGCTGGCTAGAGACAGAGGAGGTGCTAGAGTTATACATCTATCCACGGTACCACAGCTACTCTGTAACTGACTGATGTCCAGTGCCTAGAGAGAAAATGAACAGAATTTGATGAGTCTACATGAACAGATTTAATCTTAAAATTCTTGAAATGAAACATGTTTTAAAGAATTAACACAGGTCAAATGGTGCAAGTATCCTTTATTTACATTTGTTTTGAAAAATTAATTTCAAGAAAAAAATACAGAGTTATACAGAGGACAAAGAGAGGAGAGGGAGAGAGGGAGGAAGGGAGGGAAGGAGAGACCAACAGCTTAAAAGTGATCCATGAAGCAATCAACCCACCATATTATAGGAGCTCCCAGGGAGCACATCTTGTTCTGCCTGATCATCATGCAAGTCACACATTTCTTTGTACAGTTGTAGCACGGTGAATAATGACTGCTCCCATGCCAGTAGACCACACAGCTGCTCTTCTGAAGCACCCTGCAAGATCCTGGAGAAGAAGCAATACCAACATCACACCACAAATTACCTTCACAAAACATTAACATCAGGCAACCTGATTAAATAATCCATCACACTTCTACACTGGATTCTGGTGTGAAATAACCATTCATGTGACCAAGGTCCAGAAGTGCTAGACCCAAATGTTGCGTTTGACTGATGTAATTTAGTACATAAGTTAAGAATATTCTATTTTATCATTTTATCTACTATATCTTATCAACTATGAAAAAACTCTCATACTACAAGGCAACCTTTTAGCATTTTCAGTATATTTTTATTTTTTAAGTTTCATTTAACTGTAGCTTAGTCTTTTTAAGGTAACTCAAGTTATCTGAATTGTTTCACAGATTTAAAAGAGAAATGTGTTCAACAATGCCACATGGGCAGTGGAATTAATGGACATCTTGTGTCACACAATCTACCTAAATACAAGGAGACACTGACATCTTGTGTCACAAAACCTACCTAAATACAAGGAGACACTGACATCTTGTGTCACACAACCTACCTAAATACAAGGAGACACTGACATCTTGTGACATAATCTGGAAATACTGAAGTCTGCAGCACTGTAGAATGTTGTGAACTAAACACTGTCAGTAACAAAGGGCTTGCTGTCAGCACTGTTAACATAGCTTCCTGGTAGCTTTCATCTTGATGACACTGAAGTATTGGAAAATAAATGATAATTAGATTATACTTTAAAGTTAATGCAAATCATTTGCAGAAATTAAAGTTAGTGATATATTTATAGATGTACTAGTATGCATCAAACACTCCTTGAAATCACTATCTCTCTCTCTCTCTGTTCATCATCTCCCTTCTGTCCCTCATTTTTATTGTCTGATTTCACTCTCTCCTCCCCCATCTACAGTACTTCCCTTGTAATATGATCCATTCACAAGCTTCTATCTCTCTCCCCTTCTCTCTCTCCCTCTCATTTCCAAAAAAATGTGTCTTCCTACCTCTGAGAAACAGGTGCTGTATGTGACTTGAGCAACCAAGCAGGAAAAACACATTTCTAAAACCTTGAAAAAGACCAACAAAGTTAGTGGTTCAGTGGCTATATTTTATACATGAAAGTGTATGAACATGTAGATCCAAACTGATGCACAATTCATTCACATTTTATTTATCAAGTGATAAAATTGAGTCAAAATTATAAGATGGAAAATTTAATTCTCTTCTGAAAGAAGATTTTTGTGTACCTCAAAGGATTCTCCTGGAGCCTTCAAAGACTGATGAACTTTTTCCGTAAATAAAGACAAGTACCTGAAACACAGTTTAAACAGTATACAATCTTTATTATATATACAGCCAACATGGACATCAAGGAGGGCACACATGCAGATATTTTTATCAAGGGTTTTTTAAAAAAAACTTTGTTAGAGCTCCTTGTTTTAATATTCAGAAACACAAAAAATTCAAACAGATTCAGCGAGATCTGAACAAAATGGATACCCAAGACTCTTTAAATACCGTCTTTCAATTCATTTTAGTCAGCAAAAATGTAAGACTTTGTAAATACTGGTTTTCAATTCCAATTTACCTATGCCCGGCAGATGCACAGACGGCAAAGATGGCTGCCCCAGATATCCACGGTTCAGGGCACGGTGGCTCCAGTGAGAGGGTCTGCCCCAGTAGTCTGAAAGTGAAAATTATTCACTATATTACGGACAATTTTACGACAAGGCTCATTTCATGACAAAGTTTTTAACAGAGTGTATAACTTTTTATTTTAGCCATGTTTAATAAATCGGTATTCCTGTAGAGATATGTACAATTATTTTATACATAAAAGGAGTGTTATAAAAGGCAGTACTTATATTTTCTGCTCTGTTTTGTGGCTTACACAATAATTTTTACACAACCACACTTTTAAATAAAAAGTCTACATCTCAATTTCACGTGCAAAACTACTAAAAATAACAGTAGATAAGGTTTTCTCAAGGACAGAAATATTTTTTTTACACCATTTGGTCTTAATTTTGTATGTATCTATTGATTTGTGACAGCAATACCAAAACAATCAATCAATCAATCAATCAACCAACCAACCAACCAACCAGTCAGTCAGTCAGTCAATCAATCAATGAGAACTTACTCTGTTGCCCACATGTACACAGAACGTAGTCTGTTGAAGATAACAAAATGTTCACTACTGGAACCATGGCTGCTGCATAACTCCCTACCCAAAGCCCCTTCAACCACTGGATAATGCATCTAACATTTCAAAATAATAATAAATATATAAATGCATTTGACTAAAAGAAAATTTAAAAAAAAATTCAGTTTCTATCATAAATTAACTTCATCTATAGTCTACATAATAAAGGCAATTGGGTATGGCAAAGCTCTCAAAAAAAGCTTTCAGTTTCTAGTCATGAGCATCAGTTTAATATAATTAGACAATGTGAAACAGCATGGATATTTCAAACATATATTATATCTGAGATGAAGTGTGTTCATGTTGACAATATTATGTCTATTATAATAAAATATTCACTATCATATCATAGGCATTATATGAGGGTTAAAACTCAGGTAAAACATTGGCTTAAGTATATTACTGAACAAAATGTGTATACCTGCAGTCAAAAGCGACTTACATACAAATCTGATCAAATATTAATAAGTTTAAGGCAACAGACTTTGTAGTAGCAAATATGTAATATGCCATATGCTGCCTTAAACAGAAACATCATATTATGACTGCATCTTTTATTCATTTACAGTGAGTCTTTGTATTGATTTCTATGGAAAATAAGAAGGGATATCAACAGAATTCTATATGGTGTTCAAAAACGTCTCATTTATTCTTTACATTGAGCTTTTTCAAGACTTTTTTCTTTTTCAGTTAATCTTAAAATAGACATTTTAATACCTTTGAATCATCAAATTAATTTAATTCAGTACCAAAACAATGTTTTGGGAACAGACTTAATTCATTTTGATCCAGTTGAATAATTTAGTAATCAGTTGATTTAGGAAACAATTTAATTAAGCAGCCAGAATTAACATGTAAATAGTTAACCGTTGCCTAATTATACTTAATCTTGGCATGCACACGTGCATACACACACATGCACACACACGCATGTCTAACTTACCACTGCCATGATGTGCACAATGAATTTGTTAAAAAACACAAGAAAAAGTTAAACACAATAAATACAGAAAAATAAATCATCTGTTAATTGTGTTAGGAAAATTAAAACAGAATCATAGACCCCATTCCCATAGATTTTAGATCGATCTATCCCTGTGGGGAGTCTCACTAGATTACTGTCAGCTTAGCTGGCTTAAGCGTCTGTCCCGCCTACTAAAAGCTGTAAGGGGGTAATTAACTATGGTGCGTGCTCGGCCAACTGCAATTTAGCGTGAACCCCCAGGGAGTTAGGTTGATCTAAATCTAAATCTCTGGATCGATCTAAATCTCTGGGAATGCACTCATAGAAAAAGTATGAATAAAAATAAAATAAAAATGAAATAGTATCACTTACTATCAAGGAGACCACTATAAGTGGAGACTTTCCAAAACCTTGATTCAGTACAGCGCTGTTCAAACTTTGGCTTCTTTGTGAGCACAATGACAGTAATCCCTGGAGTAAGATGAAATTTAACATAATTTTTAAATCTCTGATGAAAAGAGTTACATGATCTGTTGTTTGAAGAAACTTGTATTTTAACTTCAGCTATGTAAAACTTATTAAATTTTTGTCCAGAATAAAATATTGATA